>NC_061073.1:14473045-14816506 GCF_021917145.1 Hypomesus transpacificus
TAAAGTGCAGGACTTGTCCTTGATGGGCTGTTTCGGTCAGACAGCCAATCATTCTTTGCGTCTGTTTACCCCCACTCCCCCAGGGACATCTCACCCAATGAGAGATTAAGGAGGCACAGTGTTCTAGATTGTGCCTGAAGCTGATGTGTCACAAATCACCAGAAAAATCACATTACTAGTCTGCATCAACGACAAAATTGGGTCCATCTGTAAATGTTTGTCTGTGGTTGATGATCAAAGTAGGCAAGGCTGCTTTTGTTGTTATTTGATTTGGATTCCGATTGAGCAAAGAACATAAAATCTATCAATCCATTTCAGCAGCATCTGAGGCGCTACTCTGTGCAGTGCTCTGAGGTAAACACAGCCTTTTAAAGCTATTAAAAGGAATTTCTCTCAAATATTAACTAGATTACAGTCTTACAGTCACAAAACAAATCCCTGCTCAGCCATGATACAACAGCATGCATGAAGATGTTTAGCTTCACTGATCTGTTTGTCTAAAAGTTCTGTTAAAGGGCTGTCATTTTAGACTCAAATTAATTCCTGACATGTTCTTTATGGGGTTGCCACTAAACACCCTGAATGATATCTTGTTTCTATGCTGAGAGTTTTAACAAGCTGTCTGCAGGCATGTCTATGGACAAAAAAAGAGTCATTAGTCTCTCTCTCTCTCTCTCTCTCTCTCTCTCTCTCTCTCTCTCTCTCTCTCTCTCTCTCTCTCTCTCTCTCTCTCTCTCTCTCTCTCTCTCTCTCTCTCTCTCTCTCTCTCTCCCCCTCCCTCCCTCCCTCCCTCCCTCCCTCCCTCCCTCCCTCCCTCCCTCCCTCCCTCCCTCTCTCTCTCTCTCTCTCTCTCTCTCTCTCTCTCTCTCTCTCTCTCTGTCCCTCCCTTTCATTTCCCTTTTCGGTCTCTCTCAGTCCGTACTAAAATCATTAGCATCTCAAGATGCAGACAGAGGAAGTCAAAAGAGCCTCTACCACAGTTCACAGCCTCTGCCACTCATCCCCCGAGGCTGACAATGGGATTGTGCCATTGGATGACCTGGACGTCCCTCTTGCTCATTAGGCCAATCACAAAGTGTTTGATTTCAGCAGCTGGGCAGAGAGGTCACAGATACCTTGGTTTTGCTAGAAGGCTGTGAAACTAGCAATACATATAAGGCACACAGATGAATAGCGGTGCCGCTTTGATTACATCCCTGGGTACAGCCAGTAGAAAGCTGAGACTTTCATTAGGAACAAAGAAATGGATTCCAGAGCTGTTCTAGAATCCCCTGGTTCTGGTGTGGGTGGGTGTGAGCAAGCCAATCGGCTGCTATAAGCTGCTGTGCATCATCATTTGGAACTACCTGTGGCACGGTTTGTTTGTGCCTTTCATTAACTGGCCTACACACTAATCTATTCAGCCTCAAACAACATTTCATCAATGAAACATCAGTGTGAAAATCCATAATCGACTGATCTTATTACATCCCACTGCTGTTACTGTGTTACTGGTTATCTTTTAACTTCCTCGCTGTCATGGGAACAGGCAGAAACAGGAGTTACAGATGAACTAAAAGGGGATGTCACAGTATATCTCATGCATACCAACATCTCTCCTTAAACATCTAACTGATCAAAGTCAATAACAAAGCATTCACTTACTACCAACTATAATGCACACACACCGAACATATCTCACTGTGGGGATTAACAAGCTGAACGATAACAAACATTGCGAGATGAAATACTGATTAGTCTAATTCCAGAACACAAAACAAATCTTTGATCTGAGATCAAGTAGATAGGCCTACGGGCAAAACTAAAGAAGGAAACTCACCAGCAGATTGTCAGTGTTGTCCTCCAGTGTTCACATAAGCGTTATTCCGTTCAGCTGAAACCCCCTCCTCAATACTTATCCCAACACACGCGGCGCGCTGACACCAAGGGGGAGAAAGGAAGCAGGGGATCTTCGCGATAGCGGGAGGGGGAAAGAGAAATGAGAATAAAGGAGTGAGAGTGAGTTCAAGTTCAAGTTCAAGTTCAAGTCTTTTATTTGTCAGGTGCACAGAGCAACACGTGAGCCCGCAGACAAATACATTTACATTTACATTTACATTTATTCATTTAGCAGACGCTTTTGTCCAAAGCGACTTCCAAGAGAGAGCTTCACAAAGTGCATAGGTCACTGATAATAACAACAAGATAGCCCCACAGCATTGCGGGTAGTCAAAGACAAGAAGTACATATTGTGAACAACCAAAAAATAGTGCTAAAGGGAAGAGACCATAAGAGCATGTAGTTAAACAAGTTAAAATTACACAACATTGATCTCTAAGTGCAGGTGTACCTGTAGGAAAGCAATAAAAATAGGATTAACTAAAATACACACGTACATCAAGTCAAATACTGCAGTCAGGCTGAAAAGCTCAAATACAGCCAGGCTTAGTCGTACGTCAGCTTGCATCCATCCGTTTCCTAAAATCCACCCAAGAAACCTTTTGGCTCTATTAAGATAGCCTACAGGTCATGGACAGCCTACCGATGAGGCGTGTGTGCGACGCGGCCCACCTGTACGCTTGCCCACTAGACAGCTGCTGTGCCTGTTCAATGAGAGTGTAGTTTGACTGTGGGCTCCCACCTGCAGTTCTGCGCCGGAGGGACCAGCCTCCCCAGCTCACCAGGCACTCCCGCTAATTAAAGCAGATGGAAGGGTTGAGAAGGTTGAGAGGGGAAGGAATCCTTGAGGTGGCAGTGATGAAAAGAGAGGAGCGTTACGGAGGATAAGTGACAGGTCACGGGGAGGAGGGAGACGAGCGGTGTACACACACACACACAGCTAACCCCAAAACCACTCGAAAACCAACTGGCTTACTGACAGACAGCCTGACAGAGGCGACAAAGGGATAGGCCTACATGTGCGTAAGGAAGAACTCAGCACTCGTTCTAAGTGTGCTCTCTCAGGCTCGCACACTTACCAGACTGTACAGGACTGCAGGAGCAGGACGTGACGGTCAACTCCACCATGAAACGGCAAGATATGACACTGAGGGAGGACCAGACCCCAGGAGGACACTTTGCTTAAGTACACCACTGATGTGACGTGGGTAGAAGATGCCGTCTCTTGTAGACACAAGCCTAAACAGCAGACCAGACTCCTCCCAGGAGGTTCAAACTAGCTGTACTTATTTTCTCTTGCTGGAATGATGAGACAAGCACACACACACACACAGGTCTGCCTGTTCTTTTGGGCGTGTGTGTTTGCGTGTGTTTGTGTATGTCTGTGAGGGAGACATGGAAGCCTGTTTTTGTCCCCTGTGCCGACCCAGTAAGGTGATCCTAACTGGGTAAACAATACCTGTTCATTCAACCGGACCCAGCTGGAGGACTGATCTAAGCTTAGCCAGACAGGGACAAGCCTGCCAGACATAGGGGAAAAATACCCTCAGTATGTGGACCATTCTCGGGAAGGCCTTCTTTCAGCAATACAGGGTATCTCCTGACTGTGTGTGTGTGTGAGGGGGGGGGGGGGGGTCAAAGGATTTCTCAGACATAAAAGATGGAACTGGAAATGCGGGCAGGTGGAGTAAAAAAGCTTCAGTCTTCACCTGTGTGTGTGTAAACTCTCTCTCTCACCGGAGGTAATTCACACCAGCATTAATAATAGAGGAATGTGTGTGTGGTGTGTGTGTGTGTTAGGTGTGTGTGTGGTGTGTGTGTGTGTGTGCACTGCTACAGATACTGCAGCATTCAGCTCGCCCTTGCTCAGTTTCCGTGGCTCATCAGTTCATCATTATTTTGTTATTCCACGTGCATTCTCTCACAGTCGGGATACAAACCATGTATTTAGCCTGCCCAATCTGAGAATTCTCACACATGCCTCCAATCAGATCAATAACCTGTTTGGCTCTTCAGGGTACATGTACACACAGTTGTGCACTCACACATGAATACACCGACACATACAGCCCATGTCCAAACGTATTATACAAATGCACACAGTTCAAATATTCTGCTCACATTCCATTCTATCACGACTGCCAGCCATGTCAATGAGATTCCTGGATATTTAGCAGTCAGCAAGTCAATCCCATACAGCCACAAACCGATCTGATCCCAAATTGAGCCAAAAGGTCATTTACATATTCATGATGGAGGACAATACTGGCATGATCTGTTAAGGGTCACCTTTGAAAGAAATAATAGGTTTAAGTAGATCTGTTTCCGATTGTGGTGTAAATGTAAGGCTCTGATGTGAATCTGTAGATCAAAATGTTATGTTAGTCTTTTTAATTGTATTTATACTGTATTTTTACCTTTACGTAAGATGACTTGTTTTTACTCCTTGTTAAGAAAGCCTCCATTACCTCTTTTCACTTCAATGTTATACCCTTGTGTCTTTCATCCCATTGGTACAACAACAACTCTGAATTCTCCACCAGCTGCTTTCATAATTCACAACTATTTCCCATTTCGCTGTTTCCTTTTTTTGGGCGACAACAGCATAAATTTGAGGAACATTTCATACCATTTCACAAGGGACTGAGTGACAGTGTGCTATCAGCAGCACATGTAGATATTACATTTTCTCAAAGAAAACACAGCTATTGCTTTAAGTCCCCATAGACAAAGAACGTTAGCACATCTGATGCTAGTCTGTCTGCCATCAGCACTGCTATGTCAGTTTGTGTGTGTGTGTTTGTGTGTGTGAGGGTGTGTGTGTATATGTGTATGTCTTGGTTTTTGTGTGTGTGTGTGTGTGTGTGTGTGTGTGTTAGTGGGAGCGCTGAGCCACGGCAGTCTCTGGTGACTGAAGCTGTTGATCATACTTGGTTGAAAATGGTCTGACTGTTGCACACCACTGAGCTTCAGCGGTGAGGTCACGTGACGTCAAAGTAGAAGAAGAAGAAGAAAGACAAGTTCCCGACTTCACACAACAGGAAAGGATGAGTTTCCACGGAAACACTCTGACAAAGCTGGGGAAAACATCATGTGGGCTGACTGCTCTCACGGTGTGTTTTCTGGTTTGCTTGATGGTTTGGTTTCATGGAGCTATGAGCCTGATCATAAGGTCGTGTATCTGCTGATGGGGTCGTCACTTAGGGGACGAAGGTCATCCCAGGTGGAGATGGGTAGTGTAAGAGAAGCACCTGTGTGACATCCCACCAAAGTGGAAAGTAAAGTTTACTGGATCAGGGGCTGTAAGAATAGAAGCCTTGGACGTAGTATCTATTGGACAAATGGACAAAGACAGCAGTGAAAGACAGCAAGGAAAGAAAGAGTCAGAGGGAACAGCTTTCATTGAGCATGTCACTAAGAAATGGGATCTGAGTTTGTGGGCATTGCAGCGGTAATTGGTTCCAGATTCCAGTCCCTGTGGGAGACGAACTCAAGGAACATTGGTGTATGGGAGCTGATATGCAGCTTGATAGCTTAAATACCCATCTGACGGGTGCAGAATTCTGCAGCCCTATGCAGAGTGAGGACTAGATGAGCCTGATCAGGCCAGGGTAATAGATTGCCTTGGTAATTTACTGCTAGCAAGCTAATGAGACTCTTGGCATGGTTATACTTTACTTATTAAGCCTGCACTGGAGATGATATCCAGGAAGATGTAACCCACTACGGCTGAAGCAGTATTCACTTGTCTCTATAGTAGGTTTTCTCACACTAGAAGTGGGAGCAGGATTGCATTTTGTTCAGCTGCAGTTTGTCTAGTTGCTTTCAAGCCCAGGCGAGCCTGCAAGGTTGAAAGAGGGCATACTCTCGTCTGTCTGTTTGATCCAACTAACATGGATGACAGGGCAGTATTTAAATCCGAAAAATAACAATGATAATAAAAAATCTCATTAAGTTTGACACCTGCATTTCATGAATATGGATATATACAGGACTGAGCATATTCGCTGCTTTTGAAAGTACAGCCTGTTGGTTAAGTAGATCATAATCAATTCAGGCAGAGTTGTTTGGAAAGCACCAGGGGTTTGCTGTCCCTAAGAGGAGCTGAAGGTCAGATCACGCCTCAAGGTGACTGCGTGAATAAGATGACACTGGGTTCATCCACATTTACATTACATTTAGTCATTTAGCAGACGCACTTATCCAGAGCGACTTACAGTAAGTACAGGGACATTCCCGCCCGAGACAAGTAGGGTGAAGTGCCTTACCCAAGGACACAACGTCAATTGGCACGGCCGGGGAATTGAACTGGCGACCTTCAGATTACTAGCCCCCGATTCCCTAACCGCTCAGCCACCTGACTCCCTATCATCTCAGTTGTCCTGAGAGTAATTGTACTGTGATCCTTGCATATCACACATTCCTGTGACAGCAACTTCACATCTAGCCATATTCTGCATAAGATCATATCAGACTTGTAATATAGCATGCACTGGCAATCTAGCATGTTGATTTAAGTGAACTCCTTTTAAAGTAGCATGCTAATGAAATGCATTAGTAATGCCCTGGTACACACACACACAGAGTTCAACACAGATGCTCTTAAAGTAGCTTGTTAATGTGGCAAATGTGGTGTGTTGATGGGATTCATCAGATTGTAAATTCAGAGTTGACTCTAATGCACCATGTTAATGATACTTTATGGGATGCAACTACACTTTACTACACCTGTATACAATTACGAATCATGAATTCAATCTGCTTATGAAAAGGGGAGGTTTTGTTTTGACAAGCTGTTGACGTAGAGCACACTTGTGTTCTCCAAATGCTCTCAAACAACAAGACTATTCCAAAAGGCACTAACGTGACCAGCCAAACACAACAACGCCCATGAGAGTGATGCTCAAAGATTCTTGAGGAATCCATTGGATGTAGTCTAGTCTATCTCCTGGTATGGCTCTAGGTTTCCTGGCTCCGTCAGTCTCCAGGAGGATGGCCGGGGTAAGGCAGGGGTCAGCTCTATAAAAGAACAAATCACTTGTGAAGAGCAGCTTTGTTCGACAATAACAGATGAGCAGGTCAGCTGGTGAGAGGAGGGGAGACAGCCTGAGGGCCACTCAGGATGGTTTATAAGATTACTTAGCAGCTCTGGACAGCAGGGTGCAAGGGCTGCCCTTGGTCACGGTCACTAACAGATCATAACTCTCAGATCATAAGCCTTTAGGAACATAGGAAATGTATATCCAGGAGGTGTTTGTATTTTGGCGTTTGTATTTGCTTTGCTCTGAAACTTCCTCGGGGTCCTAGAAGGATACGTGTCCGCTAGTTGTATCTCAACATCATTGTGAGCAATAGTATGGACTGAGAGCCTAGCGTAACTGTAATGGTGCACGTTAGCCAAATGTGTCTTCAAACATTCATGAGATCTCCAGCTCTTGTTTCTTCTAAGAAGTTCGTTAGATTCCGTTTGTGCCGTATTTGAGCAAGACACAACTGCTACAATGACAGCACAGCACAGATGTTTGGCTTGCACTAACCAATACTGTTTTAGGTTAGTGTACACTGTTGCTGCACCACATCCTACAGCATTTTGTAAAATAGTACAAATATTTTACCTGTGACCTCTGTTGACTGAATGGGCATCCACAATTATTTTTTCTGTGTTTCTAAATGTAGATTAGAGATCTTTACGGTCAGTGGAAATCAATGCAATGTAGTCACAATGGGGGTTATCTCCTGTAAGTGGGCATTTGAGTACATGGTTACCAGTTCCCAGGCAGGCAAAGGGTTTAGAATGAAGTTCTATAAATTCCACTTCTCCTCCCAGTCTTTTCTGCAGTAGAGTTCTGACCAATGGCGAGGTAAGCTCAGACAGAAGAGAGTGACAGTAGCTGTCCATGGTCCTGACTGTTCCAGTAAGATTCAGACCGGTGGTGCTGAACAGACAGCTGTGTGCATTTTTCTCCCATCTCTCTCTCTTTTCTCTTTATTTGTACCTCTCTCTCTCCCTCTGTCCACCTCCATTTTTCAGGGTTCTGCAACTAAGGCTAGTGTGCTTCTCAAAGATAATCCTTAGTCTTTCTCACACAGGTGAGGGAGTAAGGCGTGAGGTCTCATTAAGGTAGAGAAAGTGTGAAAATGGAGGGAGAGAGGAGAGAGAAAGGGAGAGGGAAATGGATTAAGACACTGGCACCATCCAACAACAGTAATATACATCTACTCTTTGTCTGCACAAACAAACAGTAACAGCAACACTGTACTCACATTCCGGAATTGTCCTAGAACAACAAATGGAGCTAAGTTATTCTTAAAATAATACTTAAGATCAATAACAAAGGAAGGCACCAGCTACAGACTATCTCATTCAGAAGAGGGCTCTGTTAGGAAGCTCCTCTGTCTGTTAATCAGACATGACTTGATCAGATAGCGCCCTCTAGTGCGCAAACACACAGCCTCAGTGCTGCCTGTAGAATTGCAGCATTTTTCTCCATCAATCAGGATGAAGACTCTGAAGTTTAAGATAAAACTGAATTCATGGCTGACTGGACCCACAGTTTGTGTTGCTTCAACATAATCCATTAAAACAAACATGAGGTACAAGGTTGAACAGTAAGATCTTGAATACTAATGACAAAATAATGAGCCTTGGACAGTACGATTAACACGACGCGCACTGTTTCAACTTCACAACTTAAAAATCCACAATAGGAGGCAAAGAGAAATAGACAAAGCGCAGGGAATGGAAAGATGTTCTCCTGTGCGTATGAGCAGGTATCTGGAGACAAACACTCACCTGGCTGCCCATTGGGATTAGCCTCTCTCGTCTCAGGGGAACAGGGTTGACAGGAAGATGTATTTTCTCCTCCTGTTGGCGTCAGCTGTTCTGGTCTATTCTTTTACAACCCCCTAAAGATGAAAAAAACAAACAAACATGCACATCGCCCCCTCAAGAAGAAATACTGTCCATGTCTAAATACCTCAAAACTCTTAGTTACATATTCAATGGTAGGCTAGGCTACACTGTTAAGGTGAGTGGTGGGGTAGGACCCAAACGCAGGAGAGTTGCGAGGCATTGTGTCCAACAGAGGGTTTAATATCAAAAACGGGAAACAGACAAGGTACTCACAGGGACAATGGGTAATGACAAGACAAAGACTGGTCACAAAACAGGAACCTAAATACACAGAACCAAAGGTGGACACAGGTGGACATAGACACACGTCTAAAATATTAACACTCACAAACACACGTACAGTACATACACATACACACTCAAACACCCTGCATACACGCACACACACACTCGCACACATAAGATCAGATACCTTGTTGTGGTTGTGGCAATACCTGTTCTGGTGAGGGTTTGTAAATGCAGTTTCCATTTACCAGTTAACAGGTCAGACCTGTCATGTGTCATGGACAATGATCAGATACAGTATGTGTTTGATTCATAAAATCAGTGACACACTGAATACAGTTTGGTGTTTCCTGGGGTAGGAAGACAAGTACCGGAACCCCAGCACAAGTCATTCTTTGGAAGACATGGGACTGGGAGTGTGATAGGTGCAAGGGAAGGTGACGCATGCTGTCTGTCAAAGTTGGTCTGTGCCGTGGAGTGAAATGCCTGGGGTGTCCTTGTCAGTATTAAATGAAGTGGACTAAAGCGGTGAAGTGACACTCCAAGGGATCGCTTTATCTGCACACACTTGTGACACTGCCAGGCAAAGATGGACGCACACATACAGTAAATACATCATTTATACCATGTCTCGAATTGTAGCGAAAAATGTGCGTAATATTGTCTAAATACCGTAAGTAGGCAAAGAATAGGAAAAAGAAAACAGTGGTTAAATTGACACAAGCATACAGTTCTTTTAAAGGGTCTTCCTTTTTCTCTACCCTTCTATGTTGCTCTCGCCCCATAAAACCAGTAAACACACACACACGCTTTCAGTTTTGCGGCATGTAGGTCAACCTTGCAGAGATATGTTAAAGTGAATGGTAAATCAAAACAATCTATCAGCTAGAGCCACAGCAACGGTTCCCTGAGGCTGAACACTGGTGCAGCTAGACATAAAAAATACACACACACATAAAACACTTTGATTTTCCAATTTGAGGGTTAGTAAAAAAAAGAATGTGGATCTCCAGCATAAAGCAAAGAGATAAAATATATGTATTTCTTTTATAAACCACTTCTTGTGTTCCAGCCTTTCTAGTGCTGCTCAATATAAGATATTTGCATTCATAATCATTAGGGTATGCCTGCTGAGTGGAATATAATATAGTCCAGGGCTCTTAACTAACTTTTTTCCTCACTGTCCCAGTACCATCCCGATGTGCAAAATTAACCCTAACAAACTGAACCTGACCTGTCCCAAGATGTCAATTATTTGGTTTTTGCATTTGTCTAGTCTGTTTTAGGCTTCTCTGTTCTCCTCTCCCACTCTCTCGTTCCTTTCACTTTGTGTGGAAAAAAAAAAACGTTATTAAAATAAAATAAATGCAATTTAGAAAATGATTTCTTATCAAAAACAGGTTTGCATCATTGATGAGTACTTGATGAAGACTTCCTCCATTAGTTTTTTACACTGAGAAAACAGGGGGAACAGATTTTCCTGGAGGCCCGGGGAAAGTGGTTCCCCCCAGACTATACGGTCCACCTCCAATCACTTTCCTCAGGGTTCCAGGGAAATATGTTCCCCCTGTTTTCTCAGTGTAAAAAACGAATGTACACATGAAACTTGTTATGATCACAGTAACATACATCACCAGCATCACTGTATTGCTTTATAAATGGCCAGACTGTAATATACAGGGGGAACCACTTTCCTCAGGCCTCCAGGGAAATCTGTTCCCCCTGTGTTCTCAGTGTAAAAGACTGATGTATAGATGAAACTTGTTATGCATAATAATCACAGTAACATACATCACCAGCATCACTGTAAATGGCCAGACTGTAATATACAAGGCGGGGAACCACTTTCCTTAGACCTCCAGGGAAATCTGTTCCCCCTGTGTTCTCAGTGTAAAAGACAGTTATAGATGAAACATAATGATCACAGTAACATATATATACATATATATATATATATATACTTCACCAGCATCACCGTATTGCTTTATACATAGAATGCATTTCCACAGTGCTAAGAAAAACATATATATTACATGGCACGTCCTTATTTTAGAAAATCAACCTTGGCATTTATTTCTCCCTGAACTCGAGCGGTCCCGCTCGAGCGATACTGCATCAGCACTCAATTTCTCTTCCTGTTGAGTTAATTGGCTAGGTGTCAGGCTGAATCACTAGCAGAAGGGACACAGACACAGGTAGCGCGTCAATTCTGCAAGTGTTGGGCGACATGACAACATTCGAAAGGATTCAACCCACCAAGATTCAAGGAAATATAAATAATGGGATCTCTTGGTGGTAACGTGGACCAAAAAACACTCAGAATTGTTTTGTATTGACATACAATAACTTGTACATCCACAAGATGGCTGTAGTGATAGGCTTCTTGAGTTTTCAGACCGCTTCTCTGACAGTAGTTTTTTTTTTCTTTTCAGTAATTAATTTGTATTTAAATGCAGAACTAAAATACAAGCAATGAGAAACGTTACAAACAAATGAGCTAAATAGTAGCATCACAAGAAGGTATATGACAATCACAACAATAATTCTCTCACAGCTGCTTGCCCACCAAAAGAAACTACGTCATTTGTAAGCGACAGTACAATTTGATCACATGACGATCATTTGACAAACTTTTCACGTGACCACTGTGGGCTTTCTGTTATGACAGCGAATGAATGGTTCAAAAAACTTGTTAGCTTGCTATACTTTTGCCAACTATTCGTGTATTTGCAGAAAACTGGAATTGCAAAATGTTCTCTGCTTTGTTTGCAACGTTGATTCTCGTTCTGGCTGTGCATTCTTTAGGTTCGTCTCCAAACTTTATTCTTCTTTTTGCAGATGATTTGGGTTTCGGGGATTTGGGTTGCTATGGACATCCCAGTTCACTTACCCCTAACTTGGACCGACTGGCATCCGACGGTCTCCGATTTACTGACTTTTACTGTACCAGTCCTGTATGCAGCCCATCGAGGTACGCGGTAGGCTACGACACAGACGTCATACACTGCGTCATTGTGATTGATACATACTTGAGTAATCCACACATAAAATTACAGAAGAGTAATTTATATTATTATACGGTGGCCGTATGCGCCCTACTAAAACTCATTGGAATGTTTGTTTATTATAATATAGTCGTATGTATGTGTAGATATATAATTACTTCTCACTCAGGGCATCTTTGCTGACTGGGCGCTACCAGACCAGGTCGGGGGTGTATCCTGGAGTTCTCTATCCTGGCTCCCGTGGAGGTCTACCTCTCAACGAGACTACCATAGCTGAAGTGCTCAAACCGCTGGGCTATGCCACCGCTGCTATGGGGAAGTGGCACCTGGGTCTTGGGCTCAATGGTACATACCTGCCCACTCGACAGGGCTTTGACAGCTACCTCGGAGTCCCATACTCGCACGACATGGTAAGTCTTAGTGTGTTCTTTGTTTGCTCTGTTGATGTATTCAGTATGAAGATGTGTTGTCCAACCCGCATGGTTTGTACCCCTCTCGTCCTTCCAGGGACCCTGTCAGAACCTGACATGTTTCCCTCCAGATGTTAAATGCTATGGGTACTGTGATGTCGGCGTGGTAACCGTTCCCCTGATGAACAATGACGTTATCAAGCAGCAGCCTGTGAACTTCCTGGATCTAGAGAGGGCTTACAGTGATTATGCTACAGATTTCATCACTTTGTCGGCCAGGAGACAACAGCCATTCTTCCTCTACTACCCGTCCCATGTAAGCAGCTGTTCTTTTTTCATTCTCAGAAAAGCGCTTTTGGTTCATATACAAAACCGTCTAGTTTTTCTACGTTAACTTCTACCCCTCCTACTCTGTATGGATGTCTCTCTGTCTCTCGCTTTCTCTCCCTTTCACATTTTGTATCAGTGACACACTTGTGTGCCATCCATTGATTTCTGTAATGTCCATTTCTGTTTAAAATGGCTGATATCTCACAGATTGACTGCCCGACAAATGCTTTAAGACATTGAAATCTCTCCTTTTCTCTGCCTTTCTTTTGTTCGCCCTCTTCCTCCAGCACACTCACTACCCCCAGTATGCTGGTCCTGGGGCTGCAGGCCACTCTCTCCGGGGGCCATTTGGAGATGCACTTCTGGAGTTTGACACCACCGTGGGGAACCTATTGTCAAGCCTCGAACAGAATGGGGTTCTCAACAACACGCTTATATTCTTCACAGCCGATAATGGGTGTGTGTGTGACAGAGACAGAGACAGTGTGTCAGTGTGTGTATAGCTGTTTAGTAATTGCCCTTTCTCTGTCTCCAGACCAGAGCTGATGCGTATGTCACGGGGAGGAAACTCGGGGTCTCTAAAGTGTGGGAAGGGCACCACTTATGAGGGGGGCATGAGGGAGCCTGCCATAGCCTACTGGCCTGGGACCATCAGAGCTGGTAGGAAAACAGTCACTACCAGTACAACCTTGGATGGATGTTTGAAGCTCCAACACCAAGTGCTCTAGACCAGTGGTTCCCTACCCTGGTCCTCAGGGAACGCTTGTACTGCATGTTTTAGATGTTTCCCTGCTCCAACGCACCTGATTCAAATGAATGGTCACAAGCAGGCTTCTGCAGAGCTGGATAAACGACCCATTCATTTGAATCAGGTGTGTTGGAGCAGGGAAACATCTAAAACATGCAGGACAGGGGTGCCCTGAGGACCAGGGTTGGGAACCACTGCTCTAGACCTTAGAAATCTTTTCTGTTTTGCCACTTTTGAGTGGCATATTTGACTACTATGAAATCGGTGTTCAACCCAAGTAAGGAATCCTTTTGACAAGGGTAATGGGGGTCAGATGGCTGAGCGTTTAGGGAGTCGGGCTATTAATCAGAAGGTTGTTGGTTCGATTCCCGGCTGTGACAATTGACGTTGTGTCCTTGGGTAAGGCACTTCACCCTACTTGCCTCTGGGAAATGTCCCTGTACTTACTGTAAGTCGCTCTGGATAAGAGCGTCTGCTAAATGGTAATGAAATGGGCTTTGATATTCATTTCCAAGGGGTCACACATGAGCTAGCCAGCACTTTGGACATCCTGCCCACCATCGCAGGATTTGCAGGTGCCAAATTACCCAGTGTTCAGTTGGATGGTGTGGATATGACTGATATTTTGGTCAACCATGGAAAGGTAAGAGACATTTTCACTTTTCTGGGAAGCTTTGGAATAGCATGATACGTCACATTCAGTCTTTAACTGAGAGTCCTGCCTGTCTTCTAGAGTAAGAGGGAGGCCATGATGTTCTACCCCACAGACCCCAGTGAGAAGTATGGCATTTTTGCTCTCAGGCTTGGGAAGTACAAGGCCCACTTCTATACACGAGGTGTGTTCTAATCTGAAGAGAAAATGTCCCGCATATCAAGCACAAAAAAAGCTTTCTTGGTGTCAGACTTGGTGTTTTTTTTTATTGAAGATTCAAGCATTATATAATCATAAAACAATACAATGTTATTGAAAACCACTTGATTCCCCTTGTCTCCCTCCCAGGGGCTAGCCACAGTGAGACCACCCCGGACCAGGCTTGCCACATCACTGCCTTCCTGACGGCCCATGACCCCCCGCTGGTATTTGACCTGGAAGCTGACCCCTCAGAAAACTACCCCCTCTCCATTCAGGAACACCCAGAACTCAAGTTACTGCTGGAGAAGATCCAGAGTTTAAAGACCCACTTTGATGCCTCCATGGTGTTTGGAGAGAGCCAGATAGGGAAAGGAAGTGACCCGGAACTACAGCCCTGCTGCAACCCCCACTGCAGCCCTAAACCTAGCTGCTGCCAGTGTTGAGAGACACCGTACTTTCATAGTCCTGGGACTTTCAAAGATCTGTTGAGGGGGGCACACACATGCACTTTAATACCATCACCCAAAAACAGCTAGGCTGAAAAGGGCAGACTTGGCTTGGATTACCAGTACTGTACACGCATGTTCAAAACCACAGGATACATGAGGTAAATAATTGTTGTTTTCATACTGCATTCCCTTCCTTAACTCATTAGATGTGTTTTATTACTTTAACATTGTTCTAAATGTTTCTCAAAATCCGAATGTGTGCCTTCCTACTGAAAAGTGTACTGCTGATTTGATATTTGTGTTGTGAATCAATTGTTTCCTCTGTGATGACAGCTGATGTGAAATCCCTACAGGATCAATTCTACGAATTTAGAGGAAATGTTTTGGGGTTTTTCTTAACTACTTTATTAAGTGTTGTAAGGGAAGAGACAAGAAAGACAATCGGACATTGTTCGGACATCAAGCATATATTTTATTCATAAGACCAAACCCATGACAAGGCAGAGTGTTTTTCATTTTTTCTTCATTTAAATTTTGATTTTTTTACAAGTCCTTGTTTTTTTAAGATATATGTTTGTTCTCCCACATACCTGTACTGATTTTGTTCTAGTAATACAGTGAAGAATCTTGTTTATGTAATAAAGTCCAAAGTTTTGTTGAACTGATATTGTATGACTATACAGAACTAGGTCATCCTCAGGAATTGTCTGGTGGAGCTATAGGAAGGGAGGGTTTCAACTAGGCTGTCACAAGAGAAAACCAGAAACACTTCAATTTATAGGTCTGATAGTATAGGTCAGAGATGGGGCTTGTTTCTACAGCTCAGAAGGATGGCCTAGCCTATATTAGCAAGATGCAATATGTTTCTTTATGAAAGCCAACTGTGAAAGCTCTGTTTTAATAGTCCAGTCACTACTCAGCTCTAACAGGGATTGGTCATTGCTCAAGTGGGATGACACTGCCAAAGGGAACATAGAACATAATGATGTCACTTGTCACAAATACCCCTACAAGTTGTCAGCAAAAGCTTGTTTGTGTTGTGTTGCCGAGTTGGTGAGAGCTGAAAATGTCCCCTATTGTGATTAATGTTGGACTAACAATTTGTGTGGAAATGTGACAAGTTCAACAAAGAACACAAAGTCCATGACCGTCCATGTCCATTTTCTTTTCCATCAGCGTTTTCATTTGGTTGTGATCTTTTGAAATTGTATTCATTTACATATTTAGTTTAAATAACATACTCAACATAAAGGACACAGCACTATCTTTTGGATTTGCTATCGTATTTACATAATCTAACTGACAGCGATACACATTAAGATTACATCTTCACAGCCTCCTACCTATAAAACGGTCACTAAGGATCTTGTCACCATGAAAAGACCTGTTGTGGCTCTACGATGCTCTCTTCTTCTTCCTCTGAGATTCTGATCGTGAATACAGACAGCGGAAGAAAGTATAGTATTGGGACCTAATGCATCCCCTCTACTTCACCTGCTACTAGGGACAGTAATCTGAAGCCTTTCGTTTCAGGCACGAGTGGACTGTATGAAATTGATGATTCACCCCCCACCCCCCTCTTGACTCTACCCCCTTGATCCTTGTGGTACTGCCAGCTACAGTATGCTAAAACAAGCCTTGAAGAGCCTACTACATGAAGTAAGCAATCCACATACTGATGAAGTAAACATACTCCCTGCCTGCCTGAAGACAGGGAGAGTTCATGTGAAAACGTAGCCATTTCTCCAGGATTTGGCGACCAGTACATAAAGCTACCTAATTAAACCTGCTGGCTGAAACGAGCCTTGCACATCCAATAAATCGTTCCTCAGTGTCCAGTGGCCTTTCATGAACCTTACCAACTAACCAACATGTTTTGGGTTTAGTGTCACTTGAAGAACCGCCATCATATCCAGATCTGACTAAACAATGTCATTATTGAGAACCACTTGTTCAGGGCAGATCATCTCCTTTTCTCATAAAACTCAGCAACCCAAAAAAACTGATGGAAACTGAGGAACGTGTTGTGAGGGAGCAGTGTTGAACAGTCAAGACTGTGATATCATGGCTTTGTGTGAAGTGGCCCTCAGCTCACTTTGACCTGAAATTTGACTGAGCATTACAGAGTAGTTTACAGTGTTTACTTATAGCTATGAGTTTGATGTTAACTCACAACTCGGAGAGTACAGGCGACCCAGATTATAGATCCTCAACCTCAGTCCCCTAATATGGGGAAACCCCTAACCCTGGGGAAACAAAAACACTTCTCTCCACTAGCACTCATTCTCTTTTCTCTCTCATTAGGTTATTGATTGTGTTTGAAACGTACATAAAGTGGGTATGAAGCGTCTGTATGAATGTTTCTACTGTCTATACATATATTTACAGTACACACTACATCTTGTACGCAATACAGGAGTAAGCTCAGACCAAGGACAGTTCACTGGAATCTCTATACCTTTCTCCAAAGTCATTATCAGTAGAAAATCTAATCAGCCGTTTGCCGATATTACACCAAATCTCAGCCCAAACAATTCACCTACATCACAGCTATTTTGCACCCTGCTGTGTCTTTTTAAATGTGTGTGCGTGTGTGTGTTTGTGTGCATTACCCTACCAGCCATGCATTAAAACATGTGAACCGCAGTAGTAGGAATATCTTTTTGAGACCTAAGAGGATGACTTTTTAAATTAACAGGTGCCCAGCCTCTTAGTTCTGCAACTGTATCATAGAAAAGTCAAAGAAACAGGCAACAAATCCATCAAGAAGATGGGAAATAAACAATTGGACAGACAAAGTAAAATATGTAGCATACTGTAGAACTGAAATGACAATCCCAGTTTTAGAGTTACACGGGGTATTTTACAATGGACAGAAAAAGATCCACCACCTCTCTCTGGTGGTGAAGTAGATGAACATACAGCCGCGATCGAGAGAAGGGGGTTGTCAAGGCAACACATCCTCTTTCCTGCCTACTCCAAGTAGATGTCTTCGGTCGGGCAGGCGTACTCCAGGTGCTCCTGGTAATACTCCTGGAAGGCCCGTCTGGAGAGAAGGACACAGTGTCACGTGAGGGACATACCATGGAACGATCAAACAAAGAAAAGAGACAAATCTACAATGTGGAAAAGAATGCGTCATCATGGTGAGATTCAGACTTTTCTCAGCCCTGTTCTGTAGACAGTGAATCATTAGAATCTTTAATAATTCAGACCCTGTGGGCCTGATTCCAACAAGATTAACAAATCACACTTAGAAGTCATTATCAATGTCCTTTCCCCTTCTCTCGGTCTCTCTCTCGGTCTCTCTCTCGGTCTCTCTCTCTCGGTCTCTCTCTCGGTCTCTCTCTCGGTCTCTCTCTCTCGGTCTCTCTCTCGGTCTCTCTCTCGGTCTCTCTCTCGGTCTCTCTCTCTCTCGGTCTCTCTCTCGGTCTCTCTCTCGGTCTCTCTCTCTCTCTCTTTCGTTAAACAAGACAACTATAGAAGAATGTTAATATCTCTGATGGGCTTTAAGAGAGCACGGGGACAGAGCTGATGTTTGGGTGAGCTGTGGACTCACCCCACACACTCGGCCACACGCCTCATGGACTCCTGGGAGACGAACACGTGACAGGCGAATCTGTTCAGCATGGGGTGCTTCGTGATGAACCCAAAGTAGCTGAGGGGAACAGGGGAAAGGAAAAGGTGCATGTGACAATACTGTAGGGAATCACGTTCACTAACAGAATGTGTTCATGGGGACGTACCAGTTGTTCTTGGGATGGCACCCGCAGAAGGAAATGTTCTTCATCTGGAAGAAGTGACTGCACCTGTCGAACTGAGGGCGACAGGGGGGGGCGGGGTCAGACTCCTTCACCTTCCCTCTACATAACATCCAGGCCTTTTCTATTGGCTCCACCGTTCCACGTTCATGCCTCACCTCATCCATGGTGTCGTATTCATCCTCCAGACTCATGACCAGCTTGACCCCTTGCAGGCTGATCTCCAGCTCACACAGGGAGGGGGGCCGCACATGCACCGTCCGCTTCCGGGATACTGCAATCTGACAGACAGAGAGAGACAGAGAGAGAGAGAGAGAGAGAGAGAGAGAGAGAGAGAGAGAGAGAGAGAGAGAGAGAGAGAGAGAGAGAGAGAGAGAGATGCAATGGAGTCATGCACACTTTCATTCGCTGGAGCCCCCCCAAAAGTTTCATTTGCCCCCCCAAAATATATAAAAAAATATATATATTAATTTAAAAAAATCTTCAAATTTTAAATCTAAACGTGTTCATTTCTCTGCCTAAAACCCACTACAGGACACTATTTAAAAGGATATAACATTTGTTCTGGGGTAACATGCCCCCAGACCCCCCTAGTTTTGCTGGGTCCCAGGAAAAATAATAGGTTTTATCTGGGGGCTTAGCCCCCCCAAAAGTGGGAACCTAGATTCGCCCCTGCATTCGCGATAATAGTGCATGTGCCTTACTCATCACTTCCTGTTGGGCTTACCTTTTGCATGGCGGCACAGAGGATGCCGTTACCTTGGTGATAGGGTACCTCCACAGAACCCAGGAACTGGACGGTGAAACTCTCCATCCACGCAGGGTTCCTCTTCACTCCTACAGGAAATACATACACAGGATGTGACATCACACGGGAGCACAAATGACCTATTGGAGAATACAAGTCTTCTTAAACACCAGTGACCTTGATGCCTCCACTTACCGACAATTTCCTTGGATTGGCCTATGACCTCATGAGCGTAGAAGGCGGGAAATATGCCCCTCTCTCCTGTGCGCATGTTATAACCTCTGTACCAGTAGTCATCCTCCTCTTCCTCGACGTAGAGAGGGTCGTCCACATCCAGCTCCAGCTCATCTGCATGTCTGGGGATGAACCTGCGGGGAGCAGCAGGGAGGGGCAGCACAGTTCAGGAACCCCTAGGTGCTTTTTAAATACTGCATCCTACTGAGCCGCCATGATCACAGCAGAAAGATCCTTGTTAGTGTAATGGCGGGCCACTGGGGCTGGCGGCTCTTGTTAATGTGCACAGGAAGAGTCTGCTGAGGGATCAGGTGACTCCCAGAGGACTGACCGTCAGCTGATGAAATAACAGATACATTGTGCCATGAGGAGATAGAGAAGAAGAAAGAGAAGACATCCTATGCGGCAAGATTGAGGGTGACACAATCCAGTAAAAGTAATATAGAAGTATGCTTAACGGAGGAGAGATTTTACGGCGACACATACACAATTGCCATGTTATTGAACAAAGGGCATGTGCGTACACACATATTAGACATGTAGTGACAGGTGTGATTATCGCTGGTCCCTCTGTGCCAGGGCTGTTGGCCCAGCTGTAGCTACGACACCTGGCTTCCCCTCTCTCTCCGTCTCTCTCCCTTCTCTGTAGCTCCCTCCCCCTCCCTCCCCCTCCCTCCCCCCTCTCCCCTCTCCCTCTCCACCACTTGTGACTCACCAGCCACATCTCTCCTGCAGTGCACCCCCAACCCTGAGCTCTTCAGGGAATATCATATTTCACAGTGGATTGAGTTTGCTCTTTCATTTGGCATGCTGCATTTCTCTCTAATCCTAGTTCATACTGGGCCTTGTCTTTTACTTGAATCAAGTCTCTCTCTCACCTGTACACGGCCCTGTGTGTCTGGTCCCTCTCCTCTCCGCTGATTGTACAGGAGAACAGCCCAAAAGACTCTGTACCTACAGAGATGAACACACACACACACACCATAATGAGGTCACCGATACTGATGCTGCAAATGTTGTTCATATTCTATCATTGCTGTTTCCAAACCTTCCCAAATGAAAAACTACAAACCTATTCTTGACTGGATAGACTTCTAATTGAACAAAATGATGATTCATCAGCTATGTGAATCACCATGGGGAACATTGGTTGAGAATAGATCTACTAAGGAGTGCAGTCCTTCAACATTCACAGTCTCATCTGGAGCTACAGCACAGTGAGATCGTTCAGCTGACTTCACTAATGGAGAAAGCCATTAGGGTTGATGATGCCTGCCAGCATCCTTCAGATGCCTGTGGATGATGTCATCTCATTGCAGGGAACTCGGGATACGTTAATACTGGTATTCTACTTATAGCTCTTTCGATAACACATATTTTTACACCATACTGGTGACACCCAAAGCTTTATGTTCCAACAGGAATTCTTGGGTTGGAACATCTTTCACTGAAAGCCCCTTGGTTGGGAGTAGTGTTATTCCAGGATTCTTTTTAGGGCAAAATGTTCCACATAACACCCAGAAGGACACCCTCATGGTGATAAACCAAATAACTGTCTCTACCGTATAGTCCTGGCACCCTCTTTACTTGCACAGTTGAAGCAGTAGCACTCGTATTTTTCTGTTGACTTACTGGAGGAGCGCGAGGTGCTGTTGACAAACACGTTGAGGAACTTCTTGGAGAAGGGTATGTCTGCCTCGGGGGAGGAGTCTTCTGAGGAGCTGAATTCCGGCCGCACGCCCACGTCGCACTGCCCGTAGCCCACCTGTCCCGTGCCTAGGGGGTCGTCGTCGCACAGTGTGGAGAGCTCGCTGTCGTCACTCAACACAGAGGTGCACCTGGGAACGTCCCACACGCAAAACAATCGTGTGAAAGGCATTACGTTCAGATGTTAAATCATTTGTGAATGACTCATTCACTCATTCATGCATTAATTCATGCATATCGACCCAGATGCCTCCCCTGCATACCTCCTGAGGCTGACCAGCTCCAGTGTGGTGTTCTCGTCCACCACCAGGGTGTACTTCATTGAGTCGTAGGCCAGGCCGTCGTCGTCCTGCTGCAGCCTCCCTACCTGCAGGGGGAGCTCCCGCTCGCAAAGGGGGAGGTCCCGCACGCTCTCGTCAATGGGCGGGGAGCTGTCCAGATACAGGTCGCTTCCTCCGTAGGACGATTTCTTCCTCAAGCTTCCCGAGAAAGGCGAGTCGTCCTCCTCCTCCACCCCTTCCCCCTCCTCCTCCTCCTCCTCCTCGTTGTCCGTGGAGTAGGTGAGACTGAAACAGCGGTTGGTTTGGGCGGTGGGGATATCCAGGGTCAAACTGTGTTTGACCTCGGTGATGCGCTCCAGAGAGGCCGTGGAGCGGCCGCAGGGCTTGGCCTCGGTCTCCCGGCCCTCGTCCTTGTCGCTGGCCACACTTTCGGTCAGGCTGGGAGACTCCAGATCCTTCCTCCCCTCCAGCATCGTCAGGTCGTTATCCGGCTCCCCGGCCTCCTTCTCCTCCCGTCTCTGGCTGTTTTTAGCGGCCTGAGCGCTGACGCCCTTCTCGGGGCGGCGGGCTGTGTGGCCGTGGTTCGGGCTGTGGACGTAGCGCTCCACGACGACAGGGCTGAGGGTGTGGAACGTGGCACTGCCCACGTGCATAGTGGGGCTGAGCTTCTCGTCGCTCCTCACCGACTGCCTTTTAGGAGGCTTGGCACTCTTCTCTCCCTCCTCCCTTTCCTCCCCTCCCCATCGTCGGCCTTTCCCCTCCTTCCCCTTCTCCTCAGATCCCTTCGTCTGGGTCGGCCGCCCCAGCTCTTGCTCCGGAGGCGCTTCGGCGAAGGCGTCCGTCTCGATGTCTGAGGAAGGAGAGATGGTGTCGGTGACGGACGCAGACCTCTTGAAGCACTCCTCGGGGCAGCTGATTGGATAAGAGCCTTCCGAGATCATCTTGTTGACCAGATTGCTCAGCAGCCACGGTGAGTCAGAGTTCTCGCTCAGCTCGTCCTCGCTCTCTGACTCAGACTCTCCCTCGCTGTTTCCGTCGTACTCGTCGGCCGTGGGCATGAGCCGCGGCCCCACGGGCAGGTAGAAGGAGCGCTTGAAGCTCTCCAGACTGTGGTCAGGCTCGATCTGCAGGACCATCTGTCTGGAGTGGCTGTCCTCGCAGTGCTGGGCCGGGGGAAGGGTCTCATCCGGGTCGGCCAGGTGCTCGTAGGGGAGGTCGTCGTCCACGCTGTGGAGGCCCATCAGAGCCAGCCCGTCGTCGTACATCTCCGGAGGGGGGATGGGGGAGTCGGCGGTGGAGGGAGTGGCCATGATGGGCGATGGGAGGGCGGACGGGGAGGGGAGGGGAGATCCATCTTTGATAGGGTCGCGCTGACCTAGGAGCAGAGACGCCTTCAATCCCACAATGCCGCTGTCTTGCTCCAGCTCCGTGTCGGGGTCCAGTTCCTGGTCGGAGGTGGGCGAGCTGGCTTCCTCGATGGAGTTGGTGAGGTGTGAGGAGCGCCCGCTGCTGCTGTCGTCGCTGGTCAGGTCCAGCTCCGTCTCCGAGATGGAGGAGATCATGTTGGAGACCAGGGGACCCCCGCACGCAAACGCCGCCTCCAGCTCCCCCTCGATATCTGAGTCTGACCCTGGAGAGCTCAGGTCCTGGTCCGGATCTGACATGGTGTAGCAACGCTTGGCGTTCATGTCTGCTATTCCCGGGTCTGAGGACGGAGAGGTGGAGTCGTTGGCGGCCATTTCATTGGCTGGGCCATGGCGGTCGGAGCCATTGGATTGGTCGAGAGCATTTGAACGGTTGGAGTAACTTTTAAACGAGGCGGACTCGGATGGCTCAATGGAAGGGAATTCCACATATTGGTTCTCTTTGCACACCATGTCGTATGTCTCCTTGCACATAAACTCCACCTCAATGTCCTTCTCCAGCTCCTCCTCAGACAGGGGCGTGTCAGAGCCGTCGCCCCCGATGGGAGCCGTGGAGGATAGGCACCGGCTGGTCCCATCGGGGTCTGGGTCATTCTCCAGCTCTCGGTCCAGGCCAGACTCGCTGGTGACTGTGTATGTGTCGTTGGCGCGTCGGGAGGACTGGCATGAGTGTTTGTGGTTGTGGTCGCTGTTGAGATCGTGGTCGACCTCTGTATCGGAACACTGGGAGTGTTCGTCCACGGAGGGCACTCTGGAGGTCTGGAGAAGGGCCTGCTCTGGAGAATTCCCTGAGGGTTGAGACTTATGCTGGCCAAAAGACCCTGCAGAGGAGAGGAAGGAGAGAGGAGGGAGAGAGAAAGAAAGGGAAGAAGGTTAAGGAGGGGATGATTGTATGGAAGGATAAGATACACCAAGTATGTGAGCAGTCAGTGCATGGACAGCAGTGTTTAACAGTCACCAGAGGGGAGATGTCAATGACTAGAAACATATAGTTAATACAGAGGATTCAGCAAATCATCCTGCGCGTTTGCACCAAATAGTTCATCACAAAGGAGTTTCTTAAATACTTTGTCGAGCACTGTTGCTGAAGTCTGCTGAACTCTGAATGTACAGATCTGAAAGTGACGACGGGACTTCACGGCACATCAAATCACGGTACATCATGTCACGTCACGTCACGACACTCATGTTCATGGGATGAGTTTGGAACCCTGACTTCCAGCGTAACATCGGCCATTTTGTTACCGTATTCCGGCCTCTCTCGTCTGTTGCCCTCCATGTCGCAGAGAAGGGGCCTGCGGGGGGACTGGGGGTGCCCGCCCTCCCCTGCCTGTTTGGGGGGAGTACCTTTGCTCTGGGAACCTGGAACCTGGGAGGTTAGTGCGACTGGGCATTGGCCCGTCACATGGTTGCCGTCCTCAAGACATGAGTGAGTCGGAGACAGACGGCCTGCAAGGCAAACATGTGACAGTGAACCACCTTTACAACTGACACGCAACAAGCCAAAAGCTATTAAGCGAACAATACATTGAGGACATTGAATCAAATTGAGGGCTGCGTGGTTTTGTTGTTCTCACCCTGTGAAGCTGGGTTGCGCAGAGAGTCTTGCCAGCTTCCCTTCTTTGGGGACAAACTGCTGTTGTTGTTCAGGGAATCCTAGGGGAAAACATGGCGAGTCAGAGTTTTGGTGTTGAATAATATCAATGGATCTGTGTCTGGATTTTAATTTGGACGTGTGTAAATGTGTAAGTGTGCGTGCGTGTGTGCACTACACACCTGTGAGACAGCGGTGGTGAGGTTGAGAGTGGTCGGTCGGCTCGTCAGCGTTCCCAGGGTAGGGGAGGTCAACGGGGAGGGAGGATCCTCGGGGTCGACCTCCTCGTCCTCCTCCTCGTCCTCATCCTCATCGTCAATCATCTCAAACTCCTGGAAGTCGTCCTGGAAGGAGCACATCTGGTGGTGCATCTCGCTCTTCTCAAGGATCAGACAGTCCTGAAGACAAAGAGAGGAAATGATTAATGAAGATAGGCTTCCGAGAAGAGAGAGAACGTTCTCTCCCAATGGAGTCTTTTGCCAGATTGCTGGGGCTCACCGCAGATCTGTCATCCTTACCTCTGACAGGAGAAAAGGAACATTTCAGCAACTCCTCTGTCTAGCACACATCCGATTCCAGAATAACCCAGAATATTGCCACTTTCAGAGGGACAAAACACTAGGAAGCTGACTTCATACACAATCATGCACTTTTCCTTGACCACACACAGCACACTGCTGAGGATCCTACACACATCCCAATACCACGGTAGGATGGGACTCAGGTGACTGGTCAACTCCACAACAGAGTGCACATTAACAGTCATGGAAATCTGCTAATGTCCTTTTTATTTGTGTAAGTGTGTGTGTGGGTGTGTATGTGCGTGTACGTGTGTGTGTGTAGTATGCTAGTGTTTTTTTATGATACCAGACAAGATGGATAAAAGCACATTAATGTGGTGCTTTAATCCAGCTCCAAAGCACTTACTATTGATTAGAAGTAGCATTACACTGTACAGTATCTCAGTACAAAGTTGTGCCATGGAATATACTGTAAATAATCTAGGTCCTTCCCGCACAGTGTCAGTCTGTCTTGCTGTGTGTCCCATTTGAGGGAAACCCTCTCATGGAATCTCTGTCTATTAATCTCTGTTTTCAAGAACGTGAACAAACACCAGTAGTTTCATTCCTCTCCACACTTCCCCTGAACCCTATATTGAGTTTGACAGTGAAAGCACTTGGTTGCATCTGTTCTATCCACTTTGCATTTGGCCAGTGCAGCAGTTTCCTATCTCCTTTTCAAAAGGATGTATTTTAATGGGAGGCATCAAAGCAAAGCCTCTCATCTCCTGCGGCTCGCAGGACTGCTGACGCCCCGTCAACCCCTCACATTACCACAGAAACATGAGTCGACACCCAATACACCGCCAAGAAGTTACAGTACATTCCCAGTCAGATCCACAGAAAGATGTGTGTTTCATATGAAGGTTGGATTGCACATCAATCACCCCACAGACGTTTGCGTTGAATCAATCATACTCTGGTGACAGCAATATTTCTCAATTTAACAACATTGCAATCACATATATCTTTATGGTGTAAACATCACGAGGTCGATAGCTGTACTGATGAAGGTTTGCGTGCGTTGCAAGGCATCTTGCTCTTGGGGAACAGCAGCAGGCAACCCTGGGAGAGAGTAAGCAGCTATAAATGTGAGTCGCCTCTGAGAAAGGATCGATCCTTGGGTCTCAGGTTCCCAAGGACACCCCATCCTGCCTGGCCAGCCCTGACACGCACACCTCCCCTTCTGCTGACTTAGAGGCCAAACAGGGCCGTGTTGTGAATGAGCTTACCCCACACCCGCTGTCACCGACATGAGAGTTTGTGGCAGCGGCCGACGTTTTTCACTTGTGAAAATGCCAGCAAACATTCACCCAATAACCCCGTTGAAGTTCTTAAAGTCATCCGGCTCATCTGTTTCTGAGCCAAAGTGCTTACTCAGCAGCCCGCTGACCCTGAACACAGACGCTCTGGTGGGACGGGTTGTAAGACGAGGACTGTGAAGTGTCTTTGATGTGTAATTAGAGGGAGTGGAGGCTGGTTGGGCGTCACTGACGCTCCAGCAGCCTAGCTCTTTGAGAGACGAGCAGGCTCACTGTGCTGCACAGCAGAGGACGGAGACGGCAGCTCATCGATGATTCCCACGCCTCAGCAGAGAGACAGGAGCAGAGCCGGGGGGAGCAGAGCGCAGTCCAGGACAGGACAGGATGGCTAACTGAGAAAGAGCAAGGAGACCAGAACGTAGCTGTCGTGGAGGAGGTGCTAAGGGTGAGGGGCAGCCTGACGACAGTCCACGTCATCTAAGATCTAATACTTCCGAAGGTTGAGAGAAAAAAGGACTCAGAGATTGACAGAGCAAGAGAGTTAGAGGAAAGGACAGCGTCAGGACTAACCGGCGATGACAGACAGCAGTCCACTGACATGAGTTTGAACCCAGACAAGCTAAGGCTTCACCCATTTAAAGGACATACGGAAAGCCCAACTAGATATCTTACCTGCCACTACACAAAGAAACGTCTCACTGTATCCCCATGAATCGTAATGTGCACGTTTACATTATGAGGGAGGCGACTACAGGAGCTGCCCCAGTGTGTCTCTCTGTGGTGTTGGTCTGTGGTGTTGGTGCAGGCTGCTGGATGCCTGCAGATTGGAGCAAGTCCTCGTATCAGGGCAAGCATGACTAGACACATAATACTCACTGGTGCATTTCAGAGTCCGTTTGAACTCCAATCCATAGGGAATGGACGGCCTGTTCCTGATCTTATCGACTGCTGACACTTTCTGTATGTTTCTCTCTTACAGTGATCAATATTTTCAACCAAGAGATAAGAAACTGGGATTTGTCTTTTTTTTGTTGTGATGTTGCAGTTATATTTTGTGAATGGCAAGGATATCTAACATAGCTCATATGCAGGCCTATTAAATCAATCAACGGTGTCTGTGATTTACGAAGGCGACATCCTGCTGATGGTGATTGATAGCCTGGGGTATTTATTGGTGATGTCATTCCCATCCTGTAAACCTACACACGTTTAACTCCCAGCAAGCACCAGGGGTGAGGCATGGCCTATCAATGTGCGACAGCCTGAATAATACATGTGTGGAGGCCGCTCAATCAGTGTTGGGTAGGAGGAGAGGCCGACGTGGCTAGAAGAGAGAGAGGGGAAAGGAGGAAAGAGAAAGTGAGAAGTACAAGAGGGCTGGGAGACAAATGTAGAGGGGCTGGCAGAGAGGAGAAGTGACAGAGATGTGAGGGAACTCCTTGTATCTGACAGGATAGTGTGCATGGTGAGATTCAGTGATTGTCTGCTTCAGGGGCGGCGCCAGAGAATTTGGAATGCAGGTGCTGAGGAAGTGCTAGATCATTGACTGGCGGAGCTGCGCAATTATATATCAGATGTACGTCAGGAGTCAGGTGGCTGAGCGGTTAGGGAATCGGGCTAGTAATCTGAAGGTCGCCAGTTCGATTCCTGGCCGTGTCAAATGACGTCGTGTCCAGGGGCAAGGCACTTCACCCTACTTGCCTCGGGGGAATGTCCCTGTACTTACTGTAAGTCGCTCTAGATAAGAGCGTCTGCTTTAATGATTAAATGCAAAAAGATATATATATATTCGATATCTAAATACTATTAATAAAAGATCAATATTTTTGGGGGTGCTTTGGTCTTTCTTGGGGGTGCTGAAGCACCTGCTAGCCCCTCCCTAGCGCCGCCCATGGTATGCTTGCTAACTGTAGACTGGTCAAACAAAACAAAAAAGCAAGACAGATTGACACACAATCTGTGTTTTTCTGCAAACTCCCTTTTATACACTCCCACAGGCACTCCCATAGGGTCCTCTGGGACTGTCTGTCCATGCCTTGTGATCCAGTGTGCCTGCATCATGTCAATGATGGGGAATGCGAGCTGGAAGCAACCTCATTTAAGAGTGACACCATCTCTGCTGTGCGCCCACACAACTGAGCAGTCAGAAAGGGGAGGGGGGGGGGGGGGTGTCAATGTGGGACAGGAATATATGGAATCGAAAACGTTTTATTGACACATAGCCAGATAGCTATGATATCTGTAGTGGGTTTGGCAGTTTATTTTGGATTCATTTTGCAGATCGACACCAGGATGCTAACTCCCCTATCCCCCCTATCCCCGATCCCCCCCCCCCCCCTTGGCCCTTCCCCGACAACAACATTCTCTCTGCGAACAGAGAGCACAAGAGAGAGATGGGGAAACCTGAGCTCACTCTGCAGGACGGGGGAGGGAAAGAGAGAGACAGTACGAGCAAGAGAGTAAGAGAGAGGGGAGGGGAATGGAATAAGGCAGGAGGGAGGGACATTGACTCTGCATAGCAGCAAACTGCACTGGTCACCCCCCCCCACCCTCTCTGCTGCAGCCATGGCCCTGAGCCACAACCATAAAACATTCACATCCCACTGGAGAAACAGAGGGGGAGAGACAGAAAGACAGACGAAGAGACAGCAAAAGACAGAGTTAACAGAGCAAAGAGAGAAGGAAAAGATAGGAAATAAACAGGTACATGGAGAATAAAAATGGTGATTATGTGAGAGTTGCTGTGCATGTTTGATCTGTATTTTGCTGTGTTGTGAAGGTCTGCTTGATTTCACTTCATACAGCTGACTAAATGGGAATATCAAAGCAGCCTCACCCGTCCCATCTGCAAGAGTGAATCTAAGTAACCCAATTAAACAAAGCTTAGTGATGGGGGCTCCATGTTATCTGTCGTATGTTGTGGAGCTGGTGTTAATCAGGCTGGAGGGTAGGTTAGAGTCCTGGCCAATAATATAATGACTCCATCCCTAGCCAGCCTGGTAGAGACAAAGGCTGCAAGGTTACACAGATACAGCTTACATAACAGCCACATGCAAATTGGCACTTAACTCTTATAAGGCTCCAGAGGGGGTGCACCCAAATATTATCTCCCTCTCCCTCTCCCTCTCCCACTCCCCCTCCCTCTCCCTCTCCCTCTCCCTCTCCCTCTCCCTCTCCCTCTCCCTCTCCCTCTCCCTCTCCCTCTCCCTCTCCCTCTCCCCCTCCCTCTCCCTCTCCCTCTCTCTCGCATTTTCATTTCTCTCTCTCTAATTCATTCTTTCTCTCAGTCGCTCGCTCTCTTTCTTTGTCGCTTGCTCTCTCAATCTCTCACTCTTCCTCTCATTCTCACTCTCTTGCTCTCTTTGACCCTGTCTCTTGCTTCTTTTCAACCTGCTTCAACAAGCTGCTATTTGGCAACTGTCAGTCAACAGCAGACCAGCCTGGGTTACTGCTTATTAATAATATAGCATGAGTGATGACAGTAGATAAATAATGATGACAAACAGGCTGTAGATACATTGCAGTCAATATGGTTGTTGTAGTAATAGTGAGTCTCACCTTCTCATAAGGGTCTGAGTCATAGTTGAGTCCAATACCACAGTCATCTGTGATTTCAGAGAGATCTTCATCATCAAACTCCTCGAGACTGATATCATGGGATGGCCTGAAAACATAAACACACACAATGTAAATGCAGTTTACTGTATTCAGTGTTCCAGACACGGTCATACATGTACATAAAGGTTTCCACCGGGCGTCCACCCTCCAGGAGGGTGATTGTTTCACACTCATCATTGCCCACACAGTGTGCTCCAGCCCTGGGGACAACTGCTCTGCGCTAGAGCCTGTCATTATCTCTCTGGGTCTCCACCAGACTCAAGGCCACACGCTCTTCTGCTGTAGTGGTGTGAGTTTCAGGCTGCTCCTGAGGCAGGCAGGAGAGGGGCCGACCATGACCAGCTCTGACCTCTCGAGACGAACGCCTGCCTCACACACACACACACACAACGCTGAGGCAGTCTATAATCCAACACTGCAGCATATCTCTCAAAGGGAGGGCGACGCCATACGAAGAGGCCCTGTTTAGAACCACAGCACATGCGAGGCACAGAGGCCGTTTTCATGAGCCCGAAACGTCCCGTTTCCCTTAATCTCGTCTGCGGTACATTTGTTTCAGCAGGGCCTCTCCACTGCTGCTTCTCAGATGGTGTGAAGCTCAGAGGGAAATGCTGCATTGCAGCTTTTCTAGTGAGGACAGGACACCCAGATTCTAGTATACAGTAGATGGTATAGAGACAAGGAGGGAAAATGAGAAAGAGAGAAAGAGAGAGAGAGAGAGAGAGAGAGAGAGAGAGAGAGAGAGAGATTACACCATATTAAACCAAAAATCACAGAATCAGCTACTAGATCACATTAATGTATAAGATACAGAGTGCAAAATCAAGTCAAATGTTTTATGTTTAAATCTAGTGTGTATTGACGTGTTCACAAAGCATGAACGTACATGAGTTACCTAAAAGCATAGGCATAGGCATAGAGATTCCCAATCTACTGTAAATAAAGTGTAAGAGTGCTTTTATGTGGCTGAGTGGGTAGCAATGTGGATTTTAGATACCTTTATCCAAATTTGGAACGTTCCATTCTCAAGCACACTGATAGCCTTGACCTTTGTATGAGGTTGAAAGCGCAAACAACTTTGTTTCCTACTTAACAGAGAATGGCTATAGATCCTTTCCAGTGGCATTTACAGAATGGAAATATCTTGACTCTATGACAAGTCCTAGATTTTGTAAGAATATTTCTTGTTTTAACTCCTGACCAGTACATTTGAATGTCACTCTTCGCTGGTGGTTGCCAGAAAAATTGACTGAGGTCTAGCCAAGATCAGTCAAAAAACACCCAAAAAACTGCTTTCAAGCTGTAAAAAACACATCATCGTGTTATAGCCCAATTGCTTGATTACAATAAGTGTCTTGGAGGTGTACAATAAGTGTCTTGGAGGTGTTTAGTGAACCCTATCTGGACATACCATATAGGAGGGCTGGATAGGGGTGGGAACCAGTGGCCTCAGTCTGCCTGGAGGATGGAGAGTGTGGAGGAGGAGGGAAAATGAGGGTGACCTCCAATGAGCTGATATGATCCTGCTGATATGATAATCAAAACGATACGACGCGATAAGGGTGTCTGGCTTGTTGTAGCCTATATAAGACCGGGGGAGCCGTAGCCAACTTGTGTCCAGCATACAGTGTAGTGTGTTGACCAGCGATCATGAAGTTCCTCATCGTTGTCCTGGCGTGTGCCGTTGTCGCCGAGGGAATAGTCAGGTACGCTGCCCTCGTCTATCCGTGTCTCTTTCTGTGTTTCTCTCTCTCTCACTCGATTCCCAAACTCTCTAGGGGAAGCGTTCCAGTTATACCGGGAGCCCGCGTCGACGAAATCCTGCTCGGCATTCTCAGTCACATGAAGAGCAGCTACTTTGAGTGTGTTTGTGTGTGACCTATTTTTTCAGAGTTCCTCTGGTGAAGCACAAGTCTATCCGTCAGGCTCTACGGGAGAAGGGCGTCCACCTGCCTTACCAGGACCCTGCTGTGAAATACCAACCGACTGAGTTTGCACGCGGCTCCACTGCAATGTACATTAACAACTATGCTGATGTAAGGCCAACTCAACTCATTCAAATATGGACTAGCCTTGCACTAAGTGACCAGGTTCGATGCTAACTATACCCTTCTACAGGGAATATAACTATACCCTTCCTGGTAACTGTGTCCTCTAGACCACCTACTATGGAGCCATTACCATTGGCACGCCACCCCAGTCCTTCCAGGTGCTGTTTGACACTGGCTCTGCAAACCTGTGGGTAGATTCTATCTACTGCAACACCCAGGCCTGCAGTGAGTCTATCTCCAGGGGCTCTACAACATTAACAAGCTTTGCAATAATGGCTCAAGCCGTTCAGATCACCATTTCATTAAGTATTTTCCATTTCATACCTGTCTCCTTTTAAGTGTAATGTGAAGAATGCACAGAAACTCTATTCAAAATGACAACCATGACAATGCTGCTATTGCGATTCAATGAATTTCAATTCAATATATGTCACTGAGGCCCCCGTTTTTATATGATGCATTGATTTGATCTAAAGCAGTCAAATGCTCTGCCACTGAACTACACTTTTCCTTTTTGATCATTTCTAGATACACACACAAAGTTCAATCCCCAGGCCTCTTCTACTTACTCTGCCAACGGACAGACCTTCTACCTGCCCTACGGAGCAGGGAGCCTCAACGGGGTGTTTGCATACGACACTGTCAATGTAAGTCCGACTGTTTTTAGGATATCTCAATGGCAATGTGAGTCCGACTGTTGTTAGGATATCCCACTGTCAATGTAAGTCCGACTGTTGTTAGTATATCTCACCCTCAATGTAAGTCCGACTGTTGTTAGGATATCCCACTGTCAATGTAAGTCCGACTGTTGTTTGGAAGAGAAGAAAGGTGGAAGTAATGAGCTGTAACCCTTTTGGTAATATGAACTCTGTAGGTTGGTGGGATTGTCATCAACAACCAGGAAATTGGACTAAGCACTAATGAGCCAGGTCAGAACTTTGTTGTGGCTAAGTTTGACGGCATCTTGGGTCTATCCTACCCTACCATCTCTGCTGGAAGGGAGACCCCTGTCATGGACAACATGATGTCCCAGCGTCTCCTGCAGGCAGACATCTTTGCCTTCTACATGACCGGGTATGACTACCTCTGACCTACATAAACCAACCCTACTAGTACAACACTAGCCTACTCAAACAATACTAACTTACTCAAGCACACCATCTGAAAAACACCTTTAATTATTTTTTTTGGACACAAGCCAATGCCAGACTAGTACATTACTTGTACAGTACCATTCCAACAGCATGTAGTCTATCGGTACGCACAGTGGCATAGTGACCAGATTAGGTTGGGTATTAGCTGTGTTGGGTTTCAAATTGCAGTGGCGGGCAGCAGGGCAGTGAGCTGTCGTTCGGAGGAGTAGACAACACCAAGTATTCAGGCCAGATCTACTGGACTCCCGTTACCTCCCAGACCTACTGGCAGATTGGTGTTGCTGGGTAAGAGCCAAAACCCTACAAAACACAAACAACAGACTATGCAAATGATTCACACGACAGGTGTCTCAATGTTACACGATAACTTGAGCTACGGTATCTCAAAAGTCAATGTTATTTGGAATAATAAGTCATCGAATAAGCCACGTTACTGTGGTGAGTTGTCTATTCAGTCCATTTTGGATGAGAATCAGTCCCCGGGCATCTTATGAGTCGTCCGTTTGTGTTCTCTGTTAGGTTCGGGATTAACGGCCGGGAGACGGGCTGGTGCAGTCAGGGCTGTCAGGCTATCGTGGACACGGGCACCTCCATGCTCACCGCCCCTAGTTCGCTCATGGGAGGCATCATGCAGTCCATCGGAGCCCAGAGGGACCAGTATGGACAGGTGAGCCGCACAGCTGCGGACAGGGCGCAATGCTCCAGTCTGTACCAACAGGATGTACCGAAAGACTAATGTAGGGGTCAACTAAACCAATCTCTGTTTAACACAAAAACAGAGGGAATGGAAGTGCAGTAAATATATCAAAATATATATCAAGCAATTGCAAAGTTAAACTACATATTGTGCAATGCATGACGGAAGGTCCATGTGCACATCATATTGTCATCTTCCTCCATCTCTCTCAGTTCCTCATGCCTCTCTCTGTGTTATGCTTGTTTGTTGCTCCAGTACGTTGTGGACTGCAGCCAGGCCAGCAACCTTCCAACCTTGTCCTTTACTATCAGCGGGGTTTCCTTCCCTCTGCCTCCCTCAGCCTACATTCAACAGGTAGGTCAGTGTGTGTGTGTGTGTGTGTGTGTGTTTGTGTGTGGGCATGAGAGCGTGTGTATGGGAATAGGAGCTTGTCAGAGCATTAGAACGTGTCGGCATAATATCATGTGTGTGTCTAGCAACAACGTCTGTTTCTCCATGCAGCAGAACCAGGAGTGCGTCGTGGCCATCACCCCCACTTACCTGCCCTCACAGAACGGACAGCCTCTGTGGATCTTTGGAGACGTGTTCCTCAGGTCATACTACTCAGTCTACGACCGCGCCTACAACCGCGTGGGCTTTGCCACCGCCGCCTAAACATGGCACATGTAACGTGACCGAAAATCAACAGGATGATGACCGCTAACCTGCTGCAATGCTCCAGTGTTCCATACAGAGTTGTATGTCCTGTGTACAGTACATGGCTCTGAATGGTCTGTAACACTACTCACACATGTTAAACTGCTGTTTCATTGAGAACCTCTGCATGGTAAAAGCTACTGGGGATCATGTCTTGGGCTTGCTTAAACAGACTTTTTCGTGATCAATTGTTGTTTCCTGTCATATCAACATACCACTAAGTTGTTGTAATGAAAACAACTGAATCATGAAAACCAATTCTTTACGTAATCAAAAGGTTCAATCTTCTAAGAATGTGATTTTTAAATTCTGCTTCTACAGCAATGATGGTTAGAAGATTTGCTCTTTTCAAAATAAATTCTCCATTACATATCTGTGTATGTCTGTGTGTGTCTATTTGTGTGTTCCTAACTGCACAATTACACAGTTCTAGGAGTGAAAGTATGTTTGCAAATATGTTTGTGTCTGTCTGTCTGTCTGTCTGTCTGTCTTTGCATGTGTCTGTGCATGTGTCTGTGTGTGTGTTTGTCTGATTAGAGCATCAACTCATTAGTGAAATGGATTCTTGGGAGGGATACATTTTTGCTACAACACAGAATTGGCGCTCTGCTCCCTAAGCTTATTAAAGTGCTGCACACAAACACATACACACACACACACAAACACACACACACACACACACAAACACATACACATACACACACACACACAAACAAATACACACACACATTAACAAAACAAAAGTTACACATGATCCAACCATAGATCATGGCATTTAAACCAAATAAGCAGTCAAGCATAAAGCTGTCACACCATCAAGCATCTCTCTTGTATTCATTTTCCTGCTCTGCATGTATAGGATTTGATGGTTGAATCAAAATTAATTAACTAAAGTGTCCGAGAAATCATGTACTAGACATGGATAGGCTTGATGTATTCACCCCAGACAGGCTGTACGAATGTATCTTGGGGTTCTATAATACAAAACTCAATAACGTTGAAAGCAGTATTGGGTTACAGTAGTCAATACTGAGGAGAGTGGAGAGCCATATGGGGCATTTCAGGGAAGGATGGAGTAGGAAGAATGAGGTCACACATGGACTCATCCCCCCCCCCCACCCCGTCTCTAAGCTATCACTGGAGTGAATGTGTGTGTGTATGTGTGTATGTGTGTGTGTGTTTGTGTGTGTGTGTGTGTGTGTGTGCGTGTGTGCAAAATCACCACAGCTGGCTCTCCATGGTCATCTCCATGGCAGCTGTCAACACAACAGGGGAATAAAGACTGTCTGACAAAAAAAAAGCATTCTGAAGTGCCCGCAGTCTTTCTGTGAAGGTGTTTCCTCTGGAGGTTGCCTCTGTGTCTACAGGCTCCATTTTGTTGCTTTGCCTGTCTGCACAGTTTGCTGTAGCCTGGCTATTGTGGCATACTATCATCTGTCCCCATTTTCCCTAAACGGCAAGACCTGCAAAATGTGTCACAGTAAAACCTCAAAAACCACCCCCACCCTCTCCCTCTCCCTCTCCCTCTCCCTCTCCCTCTCCCTCTCCCTCTCCCTCTCCCTCTCCCTCTCCCTCTCTCCCTCTCTCTCTCTCAGCGTTGTAGTGACTAGCCCATGTGTAATATGTGTCCCCCTCCCTGCTCAGCCAGTGGAACGGTGACAGGGCCTGCATCTGCAGTCATCCACTGCATGTGATCCTGCATAAATAATGAGAGCTGAGAGAAAGCTGAGGGCTTAGTAGGACAGAGAAGGAAGTGGAGTTGCTGTTTCAACTAACACCAGGTTTCACACCAAACTTGTAGGCAGTGGCACAGCTGGGTGTCCTGGTAGTGTGCTTTCACTACCCATAATAGGCACAGAAATAAGGATGGAAACCCCAGCCCAAATGCTGGCCTGGTTGCCATTAACAAGTTAGTTTGACATTTCGCATCGTTGTGTTCCATAACTACTGTTCCGCTAGTCACTGAGACATTTTAGGACAATAACACAATCAAAAAGTTTCCCTTAAGTCCCAAAATTGCTGTTCTCCAATCACTTTTGAACATGTTTAGGAGGTGAGCGAGCAGATCGACACGTCAGGAAAACATAACAATTTTGGAGTATGTGGCAGCATGCTCAATACTACTGCTGCTCATAGTGTTCCATCCGTTTTATTGTGGCCAGATCCGATTTGGCCTGTGGCACAGAGGCCTGTTTATCAAATCTCTGTCAGAGCTCTACAGCCATTGCTTGAGTCTGTATCAACAAAGCACAGCCATCTGCCTCTTTTTTTTTTTACTTCTCTTTATTTCCGTCGGTCTGTTCTCCCTCGCTCTTTATTCTCCCTTTCTCTCTCCCCAATTTCTCTCTTTATCTGTTTCTCACTGCTGTCATTTTCCTGTTTACCCTTCAGTCTCTCTCCCTCCACCTTCCACTCTTTCTCTCTTTTGGGCAAACACCTGTACCAGACCTTAGCATCATCTACTGTGTCTGATGAGGTCAGTCAGGCCCAGAGAACAGTTAACTCCACAATGATGTTGTAGTGTGGTTTGCACGGTTAAGATTAGCAATACTTAGTTTATAATAAAGTATAGTCGTTCTTGGGGGCACCACCTCTGATTCGTGAAAGGGACAGAGGAAACCTTGTTTAATAATATTGAATAATAGCACTCATAATAATCAGTCTAATCATAAGTAGGGAATTCTATGAAAGTAGAGCAGATCATATAACGTGAGAGATACGCGAGTATTATACACAATGATTTATTTAAGAGAATGTAATTATAGTGAACACATACCAGATAAGTTATGGGTTAGTTGGGCTAAAGCAGTACAGTAGGCCTAAATTCTAATGAGAGCGCACTACACAATGGCTGCGTAGAGCGCGTGTGGAGGGGAGGGGAGAGAGAGAGTGAGGAAGAGGTACAGAGGAAGAGGCTTCTGTAGTAACAATGGACGATCAATAGCAACTGATCTAACGATGGTCAAGTTAAATCATTTGTAAAATACAATCAAACATCGACAATTCAATCACAACATGCCAATATGTCACAAGTAAGAAATATTGCAAATCGCAGTTACTTTTGTCGGTTTGAAGAACGGAGTCAATGGTTCGTTATATCCAACGAATAGGAAACGGAATCTCTCGTCAAAGTTCCGGGCGCAAAGTGAATGTGCAGGTTATGAGGTAAAGGTTAGAGAGTGACGCGTTCACCCCAAGTTAATCCTACGAACAAGCGGGGGTGATTGTAAGTTCGGCGATTTTATACTCCAAAGAACAGGGGGTCATCCGTGTGAAGGTGACCTCTCTCATTGGTCAGTTACTTCCACCTGGGCGTCGTCTTGAGATCTGCCCAGAGGTGTGAAGTGGCTGATAGTTTAAATTCCATTATCTCAAATGTCCATGAAATGCTTAAACTTCAGAATAGAGCAATACAACGTTCATAACTGGTTTTGTTAGTATGATACAATTATTTTGATATCAAGATTGACTGATTTAACTATATCTGAAGGGGAGTTATAATCCAACATCAATTAAACACGTTCTAGGTAAATGAGAAAACACACATTATAACACATCGACTACTGTCATTGAATTAGTGTCCATGAGCCATGTAGTCCTTGAGAAATATGTTTGTAACTCCACGAAAGAAAGTTCTCCCTTATACTCCATTGTCTGATACTGTGTGACCATGTGGTCTCTGTTCCTGACCCCATGCTGGGTCAGGGCTTTTGAAGCATCTTCTGGGAGATAAGGACAAAAGGGGGAAGGACCCTTCCCCCTTTTCGGGGGTAGGGGAAAGGTGTGGATGGTACCAAGCTTTGTCTGTTGACTCTCTGCTACAATGTCATCTTGGGCTCATTGGTCCGAATTCAGCCTGCCTGAGCAAACAGCACTGGGCTGCGAAAACTGCCCCCGAGAAGGGCTCTTGTTCAATTCTCGCTCTCTTTTTCTTTAGGCCCATGTAAAAGCTCTTACCCCATACACACACACGTACACACACACACACACAGACACTAACCAAACCTGAGGCTGCCACTGATAACTATCAATGTCACTCTTCTATTCCACCCCCTTCCGTAGTTTGTGAGCTTAGGCTGTGACAACCACCTGAACCAGTCACCCGTCATCCCAATGACCCCTTCGCAGTCACACACACACACAAATGAGAACATGAGTCACCAATCATAGTGGTTGTCTCGCCCTTACAGAAACAGGTTCAAAGCATGTTTGAATGATCCTGTGTTTGTGGAGGAAACGTTGTGTTCAGTAGTTCAATCAGCTGATCAGAATCATGTTGGTTTAAGAGAGAGAGAAATAAAGATGGGTCCTTAAACTAAAATGAATCTGTGTTTGATTTAAGCCTCTTACTCAATGGTGCTGCCCCCCCCCTCCCCCCCCCCCCCCCCCCCCCCCGCCTCTCCATCCCAAGCTTCAAAGGAACATAATGTAAACTGGAGCATCAATATAGAAATTGTCACCAAGTGGAGGGGTGGAGTCAGAAACAGCCTGCTGCCAAAACACTCTGTCCAATCAGAAACAAACCACTATGCCAAATGAGAATACTGAGATGGAGAGAGAGAAATAGACAGAGAGAGATTCGACTATAAACAATAAATAAAAACACCAGTGTGGACAAATACCGTTTTTCTATTCTATTTCACGCGAGGCAAAACGTTCCCGAGAAACAATCAACCATGCAAATCATAGTCAGTCCTCACCTATTTCGGAACATTTCCACAGGTGTTCTGTATGCATATGTGAAAATGTATTCCCATGTAGGCTCTATTCAAGATCAGCGAGCAGGTATGGTGAACCAGGTTCCTCCTCCTAACCCAGGTGAGGAACTTCCCTCCAGCTACTAGGAGTGTTCTGTCACCGTGCAGAGTGAATATGAAGCACAAGCTCCCCAGAGGCTTATATTTATACCAAGGGGAATCATTTTAAGGTTACATAAAGCAGATTACCGCACAAACACACTGGCATACAGCTGTTCAGTCCCACAGAGAGACACACACGACAACACACTTAAGAACTCATTATGAGCGGATAGAATAACGCGGACACACGTTTTCCTATAAATTGATATGGGTGTTTTAGTGTTTCATTCACTCATGCATTCACTTTCACTCACTCAATCACTCCATCACTCACTCACCAACTTACTCATCTGCATGGCATTACAGTACTTTGACTGGAACCACATTGCGACTTCTTAGAGAGCAGTGTACATCCAGTATACTGCTGCAAGAGCAGGATTATCATTCCTGCCAGACAATGTCACTCCCGTTGGATCAGCTAACCTAGATGGAATGCACTGCCATGAGTTGTTGACAGTTGATTTAATACTATATGGATCTGAAATAACAACACACATGTATTTCTGAAATGTAATGTTTCTTGTCTCAAATCTGTTTACACTGGATATTTCCTTTTGAAGTATAGTAGATTATAATGATGTTTATAGAGGGTATATATATGTGACACAGAATAAACACAATAAGAAATGTCAGGTCTTTCTTTTTGCTTCTTTATCTCCTTGCCTCCCTTACTCCTTTGTTTATCCTTTTCAAGGTCATTCTGAATGTTCCTGTGCTTGTCATTAAGGCTAATAGAGAAGGAGTGGACTGGGCTTGGTTACCTCACTGGTAATGAGATGTACTTTTTCTAGCATTCAGCAGTTCTGCTGGGGACTGGGTTTAAGGGGCCACAGGAAGCACTGGATTGGGCCTTGGGAGAGCAAAGCTCCTCTTCCCTGTGCTCCAGTCGTCACTCTTCCAGAAGCAAATGGGTCACTCGGTTCTTTCCACTTACCCTGACTTTCTCAGAACCCCATACCTTTCTTTGTATCATTTGGAATGTCTCATTAAAATACACATGGTGCAGCGAGGTGTATTCAAATAATTATGGTCACGTGTCTTAGGACTGATAAATTGATTGATAAATACCGTACTTCTGTGGAGTTTTTCATGACAAATCAGATGCATACATTTCTTAACTTTAGATATACTGTATTTATAATACTATACTATGTCGAAATATACGTATATCAACTATCTTTAAAACAGTTTGAAGCATGTCTGTCAGTCATTTAACAAAAGATTATTCACTCACATAGATAATCCAATGAAAGACAAGCCAATGTGAGCCAATGTGATATTACCTAGAATAGAATAATCTGCCTTTCAACCTTTTAGCAAACATGCAGGAATCATGTATCATAATGGAAGTTGTAGTAATTGTAGTCTTAACCTATCTAAATGATCCGAATAAAGTGGTGCCTTAAGACCAGTAAGCTTAGTCACCTGCATTCGACTGTTTTAGCATATCAAACAGTGAAACCGGCTAAAATAGCAACGTGTGCCTGTTTGGATTGAGGATCTGCGTTTAGATATGCAATACATGCTTTGACAGCTACAGCTCAGGAACCAGCTCTGGTTTGTGTTTGTCTCAACAGGGCGTGGGCCTTGCTCTCTCTCCTTCTCTGGGGTAATTGAATCGGGGAAAATGCGGCAAGCAGGCAAACAGCGTGACAGTAAAAATCAATTGTTTGTCCCCCCAGTGAACATTTGTCCTCTTATTTTAAAAGGTAACGCATTTCAAGGGTAAATAATTTTGACGAGCACGGAGGCCTACAGACCTAGACAAAAACAAAACACAAGCTTCCTCAGAATCAATCGGTGCTTGCGCACTGCGCGTTGTGGCTGAAACGTAGTAGCAAACAGGGTGTTGTAACTGTATGTCTATGGCTTGTAAAACTGTGTAAAAAATGATAACAAATAAGCAGTTGCCACATTCTGTTTGATGCGTGCTCTGTCCACTTATCTCCAATATCAACGCTGAAACAACCCTGTTCCCGCGGCTCCCATCATATGTGGTGACGATGAGTAATCTTACCTGCAACCGGGAGGAGAGAGTGAATGGAACGTGGAAAGGGAAAACATCTCAGCCCTGTCCGCCATCTTCTTCCAGAAACGACTCAATGTGATTGCGGAGAAATACTAAAGGAGTGCAGTCCATTCACGGCCGCGTAGGGCAACAGACGGACGCAATCACGGACAAATTCTCTCTTCCTCCCCCTATCCTACGGGCAGATGCGCCTGGCCACGACCTATTGGCAAGTCAGATAAGCGTAATCAGCACCATCAAATCTGTAGAGCAATCCAATCTAGGGGGAAAAGGTAACCGACCAGAAGGAGAAAACGGTGCGGTAAATTTGTTTTTATGTCTCTACAGATACATCCAGGATAGTAGGCCTATACACCCGCAGTCCGACAGCTGCCTCGCTTAATGCATTCTGTTGATGCTGCCTATGACACGAAGCGGCGACTGGCCAGCGGTGCAAAGTGGGCGGGGGGGGGGGGGGGGGGGGGGGGGTTGGGGGTGGAGGGTGGAGGGAGTATACGTAGAGTTAGTGACAGGGGAGCACTTGCTAACCTTGCGAACCATAACTAAAAGTTTTTAAATGCATTGTCGTGATATTTGTCAACTCTTATGAAGATTACAGATAACAAGTTCCACAGCAACTAAAACAAGGAGTGCGATTAGAGAACTGTCTTGTTTTGACAATCTTGGAATTTCCTCAATGTAACTGCCACATCATGGGGTTTATATGATCACAGCTGAACTGAATGAATCTCATTATGTTTCAACATTGTAATTTTTCAAGGTGACCGACATATCTCAAGGAAGAATCTTATGTTACCACCAGGTTTTGGGAATGGGCTACGAAAGAGTACGTTGAAAAAGTACTATACATTTCGTCAAAAGATTTTAATCAGCTGAGCTCAACACGCCAAAGCAATATCTGATCTGCGGAGCTGTCCAGTAACCTGGTGCTGATTCTGACGAGAATGGGTGTCTTCATACGCGATACAAGGATTAACAAGACCCACTTCTCACCACAGGAGGGCGTCAGACACCACAACTCTCTTGTGATTCACTCCAGTCATGGAGGACCATTAAAATAAAAATTTGTATCCATCATATTTAATCAGCATATCAGCAATTAAAGCAATCAAATGCACGCTATGCTTTATTTTATTTTCCATCTATTTGCTTGTTTTCATTTGGAAATTGACAACCTTTGCCTTGTTAATATTTGAGATTGATAGGTCTTGCAGAAAAAGGTTTGACAAGCTGTTAGGGATAATAACAGACATTGTATAAGACACTATCTTGCCAAACTTCAAGTATTGGTAAGCACTTAACACAAAGAAATAGAATACATTGATGAATGATAGGACCATAAAGGGATATACCATTCCAAATGTTTATTAAAATGGTCACGCTATTGTTCAAGCTATTGTTAAGAATATGGATTGAGTTATTCCATCTGTTTCTCTGCAACATTGATAGCGATTCTGGTCGTAGCTTCCCATTCCAGACCTGAAGGGCAGAGGCACAAGGGAAGCATGTAAACTAATTTTGTTGACAAAAGCCATTCAATGTACAAAAAAAAAATGAAACATCTGTTTGTCTTCATTTTACACAATACAGACCTGCATCAGAGGTCACTTCTCGAACCTTTCTCCAACCGCCACCACCAGCACCACCACCACCACTACCCCCACCACCACTACCACCACCACCACTACCACCACAGACAGAGTTACAGCAGGCACAAGCTGCATGATATCCATTGGACTCATTCCATCTGTGGAAAATGACAGACAGTTATTCACCATGTCAGAGATTAGAGATCCTACAATAACAGTCTCACATCATTAACTTACCCATTGGCAAAGGAACAGGCTTTGTAGTCACTGTCAATAACCCGGGCAGCAGTGGTTGCCTTCAAGTAGCAGGTAATGTAGATTTTCTGGAAAGTGCCAAGAGAAAGGTTTCAAATGGGAGAATGAGACATTAGGGAGGATCTGAAAAATTATGAGAGGATCTTTAAGAGGAGTGCTCACCATTGACCTTGCTGGATATGTCTTGCCAGGTATCTTGACCCCAGTTGGGCTTGTGTTCTGGACTACGTTCTGACCCAGGTTCTGGCCCGCGAACATAAAAGATTCAAGCTTGAACTGAAGCTTAGTGTCATCTACCCGTTGAAAGAATGTGGAGGCAGACCCAGTGGTCTGACCATCAAGCATACAACTGCAGAACACAGACATAGGCTCTAGTTAGAGTCCCATCTACAAATGTATCCTTTATTTTGCATCTGACTAGGTTTGACACCCACTGCACAGTGTGCATCTAACAAAAGACAAGTACTCAGCCAAAGCGTTGAGGAACCTACACAGATATTGCTCATGGAGGTGCTGCTCAGAGTGTCACCTATTCCCCTCTCCCTGTACTTACCCATGGTTGTCGATGAAAGCATAGCTTGGTGAGGAGGTGACTTCAGGTTGAAGGGTGGCCACACAGCGGTCCACAAAGACACGCAGGGGAACGTGCATGTACCTTTTGACCGAGGCCTCTATTCTAATCATATCGCTTTGTATGTAATTGTTGTTTATCCTCTCCAAACTCCCGTCATCTGAAAAAATATGTTAGGTTTGACAGTGTTACTGATTCATTATTGATTTTATTGATCCCTCTCGAAAGAAAAGTGTCAAACTATTTCCACAAACTCACCAGTCATGAGTTTCAAACCAAATTGAAGTAATTCTTCTGCCACCCTAGTAGTGGAGAATGGAATCCACTGTGGATTAATAGCTGAACTGCTCACATTGTGTCTCCTGGAACAGACAAACAAACTGCATCACAGTCCAGAACACAAATGTTGCATTTGTGGTAAATTGTGAAACATGGATCATATACATACCTTTGGTAGTGGCACTCCACTCTAATTTCAGCTTTGCCAGTCCTCACTATAGGGACATTTTGCACAGCACTGGGTGCATAGGTCACAACGTAGGAATATATCAACGAGTCCTCATTCATCTGGAAAATGCATCACTTAACAATGTCAATGTGCACATAATCAAGAGTCATGACATGCACTCCTAAAAGACATGATTGCACATGTGAAATGAATGTCGGTTGGTTATCATTGTTTATATTTACCGTGACTTGGCTGCCACATGACACCAGATCAGCCTGAAAGAGCAAATCTGTCGGTATCTCTTGCGAGACAGAACAACCTCCCAACTTCAGATCCTCACTTTTGATTAACTGACCAGTACCAAACATGTCCCTTTTCACCATGACATTGACCTGGCTGTCTAGGCACGAAACAGAAACAGAGTTGGTAACAGGAGGTATAGGCACACTAACATGCACCCCTGTCGAGGTATCAGACGGAGGATCTCTGGGAAATTCCCAGTTGATTGGTGGCTCAGGAACATCATATCCTTGAGGATTAGGTTTCCCAGGCATCTGAGGGGCACCATTGCATGCATAACCAAGCACGGCCACTACCACAAGACAATTTGCAATCCACTTCATCCCCATGGCTTCACAACAAGAGGTAGTCCACACAGTTCACCAGATGCTGTGAGGACGTGGGGAAGTTGAGGCTGCTTTTATAAGAGATGGGTCATGTTTACTTTGTTGACACAGCACCCAATTTTTCTGACCGTTCCAAGTGAATTTTAGGCAAATGAATTAGCTGGGGAATTGGTATTCCAGTGTGCTATTCAAAACAAGTAGCCCTCGCAGAATGCAACACACCGATTTCCCCCAAAACAGATGTGGGTTTATTTTACATACATGCATTGCATTTTACTCTGGCAGGGGGACTGCCAATAGAAACTAGCCTTTTGGCTATAACACATTTTAACGTTCATTAATGTACATGAATGATTCATTAAATAAAGGAATATTGGCTTGTTCTTCAATTACATATTCTTATTTACAAGGGTTATTTTTTTATTGATTGATTCAATGGCCTCCTTTGGCCTTTAGTGTTCAATTCTATATCATGAGATGCAACTGGGCAGCTATGTAAGAATATTTATGTGGTGCTTAAAATCAACACAACTCTAATACTGCAACCGATTGCTTGCCCTTGGATAAGATCTTTGTGACCCAAATGTTCCAGGTCAAAACTTTGAAAGCCAAGATGAACACTTTGCAGAGATGAATCCAGCCTTTTGGATGACGTAAGTGGCCTAATGTCATCAAGCAAAAACCTACACTCATATCAAAACAATTCAAAGAAGTTAGCTCTACGTGTTCTTCTTCTTTAGGTAATTTACTTCCTGGTGCAGGTGATGATCCTTATGTAAACAATCCTATCGTTAATCAAATCTAATTCCACTATACATAGAGAGAGATAAACTATAATTGTCCATGTTTAAAAGCAGAACATGATCTAGGACATTTTAAGGCTTTTCACAGTCCTTGATTAGCAACAATTGATGATTGGATTGGATTACTGCAAAAACGCCTGTTAAATTCTTTAACAAACCATTGCTTTGCACTTGTGCTCAGACAAAATCAACATTCGTTGACAAACAGTCACATTGACCTTCCTCAATATTTAGATGTTCAAACTGAACTTTGAAATGTATTTAAGGACTGAGTGACCTCAGTCATGTCAATCCGTGGAGTATGTGGCTCATTTGCTCATTACATTGTTCAGCTTGCACATACATTTATGAATTATTTGACACACATGTATGCATTATATACACAAGTATTTATATAGGGTATCAAATGTTAATTTCATAATCCTCGTCTCCCTAAACAACACTACAACAGCATCCAAACTAAAATGGCAATTTATGAAAAATATACAATATATACAATAATATAAATATACAAATTTGGGGCACAAAGATGTTCTAGAAATATTTTAACAATCCATCTCACACCCGTTAATCATAGTGTTTGGTTGGTGGTCAAGGGGTGTGTCTGTGTGTTAGTGTGTGCTGTGGTTAGCACTAGATGTTACTCCTTGATGTTGCACGTTAGACTTGAATGTTGGAACATCAATTGCTCTTGTTTTTACTGTTGTTCTCTTAGAATCATTTTTTATATGTTTTGTCTTGCAGCCCTTTCCCCCTTTCTCCTAAGCTTGCTTTTGCTACTACAAAGGCTGCCATTGAAAATAAGAATTTCTTCTTGATTACTTTCCTGGTTGAATAACCCTTAAATACAAATAAAGGGAGGGGGCTGGCCAATAAGTCCACCCATTCTAAAAGTAAGCAGGACTTTGCCAGGTTGTTCACAGCATATGGGGAACTGTTTGGTTCACTTGGTGTAAAGTCCTGACAAATAAATTAAGAATAGCATATCCTGTGACTGTGGCCACAATGCCATAAATAAATGGGTTTGAGAGAGTTCCATGTCTACAGAGGGACTTGTACCACATAATAATTTTTTACCTGTTGAATGCATAATATAAAGGCACTTTTTGGAATTATCCCTCTTGTTCACAGATGACCCTGCATATTTGCTTACTTCCGTATAATTTACAAACCAGTGTGTATTGACTGTTCAAACGTAGTCATTACTGTTTAAAACACACATTCATTTATACTCAATACCATATAGTTTCATATACAAATTAAATCTACACTTTCTTACGCTGTAAAATTACTTATTTTTTACGTTCCGTCAGTGATAGGTTAGGTGTGAAGACATGATGCAGGGAAAGAAATACACTGTCCTGTAGTGACTTTCCACACACTCCTGCACAGTAGGTGGCGATGTGTGCACCTTTAAGTTAGATCCAATACGCCAACTACATTCTAAGAAGAAGAAAAACGCAGAGACTCACAATCAACGGTCCAGTCCTATGCGATTAAGATCGAGTATGTCAGACTTTTCACGATAGCCATCTTTAAATGGAAATCTACGGCAATTGAGAAACACATTCCATCTGAATTTGCATCCGTAACCTTTAGTCCAGTTGCTAACACAAAACTGATTACAATGCAGTCGGGGCAAAATACGATTACATGCCACGGCGAGGGTGCTTTGGACAAATCCGACAAGACAAAGGCTTTTAGAAACATTCCTACTCTTACAACAGAAGACACTGATCCCGCCCTGGAAAGGAGAAGAGTGGGAGACAGTATTTCCGTCGCTAACGAGACTAGTTTAAGGACACCGAGCCCTGGGGGTGCCAATGGTGATGACGACTCTGAAGCAGAGTCGTATCGGGATGGACGAAGCGAGGAAGTGGACAGGGACACTAAAGGCAGGGCGTTTGCTTGGTGTCGAGACTTTCTGTCTGGCTCATGGAAGACCATTCCAGAAGCGGATTTTCAGATCAGCATCGTGAGGTTAGTAGACAGCTACCACACTTAAACACAACCACAGATATTCTTGCAGATGGCTACATATACAGCAACTGGCGTTATATTATATAACTTGACACTTGCAACTTTTCTTGCCACGTGTGCACAGCTTTAATCATTTGTGTCCAATGTCCAATGTTTTTTTGCCCTGTGTTTGCAGTGGTGGACTGAGTAATCTTTTGTACATGTGCAGTTTACCTGACAATGTAAATCCCATGGGCGACGAGCCGCCCAGGGTACTGCTCCGAATCTATGGAGCCATTCTTCAGGTCTGTACTGCCAATCCCTTCAAGTTAAATGTTTACTTTTGCAAGTGTCTGCTTATTAGCGTTTAGATGAAAGGGAAAGGGCGGAGAGACATGAGATTGTGACAATAGGCTAGAAGTTTACGTATTAGATGAGAAAATGCTCAGACTAGTTAGTTTTCTAAGGCATAACTACTGACTTGGATGTGTGTGGCAGGGGGTGGATTCTTTGGTCCTAGAGAGTGTGATGTTTGCCATCCTTGCAGAGCGAACACTGGGGCCACAGCTGTATGGCATCTTCCCAGAGGGACGCCTCGAACAGTACCTACCAGTATGATGACTTACACACACACAGTACTGTAACCCTTTCCCCCACACTCACTGGAATACTGAGTAAAAAAATAAATACGCTTTTATAATTACGTTATAGGATCAACCACAAATTAAGAATATTTAATACATTTGATGTAACATTTCTGTACCCAACCAGAATACCCGTATGAAGACAGAACAGCTATCAGATCCAGAAATCTCAGCTAAGATTGCCTCCAAACTGGCATGCTTCCACAAAATGGCAATGCCATTCAACAAGGAGCCCAAGTGGTTGTTTGGGACCATTGACAAGTGAGAATAAGACAATACTTTGTCTGATCAGAACCTTCTCAACAAATACGTAGTTTCTAAGTGTGCACTTAGAAGAACAAAGCATGATTAATCCCAGCACATAGACACACATTTTCCGTTTGTGTTTTGCAGGTACATGAATCAAGTGATGAATCTGAAATTTGTCAGAGAAGCTCATGTGAAGAAATACAACAAGCTAATGAAAGTAAATCTTCCTGCTGAGCTGGAGAAACTTCGGTGAGCGACGATTGGCATTAAAGGATTGGCATTAAAATTGGCATCCATTCAATAGTACCCTGAAGCAGTTAGGGAATCGAGCTATTAATCAGAAGGCTGCCGGTTCGATTCTGGCTGTGCAAATGACGTTGTGTCCTTGGGCAAGGCACTTCACCTTACTTGCCTCGGGGGGGAATGTCTCTGTAATTCGCTCTGGATAAGAGCGTCTGCAAAATGACTAAATGTAAATAGTATTCACTTGGATATAGGGACAAGAGGCACTCACTATCTTATATTTCTTCTTCAATCATGTGACAGAAAGAGGACTATAATGTTCTCAGTGTAGCTAGATAGGTTGACCTCTCCCCCAGTTGATATAGGACCTATTTGAACACTCAGCAGCACCAGAGCTTTCCCGTACTGTGACCGTACACCATATAGTGCTACATCTTGAGATAGGAAAAAATGACAGTGTCATTGTTGCAGTCCACCTGGTTGCATAACATCTCATTTGTCTAATATTCACTCTGAAAAATTGGATTTTGGTCTAGTCTTGTCTAAAATAACTGCAGTTAGGTAGTTGCTCCAACCAACAATGCACTGTGCAATGGCTTCAGAATCTATTCTGACCCCTTCACTGTTAGTGGAAGGAATGTGTTCTGTAATCCTGTAGTGTTTCTGCATGCCTGGTAAACAACACTGGACTTAAGCTGACAGGTGTGTGGCTCCCAACAGCAATGCCCCATGTCTTTTGTGTGGATGAGATTGCTGTTGTGATGTTTACTATGAGATGTACTATGAGACTTCTTTCACCTTCCCACTCAATCTCTTCCTCCTGATTAGAACGCTGCTAACGGCGACCCCATCTCCCGTGGTGTTCTGCCATAATGACGTTCAGGAAGGTAAGAGTCACCTTGTCCCCCCCACAATGATTTGCCGCCTGACTCCACTGTCAGACCCTTCGTAGCAGAACATGAAGCTACCGAACGTAAGAGGAAGCATGGTGAGGCTATTTTTAGGTATGAGTTCAGGCATGTGGATTACTGACAAACAATAGGTACATAATTGGAATAAGAACAGACTAAACCAAGCATCTTATTTCCTCATTCAGTTTCTATACACAAACCCATAATGTTTGGGTGTGATCAGACACGATCATGACCTAGAACTGTTTTGACGGGTTTGTCAAAGTAATCAAGATCAAGGCTATTGGTGAGGGCAAGAGACATCCTAAAAGCTGTGGAGGATCTATCCTGTCCTTGTGTTCCTGAGCAAAACATTGGCAAAATTGTCTCAATCGTTTGTGCTCTGTTTGTGAAGTTAACATTTTAATATTTAATTTATTTTATAAGTACGTCTGAGGTCACTCAACATGGTCCAAATTCACCCCGAATTGTAGTTAGTTTGTGCGTCTTTGTGTTGCTTTGTGCCGTTGAAGGTTTTGTTTTTGCATATCTAAAAAATGTCAGCACAAAAACTAACCGCACAAACCAGCACAAATGATTGAGATCTTGCTAATGTTTTGTGTTGGGTGGAGGGCCAATTTCAGGCAGTGTGTGGGAGTGAGAGGCATAATACAAGCTGTAGAAGTCTTATGTCTACTTATTTTTATATTTTCTATCTATATTTGACATTGTTTAGTTCTTAGAATTAACCACACTATTGTACTTTTCTATGTTTTTATTTAAGATTTGTATGTTTATTGTATGCACCTTCCTGCCACAGTGAATTCTGTCTCTGTGTAAACCTACATGGCGAATAAACCAGATTCTGATTCTGATATGACTAGGTAACATCCTGATTCTGGAGGGCAAAGACAAGTCCTCAACAATGAAACTCATGCTCATCGACTTTGAATACAGCAGTTACAATTACAGGTGCAGGTTTTGTTGTTTACCGTGTCAACAAATGGGTCAAGTTATGATGCTGAAATGGGAATACAGTTTTCTTGAATGTCTTCTTTGTTGTCATTCTCTTTAGGGGCTTTGACTTTGGTAACCATTTCTGTGAATGGATGTATGACTATACATACAACCAGTGGCCCTTCTACAAGGCTACAGCAGAGAACTATCCCAGCAGGGAGCAACAGGTGAGGCCATCCACTAACTATAATCACAGATGCTCACCCAAATATAAGTCATTCTTTATAATCTATTTAACTATGCTTATGCATGACCATCATGCCATTATGCCAGGATTATAACTAGCATTATTTCACGAACGTGGCACTGTATAAAGTTGAAATGTGGTAGGTGTATGGCTCAAGACCCAAGGATGTGCAGTGAAAGCACCTGAAGTTGTTTGGATGCGACATATAAATAGAAGTATATCGAGGTGACATGTAAGGCGCAGCTGTCAAGGCCAGGCCAGGCAGGACAGAGTCCTTTAGGGGTCACCAAGGTCAAACTAACTGCTGCTTTAATATTAGCAGCTAACGGCATTTCTTCTGGCCACATGGCATCCCCTAGAGGCCAATGGGTATGTGTGTTTAAGGGATCCACCGGAAGAGCACACATTAAAAGAAAAATGTAATCAAATAAAAACGTACCTTTTGAAATTCAGTGTACAGACGGTGTTTAACTCCAGTTTGAATACATTATACTTAATATACGCAACATCTTGCTCATTATACAATAGCATGTGTTCAGTTCTCCATTCACCTTTGTCTCCTGCAGCTCCTTTTCATCCACAACTATCTGTTGGAGATAGGGGGCAGCTCTGAGAGACCCTTGCATGAGGACGAGTGCTACATAGAGGCCATGCTTCTAGAAGCCAACAGGTATCAAAGTCTCCTATACAACTATTGCAATCCTATAATTAATTGTCATACTTCTCTCATATATCAATGTTGTTGTTGTTTTTTTAGGTTTGCACTGGCCTCCCACTTTCTCTGGGGCCTGTGGTCCATCATCCAAGCAAGGATATCAAAGATTGAGTTTGGCTATATGGTAAGAAGCATTATCTCCCCTAAGGGAAAACAATGACCTGTGTGTGAAGGTGCATCACATTTATAATTTTGACCTCTCATTCCAGGACTATGCCCAGTCACGGTTTGATGCCTACTTCAAGCAAAAAAAGCTTGTCTCCTAACTTGGACATTTCCTACAAAGTACAATGATGATTTCATTGATCAGATCATCCGTCCGATATTTAATTTTTCATCCCTTACACTTTTTTCATAGTAATAGGGCAGGGTCCAAAGATTTCCGATGCTGCAGGTGTGTTTACATCCGAGACCAATACAAGGGGAGTGGGGGTGTCATCCACCCTTTAGTTTATAGCTGGCTATTTATTTGCCTCAGTTGCACATACTATGCTTTGCATTAATAAGTGCTATACTGTGTCAGCCCTGTTTTATTCTAACTCTAGTCTAAATCAATGCACTTATCCTCCTCCTCATAATGTGAATGCTGTTAAAACGGTCTTGTTTAATTGAAGAATATCCAGTTGCTCCAGACAGTTGTGCTCTTCACCTGTCATCTTGCACTTACATGTGATTTGTCAAAATATTCTGTTCAAAGACTCTTTGCATTTTGTGTTGTCACCGTAGTCAGGTTTACTGTGCATGTTGTAGAATGTTGGCTTTGCAGCATGACACCGAACTGTGAATGTACATTTCTCAACTCAACAGTTATCATTACTTTTCTTTGTCTTTTTGGGGAAGATAAGTGTGTAATTTAAAAAAGGTAACTAGTTGGCCATGATGTAATTGCTTTAGCAGTCTTTGTGAATCATGAGTCATTCTACCTCATTGAATGCAGTGAGTTTCTTTGTAATTGATAATCAACATGTCAAATTGTGACATGCATTAATGTAAATTATGACCATACAGTAAAGTTGTACTGTACAAGATTTAAAACCAGATCAAGATGCTTCAAAAGTGCAATCGGTTTTGTTTTTTAAAGCTAATCAAAATTCCAACTCTACTTCTGCATTTCCTTTTAGTATAACCTACAAACAGTTTGTGTAAGAGGTGTTTTCATTTCAGTCCACATTTGTGACCGTCATGTTTGTTTAAAATCAGGATTAACAGCATGCTTCTGTGATACTATAAAAAAAATGATGACAAATGGGATCAGGTTGAAAAGCAAGGCCGGGGTTTCAGTGCTTTGAATGATTATACATATGTTTCATTTCTTAATAATTTTTGCTAATGCTGCCTTATTGAGAATCCATTTAAAGAACTGCTAATGTAAATATGAATTTCTCCTTTGGCACTGCTTTGAGTGTTGCCATTGAACTGCTAATAAATATACTTGATACCCGAGGATGTTCTGGATATTTCTGTTGGACCCATTGAGGGTACATAAAACATTTGCATCTGGCTAACCATGTAAAATCAATTACACTGTACACGTTGTACAGAGCAGGAGTCAGGTGGCTGAGTGGTTAGGGACTCGTACTAGTAATCTGAAGGTTGCCAGTTTGATTCCCGGCTGCGCCAAATGACGTTGTGTCCTTTGGCAAAGCACTTCACCCTACTTGCCTCGGGGGAATGTCCCTGTACTTACTGTAAGTCGCTCTGGATAAGAGCTTCTGCTAAATGACTAAATATAATGTAATGTACTGAACAGCATGACCTATTGATGATAGAAAACCTGAGTGCGTTCTATGGTGTGTCCTGTTATAGCAGTTGGGGGCTCATATTTCAGTCCCCTATCCCCACCTCTCTCATTTTCAATTGGCTTTAAATAGACCAGCTGGGCAGAAGTCTGTCCTGCTCAGAAGACTGTATGTATCCAATCCGGGGGATACAAGTACAGGCTTCCTGACAAAATGATTCACGCCTGGATTTGTAGTTTAGAATCTGTCCACTACTGTGTTTTGACAGTATTTAAAAAAACCTGATGCTGTCCTTACTTCTGCTTCATTTTGGACTGTTTGTTGAGCTTATCAGACACGTGGTTTGGAGAGCTTTTGTGGATCAAGGAAAGAAAAAGACTCTCAGGCTGGAACCAGTTTTCCATTACAAATGGGGTTTGTTTAAAAAAGAAAAGTGAAGGGCAGTACTGTCGCTTCACCTTCAGATACAATTTGTTTTAAAGATATGTTTCCACAAACCTTTGGTCGTGATGTGCACCTGCTGTGTTTTTCGTACAACATGAAATGAACAGCAAATCTGTCTCAGTAAAACATGCTCAGATCAGTTATGTCGACTGTAACTGATCCTGTGTGAGACTAAACAGAGGAAATTCCCTCTTCATTGGATAAACTGTTCCCCCGGATATAATGGCTCGTCTCAGGCCGTATTTGACATTTATTTTTCAGTGGTTAAGCTTGTGGTTAAAGCATTGTTTTGCAAGGTTGTGGAAGGCGGTTTCAGCAGCACACCCCTGGATGACTGCTTCATCTGGTGGAACAATGGACAGTGCATGTACAGGGGGAGTTCAGGAAGAATGGAAGACTGATATGGCATACCGCACATATCTCCATGGAGATGGCAGTCATACCATGGTTACAATCCAGACCAGCACTCATGTTTTCCATGTAAATCAATGCACTGTGGATACTGCAAAACATTCAAAACGATGGTGTTCCAAGAATCATCCATACGTAGTACAGTATATGCTATGATCTTTCTCCATGTGTCAGGTGGATCTGGGAAGGCTTTCAGCCTGCAGTGAGTACTTCAGAGCCTTGTCTGAATCCAGTATGAGAGAGACCTCAGAGAGCCTCATCCACCTGGACTACATTCCATCCTCTGTGCTTCACAGTCTGCTGGAGTTCACTTTTTGGAACAGCTTTAATGTTCCTAAAGAAGAGCTGGGGATACACATACAGGTGGGCTGTCTTATTGAGGTGATTAAGGTTCAGACTCAAACTAAAATAACTGCTTCCTAAGGTGGGTAGCTACCTCCTGGCTGAGGGTTTCCTGTCGCGATGTCTGTCAGCCCTGGACAGTGTGCTGACCCCAGATACCTGCCTGTTCTATCTGGGTCTGGCCCAGGACATCTGCTGCACTGAATTGCGGACAACAGTGTTCACCTACCTGAGCAGAAGCCTGCTGGAGTTGCCTCACCTCACCAGGTGTGTTTAGTACACATGGTTACTGTTTTCAGTCTGGAAGCACATGGGTATACAGAGGAACACGATGCTTGTGGTTCATTTCTCAGGAGGGAGGATCCTCAGGAGGGGGCGGAGCTGCTTTGGCTGAGGTCGCAGGGTGATCTCCAACTGTGTAGCCTCAGAAAAGAGAATCTGACCTCTTGGAATGACCCGGAGACAGAAGCTGCCCGTCACATTTTCAGATTTGAGGGTTCAGAGGTCAACGGCGAATGGCATCCAATCGCAGAGCTCCCCTTCTTGGCTGATAAGTGGTGTTTCACCACAGTGGTCCTGTATAACTACCTGTTTTTCATCGGTGGTTACAGGCAGCGACTGAAAAGAGGGTGGGAGTTCAAAATGGCCTCTTTTAGATACAATCCCTTTACTAATACCTGGGTCTCAACTGCCCCTCTGATCAAGGTAGGTTTCAGTCACCTGCCACCTGGAAATCTAATATTTCTGCCTTTGTTATAATGAAACATCGCATGTATACAGTGTTTGTAAAACAGCACAATTGAAGACAAATAACTTACAATCTCGGGGTCTGCAGCACAGACGGCATTTCAGTGCAGTGGCATGTGATGGCTGTATCTATGCTGTTGGAGGCTGGTACTTGGACTCTCTGGTGACGCCAGACTCCAGCACCACCCTCTACACTGCTGTGGAGTGCTATAACCCCTGGGAGGATACATGGAGGTTGGTCAACAAACCATGTGTTGCAGACAACCACAGAAGTCTCCTGAGAACATGTTGAAAACACAATACCATTTGAAGTCTTTGTGCCATCCCTAATATGATTTGTGTTGGGGATTGGTAATCATTTGGGATGATACATTTATAATCAGTCATCCGCCCCTCTTTTTAGATTTGTTTCCTCGTTGCCCATGACTGACTTCTTGTTCAGTATGTCCTTGTCCCATGATGTCCCTTTGGCCAGCAGTCTGGGACACTTCCTCTATGTCCTGGGGAACATCCAGAGGACTGGAGAGAAGCTGGTCCTACAGTACAACACCAGAAAAGGTACCTTATAGTAACGTACAGTCCGGAAATAATAGCGCCCCTGGCAAGGGTGAGCAAAAAGTGTAAAAAATTTCCCTTTTCTGTAATTTAGCTTAATGTCACAATGAAAAAAAAAGTAGAACAATTCAACCTTCAATTGAAGTACATTTATTTTGAGGAAATTGAAACTGAAGCATCCTCCTATTTATAGTTGACTTTAATTTGACTTCAGTTGACCAAAGTGTTTAGGGACATTAGGAGGACAAGAGAACACACAAATCAAATTAGGGAAAAGTGTGTTGAGCTTCATAAGTTAGCAAATGGTTATAAATCTGGTCCAATAATTTCAGAGTTGACTGTATTATTACCCACATATCTAGGCTATCTATTGATCAATCAATCTATTTATCTATCTTTCATAGACACTTGGTGTGAGCTGCTCCCTACTCTTACCAGGACTGATGCAGACATACCTAGCATTTACTTTCTGGGGGCCACAGACAAGCTGTTTGTAATTGGTGGGAACAACTCAGAAAACATGGTGGCATCATTCTCTGTGGAGTCTCAGCAGTGGGGAAAGGTGACTGTAGGAATCTATTGTTTCTATCAATTTCGGCCCTGTTGATGAATCATTATTAAATTGCATTATTCAAATAGCATATCCTATATTATCTTTACATTATTGGATCGAAGGTAGCCTGGATGATCAATGCCTTTTGTCTCGTTCTAGGTACAAGTGGCTGAGAAGGTGGCATTAGCCGGTCAGGGAGCGGTGCTAGGTAACCAGGTCTATATGCCTGGAATTGAACACAATGCTATTGTAAGACTGGATCTCAACTCTCTCTCCCTTAGTGTCCTCCCTCCTCTTCCCATCTCAACCAACTACGAGGCACTCTTTCACCTTCATTTTTAATAGACCCTATTCTGCAGCCAGTCTTGTCATTACTGCTCATAAGTGTACGGTCAACCTTATGGCGGTGTAGCAGGAAATGGAACATGAAGTTATTTGGCAAAATGTTGCTACATAAACAAACAATTCCATTGAACAGAAAAACCTTACACAAACATACAGTATATCTGTCCTGCAGACAGTAGAGCATTAATACTGTAATATAGTACTGTACTTTAGGCTTATATTGTTTTTGAGACCCTGCAAGCAAGTATTTGGACTAATTTCCTTGTTCTGTGTATAGGCTACTGTACATGTATGCCAGTTCATATGACAATAAACTAGTGCAAACCAACTAAGAACCAGAGTGAACATCATTGGTTCTAAAGGTACAGCACACAGGGTGTCCAGTTACCGAGAGAGAGAGAGAGAGAGAGAGAGAGAGAGAGAGAGAGAGAGAGAGAGAGAGAGAGAGAGAGAGAGAGAGAGAGAGAGAGAGAGAGAGAGAGGGTGGGAAAAAACACCAGATACACTACTCTCAAAACCTAGGAAAGCTGCTCCAAGGGTATTGAAGTCACACTAGAGGACAAACTGAAGCAAGTCCAGAGGAATTACAGTTTACGCAACACGGAAAACTCCCTTACCTGAAAAATCTGGTTGTAAAAAGGTATGCCAATATTGTGATTTTTTGGTAAGGATAGAATGCTTTTCGTTACATTTCACTGTTGTTGGAGTCAAAATAACGTTTGTTCTGATTCCGGTAAACTCACAATCCATGACAACGGATTACAAATAGGCTACCACCTATTCGATTCCAAACAGTCAACGGCTTGTAATGTTTTTAGGGCCTTTGTCGTCACGATGAAAATAGGTTATGGTTTTCATGGACTGAATTGCATGAACATTTAAATTAATTGATAAATTAAAGAACTTATTGGTTTTAAACAGTCATTTTCAGAGAGAATATCTATCTTAAAACATCGTAGAGTAAATGTAACGGCCAACCTCACGTGATCTTCCACGTTTGCAGTGTTTATATTTTTAAATCCTACGTAGCAGCACGGATCATCATCGCTATAGCTATATTTGGCATTTCAACTTTGCCCCACTAGGCTGTTCTCCTGTCTTATGACATGGAAAAAGAAATTCAAGCTTGAGTTGTCCCCAAAGCCATAAAGGCCCACGGACTTGTGACCTCCAAACAGTCATTTGCCATGGAAACATGGAAAGAGCAATTATCAACTAACGCTACTGTGCACGACTTTAAATGCGATGCTGGAATATAGTTGATGCATGTTAGTTAGCTTCACTACGTTTCATATAGCCCATAGGTAGAGCTATATAACGGTCAATACCTGTCTCACCTGTTCTTCCGCATTTGTAAGTTGCTTTACTCTACCAAATTTAGCCTACCGAACGAGATTAACAATCATTTGATCTTGCTTTTAATGTCTCACTTTTTGTTTTGCAGTTACTGTTAAACTTTACAGGATGGCGGAGGCGCATCAGGCGGTGGGCTTCCAGTTCACTGTGACACCTGACGGTATCGACCTCCACTTAAGCCGTGAAGTCCTCAAACATATTTACCTGTCGGGGGTGACATCATGGAGAAAGCGCGCTATTAGGTTCAAGGTATGCTTGGCTTCTCCACTGATGATGCCAAGTGTTTGATATGGTCAGGCCTCAGAGGATAGATTTAGGCTACTGTAGTTCCAATCAGGGCGGTAGGGCCACCCATAAGGGGAAAGGGGGGGAAGCTTTCTGGGGCCCAGTCGTGGTGTGGGGCCCAGCCGCAATGCCAGCAATAATCATGTTTGTCTTAAATATTTTAACTGACATACTCACCATTACTTGAAAAAGTAAACATTGTATTGTTGCTTTAGTAAAATGTAGCCTGTTTCATAATGAACCCCCCCCCCCCCCCCCCCTCTCCTAAAAATGGCATGAGTCGTTTTTTGTTTAGCGATGTCATTTATTGATCTAAGGTTAAGCTAATAATGTCAGAGTAGGCTACATTTCGTTGCAATGCCAGGACCTGTTCAGAAATCGGGATATCAGAAAAGAAAATAGAAAAAAAGAGAAAGCTAGCAAGGGCATTCGACCACCAAATAAAAGTAATAAATATGTTTTTCCAGTCAAGGCTGCAGAGACGAGCAGCAGTAGCCACGATGCTAGCCAAGAGGAAGCTGTTAGAGCAAAGCTGACACTGAGGAAGCGCATGTTCTGCATTGCTCTGAGGACATCCTGCACTTCAGCTTACCTGTAACTTGGCAGGAGGAGAAAGGTCCTTCAGTAAACTCAAAATCATAAAAATTACTTGTGCTCCACAATGAGCCAGGAGAGGCTCAATCACAATACTTTCCATTGAGTGTGAAATGGCTAAACAAATTGACTTCAAATACATAATAAAAAACTTTGCATCCAGAAAGACAAGGAAGATGGCTGTATAATAGGCAAAGATAAAGGCAGGTAAATTGCATTTTATACTAGAAAATGTGGTGAGTGTAGCAGATCTCAGTGTGTCAAATTATTGTGTGTGTGTGTGTCTGGCCCGGCGCCACACAAGTTGTTAAGGCCTCTCAGTTATATTTATTACACTTTATGTTTAAGTTTTATGTATAAAGATGTATTTGTTTTGCTATAATGTAGCTCCCGATACTGAGTAAGTCTCTCTAAGTTTACATGTTTTATGTTGGAGAGAGAGAGCACACACGCGCATGCGTTAATAAGTAAAGACCTATTAGGGGGGGCCCATTCACTGGACCTTTTCAGGGGCCCAGCTATTTCTATGGACGGCCCTGGTTACTTACAACATAGATTACCAATGTTGCTAAGGTCTTTGTGTAAGGCCAGAATGTAAAATGTGAACCCAAAGCATATCCATGTTTAGGGTGGGCTATGAGTGATATTGATCTTTTTTTTTCTAGAAGAGGGAAACAGTGGTCCATAGGAAACCACTAACTTGTCTTTATTATTCCCAGAATGGAGTTTTAACAGGTGTGTACCCTGCCAGTCCATCCAGCTGGCTGATTGTTGTGATAGCCATAATGAGCACCCTGTATACCCGGATAGACCCCTCCCTGGGCATGATAGACAGCATCAAGAGGACCTTGCCTGTCAGGTCAGATTTACTTTTATAGAATCTGTGTACTGCTGACACATAAATACTGATATTGTCAGATGGAAAACCGGAAGGCTGTTTTGTGTGTTCCCTGGCCCTGCAGTGAATACATGACAGTGCAGACCCAGACAGTGTTGAGTGCCATCCTGTTTGCCACTGGTCTGTGGCTGTCTCTTATCTACCTACTGAGGTACTCTCTCAAAATCCTGCTCTCCTACCATGGATGGATCTTCGAGTCCCATGGAAAGATGAGCTTGACCACCAAATTGTGGCTTGTGAGTCTGTTTGGGTGTTTTGCCCTGTGGAGAAAGGAACTCACCTGTTATGCATCCATAACAGGTCATTGTGAACACGTAAAAGTCATTTCTCTTTCCTCAGAGCTTAGTAAAGATGTTCTCAGGGCGCAGGCCTCTCCTCTACAGCTTCCAGGCCTCCTTACCCAGACTTCCAGTGCCCAGTGTAGATGATACCATCAGCAGGGTGAGAGTGGACGGGCAGCGTGGGCTGGGGAGGGGGTGGTTCTTAGTGTGTCATCATCATTCAACATCAGTGTCATTCACCTGTACCTCCAGTATCTGGAGTCAGTTCGCCCCCTGCTGGATGATGAGCAGTACAAACAGATGGAAATCCTGGCAAATGACTTTAAAAAGGACCAAGCACCCAAACTACAGAAATACCTGGTACTCAAATCCTGGTGGGCCACTAATTATGTAGGTATTCCCAAGAATGGGATTATATTGTTTCTGTATTACGTCAGATTATGTTTTGATGCCAGAGGACGATGGTGATGTATCTGATGTTTCTGTGCTAGGTGAGTGACTGGTGGGAGGAGTACATCTATCTTAGAGGCAGAAGTCCAATCATGGTCAACAGTAACTTCTATGCCATGGTAACAAGTCATTTCACTTCCTCCAGGTTTTGCACTTTAAACTGTCAATCCACCAACAGCTCCTAACTGTCAGGGTTGTTTCTGTGTGTGTGTCGTGTTTAGGACCTCCTGCACATCACACCCACACACAGGCAATCAGCACGGGCAGGGAACGTGGTTCACGCTATGCTGCAATACCGACGCAAACTAGAGCGAGGAGAACATGCACCAGTAATGAGAGATCACTCCGGTGTCCCTTTCTCTTAATCCTCTCCTCTTCCTGCTCCCCCTTTCTCTGTCTTCTATTTGAAACAGGGATAGACTCACCTTTGTGATATACAAATTATAATTTGACTTCTCTCTGCTCCAGTTAAGGGCTCTCGGTATTGTGCCCATGTGTTCCTATCAATCGGAGAGAATGTTCAACACCACGCGCATCCCAGGCATTGAAACAGGTGAGACATTTGTGAGAGAACAGTGTGTGTGTCGTGGCAACCACGCAGAGTCATGGGGTTGAGACGCGTACGTAGCACTGCCATCTGTTCAATGAACAACAGAAGTAACACATGAAGTGTTTGGACAATAACATTTGTGCCGGAGACCTGCTCTTACCTCTGACTTGTGGGGTCTCCCTCTTTGTCCTTGGGCAAGGCACTTCACCCTACTTGCCTCGGGAGAATGTTCCCATCCTTACTGTAAGTCGCTCTGGATAAGAGCGTCTGCTAAAATACTAAATGTAAATGTGAGGTGGAAATGACAGAGACGCTACAGTGTCCATAGCCTCTCGTTTCCCGGCCTCCCCTTGAACCACCCTCCATCTTTTCCTTCCTTCGTTCAGACTTTGTCCAGCATCTGAGCGACAGGAAGCATCTGGTGGTGTACCACAAGGGCCGCTTCTTCAAAGTGTGGCTGTACCACGGGGGGCGTCACCTCTGGCCCAGTGAGCTGGAGACCCAGTTCCAGAAGATCCTCAATGATCCCACTGAACCGCAGCCAGGGGAGCTCAAACTGGGAGCCCTCACAGCAGGAAACAGGTAGGCACACGCACGGATACCCACACACATACACACGCATGGACAAATTCACACACGTAAACATTCCCCCCCATCCCCCCATGCTCTCCATTCCCAGAGTTCCTTGGGCACGTGCACGTCTAAAGTACTTTGGGCAGGGTGTGAATAAAGCCTCGCTGGATGCCATTGAGACGTCAGCCTTCTTTCTGACGCTTGACGACGAAGCGCACGGTTACGACCCGGAAAAGTTGAAGTCTTTGGACTTGTATGCCAAATCCCTGCTGCATGGGAAGTGCTACGACAGGTAGAAGAAGAATAGGGAAACACTGAGGAAAGCTCTTGTGACCGACTTGGGAGGTTTCAATCCATGTACAATCTGAATGGTTTCTCTCCTAGGTGGTTTGACAAATCTTTTACCTTGGTCGCCTATAAGAACGGCAAACTAGGTGTGAACGCAGAACACTCTTGGGCTGATGCACCGATTGTAGGACACATGTGGGAGGTTAGTTTCATGTACTGTATGTTATATCTATATTTAAGCATTGTCTTGTGACTGTTCAAGTGAGTATGTCGAGCCCTTTAACTGTATCTCTGCGTATACAGTATGTCTTAGCAACGGACTGCTTCCATCTGGGCTACACAGAGGAGGGACACTGCAAGGGCGATGTCAACAAGGGCCTGCCTGCCCCAGCCAAATTACAGTGGGAAATTCCACAAGAGGTATAGTAAGACCTATGGCTGGTTCCAAGTCAGGTCTGCCATTGGTCAGGTCTGCCATTGGTCAGGTCTGCCATTGGTCAGGTCTGCCATTGGTCTTCTTGTGACACTTGTGGAGTTTCCTTCCTCAGTGCCAGGAGATCATTGAAGGCTCATACATGGTGGCCAAGGAGATCGCTGACGACGTGGACTTCCATGGCTGTCTGTTTGATGAGTTTGGGAAAGGCCTGATTAAGAAATGCAGGACCAGTCCTGATGCCTTCATCCAGCTAGCTCTGCAGCTGGCACAGTTCAGGGTAATAACAAGTTACATTTCTTAATATGTAGTTTCAGGCATAGGCAAGAGGTCCGTGGTTTCTGTCATAGGGGTGGGAATCTTTTGGTACCTCATGATTCGATTCATATCGATTCTTGGAGTCACGATTCGATTAAAAATAGATTCACTTTTTTTTCCAAGAAAATAATGTATAATTAAAAAATATATATATTAATAATTAAAAAAAAACATTCTGGAAATGTATGAATCGCTAGAGTCTGAATCGCGATTCGAATGTGAATCAATTTTTTCCCCCACCCCTATTCTGTCATATATGTACGTATATTTGCCACATTGTAACACTGCTAGAACAACATGTTTGTTGTGTGTTTGCCTGGGCTGCAGGATAAGGGGCGGTTCTGTCTGACATACGAGGCCTCGATGACTCGGATGTTCCGCGAGGGTCGTACTGAGACAGTGCGTTCCTGTACCTCGGAGTCCACAACCTTTGCCAGAGCCATGGATGACCAGAGTGCCACGGTGAGCAATCATTGTAAAAGTGCTTGTACTTGCATAATAGTTGATTAGACCCATTGGAGTGATATGGCAACTCTTGCCAGTAAGCATGAGGTCACACTGCCATGGATGAGTGGGTGACCAGAACATGTCAGTTGTTGTACTCTCCCCACTGTGATTCGGCATCATTGATTGGCTCCATCCTACAGTCCCCACTGTTCCTTTTATAATTTGTATAGTCTGTTTGCTACTTTAGCTTGACTTGTGTGGCTTGAAAAAGGCAAATTGTTTTCTTATGACCAGAGTGCCAAGAGACTAGAACTGTTCCAGAAGGCAGCAGAAAAGCACCAAAACATGTACCGTTTGGCCATGACAGGATCTGGTATCGACCGGCACCTCTTCTGTCTGTACATCATGTCCAAGTACCTAAGCATTGACTCACCATTTCTCAAACAGGTCTGTTTGTCCTTCTTGGTGTTTGTGTTTGGTTGGATGCATGTGTCCAAGTCCAATGTTTACTAAGTGAGATTGTAATACAAGAGCAAAACTCTCTCTAGGTTCTGTCAGAGCCATGGAGGTTATCCACCAGTCAGACCCCTCAACAGCAGCTCAATCTGGTTGACATCAACAAGTTCCCAAGATATGTGGGTGCTGGAGGGGGTTTTGGCCCTGTAAGTTAATCCCACTTGATGGCAGAAGGCACTGACACACACCCCTCCATTCCCCCCTTGTCAGAGATACTATTATACTGTCTTCTCCTCTGCCACAGGTCGCCGATGATGGATATGGTGTGTCTTATATCATAGTGGGAGAAAACCTTGTCACATTCCACATCTCTAGCAAGTTGTCAAGCACTGAGACGGTGAGAATCCCCACAGACTCATACTGTACACCTACATTTCGGTTTTGAGTTTCTTTAAATTGGACTAATAATTCTCTCTCAACTTGTTTTTTTTCCCCCTCTCTTGCGTTCTCCCTCCACTGCTCCCTGTTGACATGCAGGACTCGTATCGCTTCGGACAGAACATTCAACAGGCCATGCTAGATATCCGTGCACTTTTTGACCAAAATGACAAGAAGGCAAAGGAGAAGAAGATGTGAAGGCTGTATAGAGGACTTACGGTCACAATAAAAGCCAGTGGGCACTCTGCTGATGGCCTCTCCGCCATGTTTTATGCCACGTTACTTGAGAATTATTCCCAAATGAGAGGAATTCGATTTCATTTGACCTAAGTTTGCTTTTCAGATATGCAAGAGAACTCTGGTGTTGCAGTGGTAATCGCAGTCACTATGTCTCAACTAAAACAGAAGGGATGAAATAGATGGCATTTTAAAGGTAGTTATCACTGAAACTATTTATTTCAAGTGTGATAGTAAATGTAGTTAAACCATTGAATGTAGCAACTGTTAAGTAAAAATATGTTTGAAAGCTGTTTGAAAATTGTCCGTGTGGAATGGAGTATAAGGATGAATCATCAACAGTTACAGTAAGTCATACAGATGCTGGTTACAGATCGTTTTTCTGTAACATGTCCAAACGTAAAACTTTTTTTAAAACAATGTTCAGCATTGTGGTGCCTAAGACTGTTGTTTTCCCTGTGTATTTATGTACTTTGTTCACAATAAAGTGTGTTCTATAATGTGTGTGCTCTAAATATGCCATTCTGAAATTGTTAGTTAAAAAAATATCTACATTATTCCCTCAACCTAACCAGTTTACTGTTCATGACCCTAACCCTTCATAGAGCAAAAGGCTGGTCCCTGATGTAACACAAGACAAATAACACACCAGACATGATTCAGTTAAGAGATAATCCAGTTTTATTTCTGCTATGGAAGTAGAGATACCACCAAAACCATGTGCGGTACCCAGACCAATTAGAAAAGGCAATATATCTGGTGAATGACCAGCTGAAATGGCTGAAGGCCCTCCCTCCAGTATAATGAGTGACAGATGAGAGACCTTAAGGGGGGTAGAGTTTGCCTATTTAAGCAAATAGCTGTGCTAATAGACACTTTAAAGAGAATACAACAACTGAGAACCTTTAGGCATACAAAATGAATCTATAAAGCCATATGAAAAAATATTCAATCAAATCAAAAATACCGTTGATGGATGCCTACAAGTCTCCTTACATTTTTCTATGGCATACTCATGGAATACTTACATGACGTTTTATATTTTTTTTCACTTGACCATAAAAGAAGCTGAGAAAATCAACTCATCAGAAGAATCAATTTCCACTGTAAACACAACATGCACGTTATGTTCTGTACATTCTTAGTAAATCATAAACATTTTTGAAAGTTAAACCCAATTTGTTTCATACAATCAATGTTATGATACTATTGTAAAACAGCGGTCATTGGAAGCTTCTACTTATATGATTTATTTGATTTGGGGAACATACAAAAAGTGAATGTAAAAAGAAATCGGCCCACTTCTGTTAATAAGTATACATAAGCCCACTTCTCTTCAAGGCATCAGTCATAGCTGGAACTATGGAACTAGGCTTTTCAACTGTACAAATAGTGAACACAAAAATGCTATCCCACAAGCCATCGCTTACATGTGCTTGACGAGACCACCCTTTAAAAAGAGCCCAAGAGACGATAGACACCAGACTCCTTTAGATTCAAAATGAATCACCATTATTGGATATTCTCATCATCAGCAGAAAAGCACCTCATCATCCTCAAGTCTAACCTGAACATGCCGATCAAGTGCGTCTTCACTTAACGTAACAGAATGCAGCAGACACAAAAGGCAAATGGATTACTGTTGTTCTCTATTAAATTTGTATCGCCGGTATGGTGGGTCCACTGAGTGGTGCCCTGCCCCTAAGGCCACTGTCTGAAGCAGGATTATGTACACAACCACCCAGCAGATTCTGTTGACACGTGTTAATATTTACACACACGAGGATGGTGTCTAGAATATGTGTCTAAAAAAAACAAACTCATCTGAGCTCTGAGGTTCCGGTTTTGTGTTGCAGTGGAGGTGGTGGGAAGGATTACGAGGTGGCACCAGGAGTTGGGTTGACATTTTGGGTTGATGACTGAGGGGCCACCTCTATGATTCGTGGTTTGTCAATGATGCGAGCAGTGCGGTTTCCTTTCTCCACAATGCCAATAATCCATGCTTGGTGGCCCTCGCCGTATTTAGGTGACTTGATCTCGGCACAGAAACGGGCTGCCTGCTCCCGTGGCAGACAGATCAACAGACCCCCTTCAGGCAAACAGACAAGAGAGACAGTCAGGTGAGCCTGTGTGTGTGAGTGTGTGTGTGTGCAGCATGTTGTTTTTGTGGGTGGCATGTTTGAATTTCGGGGGAAGTATTGTGTGTGTGTGTGTGTGTGGGGGGGGGAGACAAACAGAGATGGAGAGACACACACGCACCTGATGTCTCTGGGCAGGTGCCATGCATGAGTCCGAACATGTTACCACAGGCCTTCGACACGGCCGCCATCTTGGCGAGAACCGGCAGATTGTGGATGACGAACGACACCTCGCTCCGCTGTTGGCGTGCCAACGTCTGGGCATGTCCCAGGATTCCGAATCCTGTGATGTCCGTGGCTGCATGAGCGTTGAACGTGTGCATCAGTCCAGCCGCTAGGGGGAGACGGAGGAGGCAGAGACAGAAGAGAGGGAAGGGATTAGAGTGACTCGGTTTTTTCAATTCTGATGGTGAATGTCTGATCAGACATTTTTTTTTTTCAAAGTCGGTGATGGCAGAGTATTCTGGGACAGTGTGTGTGTGTGTGTACCTGTTCTGTTGAGCCTAGCCATGTTCATCATGGCCTCCTGGTAGGCCAACTCTACATCCTCCTGAGTTACCACTAATTTGATTTTGTTCCACTTTTCAGGCTGAAAAACAAGGACAAGAGTTGAGCGACGTCGGTGGGTTCATGCAGTTCATGTTTGGCTTTGGCCATAGAAGCCAATCGCATCCCATCAGCCTTACAATGTCCAGCCACTGGTGCACTGCCACAGCCACCTGAGTCCCCAGAGGCTTGGTCAACACCAACACGTCCCCCGGCACGGCATTGTCTGGCCTGGACAAACGGCAGCACGGGTTATCATCCTCACCATCACCACCGTATCATCATCATCGAGAAAAAAGCCAAGGAAAGGCAGAGGAGGTATTCTCACATGATGAACTCATTGGGCTGGCACACGGTTGTGGCCACTCCCCCCATGACGACCCAGGGGTTGAGTACCGTCTGTCCCCCTGTTACTGATGTGCCTGCCTCCTCCGATGCGTCTTTGAACCCCTGGATGATTAATGGCATCACTTTGTCCCTCTCCTGTTACAGTAGGAGAAGACAGGGGGGGGGGGGGGGGTAAATGGAAAAAAGGAGAGATTGAGATAGTTGGACATTTACAGCTCCAGCTATAGTATTGTCAACTACAATTACATTTACATGTAATCATTTAGCAGACACACTTATCCAGAGCGACTTACAGTAAGTACAGTAGGGACATTCACCCCGAGGTAAATAGGGTGGAGTGCCTTGCAACCTTTTGATTAATAGCCCTATTCCCTAACCGCTCAGCCATCTGACCCCCACAATATATGATAAACTGCTGATATGCATTCTACCATGTGGCCTTACCTTCTCTGACATTTTGTTGCTGACCCCCAGCAGCATTAGCATGTTGTCACATTCCGTAACTCCCATGGCATATAAGTCACTTAAAACATTGGCACATGCAATTCGGCCCTAGAAGAGAAAACATTTTGCAATAAACATACAGATTCACACTTAAGTCAACACAACTGTATAGGGTGACATGAGGGAGTCAGAAGATTTCAGTTTGTGAGACATAGTATAATGAATTTACAGTAGTAACCCGTTTATAAGACGTGAATTCATCTGTCACAGTAGTTTATTCTTAATGATATAAATAAGGGCCAACAGGCATGGACAAGGATGTGAGAGGGAGCACATACCATCATGTATGGGTCATCCACTATGGGGTAGATATAGTCTGTCGTCTGAACCAGCGAAAGGCCCCCATGTCTGAGCGGGATCACACAGGTGTCCATACCAATGCCTGCAGAAAAAACAGAAACTATTTAGGACCAATTTCCAAACAACCCCGAGCTACACACGGGGGATATGTCAGATGTAAGATAGGTTTATTCATGTTAATGTAACTGGTTTCCTCATACCCAGCCTAGGCATAACTGCTCCGAGGAACTGTTCATCTTCCTGGTAGTGGTTTTCCTGTAGGGCTTCAAGAAGTTTCTGCAGTACTTCCTGGGGTACCTATAAGCTCAGAATGATATACAATTTAATTGTTCATGTCTGATCTTGGAACATCTCTACGTTCTACAGGTTTTCATCATTCACTACTAAAGTGATAGATGAATATGTCTGTTTGTTGCCTAGTGTAGCCCTGACCCACCTTGCAGCCTGTACCCTTGAGCTCAGCAAAGCGTGTGAGCCTGAAATTCTTGTCCAGCTCATAGCTCTCTGGGTTAAATGACTCCCTCACCGACATGGCTGGCACAATGTTAGGCCTTTACCACTGACCAGACCACTTTTCCAGGGAAAACAACAGTCAATAATCTAGACAAAAAGTGGGAAGACCAGAAGATTGTTAGAAATGTAGGAAACATAACAAGCAAAGCGAGTTAACAGAATTTTTTTTCAACGTTTGTATATCCTCAGATGGGGGCAAACTGTGTGCAATACACTGAAACTTCATGAATGGTGGACTGCAAAGTTAGATAGATAACGATATAAGTACGTAACGCTAGCTGTAGCTACATTAAATCGATTTCAACAGGACTAGCAATAACACGTTTTGTCTGAATGAAATACACCAACTGATCTAATGGGTCCTAGTTGATGCTAGGGGGGCGTTGTGCATGAACACAAGAATGAATGCCTAAGTGAGCTTGCAGCGCGTGCTAAAAATATTTGATAGATTTAACTGCATATCGTGATAATCAACCCAAGGGGTTGCATCAAACCAAACAGATAGATTATGTTGCAATTTCAGTAATGTTATTAATAGCTGGCTAGATACATGCTTGCAGTCAAAGGGGCTGATTTAGCTAACAAGCTAATCATAGTAGCTAGCCTAGACTACAAGTGCAAACACATCAATGACTGAACTGAGAAATCAATACGAGCGAAAAACGGCGTTTCACGGTCCAAATTTGAGTTATACAGCCCCAGTCAATGCATAGGTTTATGATAACAGATGGGTTTTTAACCGACTGTGCAGTGTTTATATCATGTTATGCACAGAAATACTGTTAATAGGAATAGCAGAGCACAAAAATGTCGGCGGTGGAAAAAATTAACCCTTTAGTGTCCCACGCCATGCGAGATATGCAATCACAGGCTTACTATCTATCAAGTGACCTTACTGCTGCAGTTTACTTAAAGGATACTATCATATGCTTTCCTATACATATTTAAAGCAGGTCTGGTAGTAGTTATAGGACTGAAGTAGAGTTATATTCGTGTAACGTTTCCCCTTTAATTGCTCTCACCAGTTTATCCTTACCAGCTTTGCGTTAGCGGAGCAGCCCGAAAGAAGAGCGGGGATAGTACCAGGATGCATTGGGAGTTATTCGGCCGCCCCTAAAGATTGCCTGACGAATAATGATTAACATTTAATTTTTGTTTCAGAATGGAACAACTTACATTCAAAATGTTATTACTTTTAATAAAGAAAAAAAGGAGCACATGCTTCTGAATCCAATACAAATTGAGAGAGGAAATATCAATGGTGGAACCAATTGGGAATATATATGAGATCGCAAAGGGTCCTTCGCAAGTAGACAAGCGCCTTTATCCTCCCCTTTAAAGAACTGTAAAGTCTGGTAATACAAACTCAACAATGGAGTATACCTTTAATTTTGTGTTTTCCCTCCAAATAGGTCCATGCAAACCCCAGTCACATCAACTGAAAGGAGTAATCAGAACAGTTTCTACAGCATGAATAACTTTATTAAATGTCTAATGTATCTTCAAATTCCTCGCTTATGTAATTTACAGACCGTATTTAAGACAGATTGTGTACACATTTCTGTGTTGGTGTTACAGCGAAATGTGCAACGTTCAATAATAATTTCAGGCACAATACAGCATCATCATGAGCTTAATATATTTATTGATGTACACAGTCATTTGAACAATGTTGAGGTCCACAAATTGGAAGTTTGAAAACAGAAATACAAAATGTTTATGCTGCACAATAATTAGCCTACATTTATAGTGGTTCATTGCTACAGCTGTAGTAAATGTTAGGGTGCATTACAACACTACACCAATCAGAATCAAAACGTATAATATAAAGCCCCCACCAATCCACCCGTTTCTTTTAATTTTATTATTATAATTATTTTGTTGTTGCTTCTAATAGGAGACAACCTTTTGTTGGAAGCCTGGGTCAATTTTAGAAATGACAAATTAGACAGAAGTGATATCTGTAATATCACACTGATGACTGGATAAAGTGAAGAATACTTGGAAGTTTTGCATCTTTGGATCAAACTAAAGAGTAATTAAAAGACACCAAAGGCAATGTGGACCTATGCAGGACTGAGAAAAAGCAGTCCATGGAAGCTCATCAAATACGATTGATCTATTAATTTAATTACTCTATTGTCTTCTTTTTTCTACAATCACAATTCAAAATCAGTCACATAATTAAAATAACATGTGTGGAAGTGGCACAAATTAGTAGAGCAATAGGACATTAAGGTGCAACATCGATGTTGCAAGGCTTTGGTGGCAGCACTTGCTTTAATCTGTCACATTCTTCCTCGCCTCAATCAAACTGGCTGAATTCCCAGAGTTACAGCCTGGTAAAAGAGCAAAGGATTTGTCTGAAAGAAGTACTTTGTTACTTTTAAAATAATTTATTTTCATTAATTATTCATATTGTATATTATTTATATTACCTGTTACAAGGGATTCTCCCTCTTTTTCTCCAAGTGGTTGAATGGTTTCTATTAAAATAAGACATACATTGCCACAAATCCATGTCAACACCAAAAATGTAATGGCATCTTTTTGGCTGTTCTGATAGAGCAGATTTACTGTCCAATACACATATCTTCAGGATACCTCCCCCACCCAACTGTAATGAGCTGTTTGACTATGACACTGTTGACTAGGATAGAAATCATGGTGTGAAGATAATTAGCTGACATTTTGGTAACCTGCATGATAATGCCAGATGTTAGGGAGTTAGTGTGACTGAGACAAATGTTGAGAGAGAGCCACTAACCCAAGGTGAATGCAGACAGAGGTAGGAAACGGAGGGTAGTGAGGTTTGGAGTTGGTAGAGAAGGAGGAAAACAACTGGAGGGTTAGGGATGACTGAAAAAAGAAGGATAGAAGGAGAGAGGGGGTGAGAATTGGAAGGTTCATACCTGTGCAAGATCTGTTGATGGCTTCCTCTGGGTCTGCAGCCTGTGCTGATGATTTCAAAAGAAAATGCTTTGAGAAAGCTGCATGCAGAACAAACTCATACACTTACACACACATACAAACACACCTCTCTTTAGCCGTCTTCTGGCTAGCTTGATTTGGTCCTGCAAGATCTGCACCCAGTCTCGAGGGCCAGGAAGTTTCTCTATTCTGTTAGCAGTGCAGTACTTCTCTGTAAACACTAGACACAGTTTGAAACAACAATTACCCATATTCTCACATTTCAATTTATCACACAAGCTACCATACTGTATAATCCACAATAAATGTCTGTCCCCTACCTTTGATGGCCCCCACTATGTTCTGGTCCAAGCCTTTGCGGTGGTCATTAAGTCCTCTCTTCCTCTTGCCATTGGGAAGTGAATTAGCCAGAGTAGCATCATCAAAAAAGGCACACACCTAGGGAAGAACAAAAATCGCAAAAATCCCAAAACTTTTTTAGCCACAATGTTTCTGAGGTCATGACAGATAACACAACTCAAATGGTCAGTGAGTAAATAGTTTAGTTAGTATAGTTAGCTAGTATAGTCAAACTGTATAGTTTGCAGCCCACCAGCTTCCTGAAAAGCAGGCTGCCTGAGCGTGTGTAGTTCACCAGGATAGAGTCCAGCTGGGTCTTGGGGATGACAACATCATACTCCTCTGCCAAAAGCACGTCAGACTGACAGAGACACACACACACACGTATACATACATTAAAGAATCAAGATGAACACATTTCTCTCTACTAAATTAAATGACATACACAAAAGTGACTATACACCTCAGAGGACTGCTGTGCCCTGGGTTGCCCATAGTGAGGGCTGTGTGGACCAATGACAGCGCTGGGCTTGTTCTGTGCTTGCACGGTTGTGACATCAGGTGGGACTGGTGAGGCTGGGGAGGAGATTCTCTCTCTCTTTATTACCCTTGTTCCTCCGGGCTCGGGGGGTAAAGTGACAGTTGAGTAGGGTGGCCGGAGGGGGGCAACAATTCTTTTACTAGGTGTACTCAAGGGTGCCACCTTGTGGACAGGTCTCCTCTTACGCGGTCTACGACGCTGTGATGGCACAGGGCATGGGGGGCATGGAGATATTGACTGTTGTTGGTCCTGGGATCCTACAAAGCAAGATGTGATTCATATTAGATTGTGTATGTCTGTGTGTGTGTGTGTGTGTGTGTGTGTGTGTGTGCGTGTGTGTGCGTGTGTGTGTGTGTGTGTCCACTACTAACCTCTCTGCACCTGCATTAGCCTTCTCATGCCACGTAGTTCCTGTAGAATAGCCTCCAAGGTGCTCTTACAGTTACACATGCAGCAGGGAGCTTCAACATCAACAGGGGGAACATCTGTGTGGAATACACATCGAGACACATCCATCAACATTTGGGTTTCATGATGGATATGGATCCTGCTTAACAAGCTTTGCAAACACTATGTTCCCTTTTTGTAGATGTCCTACAAGGGAAAAAAAATGTCTACTAATTATTCAGATGGTGTATGTCATATTGTGAGTGTGTGTTTTTGAGTGTGTTTTTTTCTATTGGTGTTCATGTGTCCCCTCCATTCACAGTAGGTCAGACCGTCTGCCTGGCACAGACTATATCATGTCTGCTCTGCACAATGATTCTCTTGTCGAACATTGTCTCGAGCTAGAGGTTCAAAATACAGCAATGTGTTCTCTTGTGCAATCCTTTGGACCTTACCATTAGTTTTGACTGCTCCCTTGGCGTTGTTGAGCATCCTCAGGGTTTTGGAACGTGTGCTGTACTGATTATAGCCTTGCCCATTAGGCACTGAGGTGGTATTTGATGACAGAGCGGAAACTGGTTCCCCTGTCGAACTCCACACACATAGCTGGTGGTCTTCCGATACAAGAGGGAAGGTAACTGGTTGTGCCCAGCTCTGGTGCATCTCCTGGGGCTCCTGTTTTAGGCTGTCCCCCTCTGATCCAACACGTTGATAAATCCGACCAGCTTTGTCACTCAACAGCCTCATCATCCCTGTGATTTGTTTCTTGATCTCCATGCCCTCATCCTCCAGCCAGACTGGGAACGAATGGGGTTAAATGTAATGTGTGTGTATGAGTGACTATAAGCACACTATAGAGAATTCTACAAGCAAAACCATGATAATCACATATTTTTCCATTTCATAAGAGGCAGAATATGCCTACCCTCTGGCACAGCTGCATCTTTAGACTCTCCATTGACATCTCTATTGACAGAGCTGTCAAAATACATTGGATCAAACTCTTGAAAAGGCAAAAAGAACGTAAGGTTACACACTTTATGGAACACCACTAAGAGGACACAGACACAAATTAAATCCTGTATGCAAATGAAATGCCTGCGGAATATGTTAATGAAAATCATCTAGACGTGAGGGAGCACAGAATCATAGGCTATGTGACACCAGCTCTATGCAGTGTGGGCTGGGATGCCAATCAATGATTTTTCTACCATCCAGTTCACATTCCACCACCTGTGGGTGGCATGAAGTTACATTTCCCATTCTTAAACTACCTTTAATATTTAAAAAATGATGTAAACTATGGCAAATATAAAGAGCACGTTAGTATGTGTTTATAATGTGTTTAATTAGCCTATAGTCTATCATATTACACTTCACGATCTTCATAGCCTTTAAAAAAATACATAATTTGGGGCCGATGATCATGCTTTTTTCTTTTGTCATTACTTGGGAGGTGGGAGTTATATTGCACAGAAGGTTAATACCTATGCATTGACGTAGCCATCTCTTTTGTTTACAGTGTCGCCACAGCACAGCGCCAGCCAAACACTCAGACACACACCGACGCACATCACATTTTCCTCGCCCCACTGTACCTTGATCCTTCACCAATTTATAGCTTTGAGACTTCCTTCTCCTTTTCCTTTCTCCAAACTCCATCTTCAATAACTGTCGAGGATGCCTCCTCGGAATGCGAATCTAAAGGGCGCACCGTTATTTTGTACAGTCAATGGGGCGCACACGCACCAAATATCACTGTCCGTCTACTCTAATAATCAGTTGAATGTCGTCTTCAATGTAAGATTCTAGTCAAATAAAACCTTACAGGCTGTTATAGGCTGTGAAAGTAAATAGCTGGGGCATAAGTTATTGTTTCTCATCTGTATCTGATGGATTTCCATGTTCATATCGTACACTCACGGGGCTGGTCGTTTAGGCTATGTAAATAAATAAATGACTTAATTCTTAAAAATTCGTCACATCTATTCCTCTGCGCCACCTGATGGTCACTAACCATTTCGGCTGGGGGTCAAAAAAAAGCATAAATCTCTCTCTTTGTGAAATGAAAAATACTCATCAAACATGAAAGCATTCATATAATCAAAAGAAACGACTTGGATGTTGGCCAGGGAAGAATCTACCAATTCAATTAGCAGGCTACAATATAAACTGTAGAGAATGTAGGCTAAAAGCCTAAAATACCGAGTTAATATAGATTCGATTTTCAGTTATTTAACATATATTTTGTAACACTTGAAGATATGTTACACTTACTTGTAACGCAAAAACTACAATGTGGGTTACTGTGGAACAATGTTTGAGTGCCACTTGCCAATCCATTTTAATGCTTGCTGGGCTTGGTTGTGCTTTTATTTTGAAAGGCTGAAGCTAACATGATCGAATGTCTTCCTGGTACTGGTAGTCACTGGTTAGACCCCCATTACTTGTTTTTGTCACAGACCGATGTAACGCTAGACCAGTTAAGCGGATTTCTCGTTGATAGGAAACAGTTGAGATAGGACGTAACTACAGACAATATGGATATTCTTAAAGCGGAGATTGCAAGGAAAAGAAAACTTATTGACGATAAGGATCTTATTGATGTGAGTGGCAGTGACAGCATTTTGTGTGTGCCTCATGCGTTAGCTAGTTAGCTACAAACATGTATTAGCTAGCGAGCTAGCAATCGTAGTAACTTGCTAGCGAGTTAGTGTTGACATACTGGGTTTGTAAACATGTATAAATAGGTGTAGCACTAACTGTCCAACTGAAACGAAGCAGACTGCAATACTGCCACGGATATTTTGATGGATACTGTTTCTACTGATGAAACAGGCTGACAAACTCCATCTATTTCACAGGATTCGAAGAAATACTTCAAACGAGCGGATCTTGCGCGGAAGGAAGAGGAAGAATATTTCAAAAGATGTGGATACAAGGTAACCATAACGAACATATCCATAGTAAAAATATGATGTTCCTGATGTTTCTTTTTTAATCATTAAAAGGGGATGTCGCACTATTTTTCTCTCTCCAGGCAGTCTCTTCATGTCTTCCCATTCTCTAAACATCACCATTAAACTCCCTAACAACTTTCACATTCTCTTGCTTAATATACGAAGTACAGTGTACATGTTTTTTATTGACTGTATCACTGTATCTCACACACTGGGAAGAAGCTTATTCGTATGTGTTTGGTGATGCTTAGCGTTGATTGACTCTGCTGTCTCTCCCAACCTACTAATGCCTTCACATAGGTTCAGAAAGAGATGCCTGACAGAAAGGTATGGGATTGAACGGTTAAGGTAGAAGACAGGTTGCATGTGAGGAGATGACTAAAGGCTGTGTTCCAAAAGTTGACGAAACCCCTTCATCAACTTATTCAAACTACTAAAAACGGATAGCCTACTGAAAACAATGAGCTGGCAGACCAGTCTTTAGACACCCTGCTGTAAGAAAAATTAAAAAACGTAATGGGGTGACACAGCCCTCTGTTGTTTTAAATCTTTACAGGTTCATGAACTCCTAATCTCTTTAAAGGGAAAGGGAAAAGGCATCAGGGTTGTCTACAGGCAAGGGTCTGCTCTCCTTAAACTACCAGTTTCTCAAAGGACAGGGGGCCAAAATAAGAAGAGATTTAACAGAATTGGGACACAGCCGAAGTGTGGACATGAGCATGGGTCAAATATACAAAATCAATTTGAGCATTTGGCTTTTTTGGATTTGGGCTGTATTGCACATGCGCTATGTGAAGTTGACATTTAGTTCGGTATCGATTGTCATTTTTCCGTTGGTTGTGTCCAGGTTTTGCATCCGTGTGGAAAACTTCTCCTCAGCTTCAGAGGCAAGAGCCTCATGCCTTGTCTACCAAGCTTATAAGCAGTACCTTATCCTGGTTTGGGTCTTTTGTGTATTTTTTTCAACATTTGTCATATGCACATGTTTTTATTTTGCTTCCTTTTAGATTGTGCACCGTTCAGAAACAATCTAAGTGTGCAGAGATGCATGTGTGTCTGAAAGCATGATTTTGAAGCACTTTTGAAATACGAACATTTTTTAATCCTTGCTGTGAGTAATTTCCAACACGAGCATGGATTACATGCAGCACATTTCTTTTTGCGCAGCCAGGGTAAGTTTTGATGTGTTTGCTGAATCTGAAAGTGCATTGCAATGCCGAGGAAAACTCTTGTGGTTTGATTCTCCAGAAAATGTAAGCGATGAACTGCGAAGCCAAACTCACTATTATTCAAGATCTATGATCAATCAAGTGGTAAGGCAGTGTTTGGATAGTGGCAACCTGTTTGCACTGTGCTTGTGTCTGTGGTTTGTCAAGGCATTTCAAATGTACATATCTCCCTTTCCTCTGCTTTCCTCCAAGATGGAGAAGAATGAGGAGAAGGCAGAAACCTCCTCTTCATCCAACCCAGTAATGGAACTGGAGCTCACAGAGGAGAAACTTCCCATGACACTCTCCCGGCAAGAGGTCGGTTCAACATAGATCTCCTGGTTTAACAATACAAGACTGTTAGCTTGGTGCTAACCAAGCTATTTAGACTGCAAGGTTGAATGTTACATATATTGGCTTTGATGTCGCTGTGGTGTTCCAGGTGATCCGACGACTGAGGGAGCGAGGAGAGCCGGTGAGGTTTTTTGGTGAGTCAGATTATGACGCCTTCCAGAGGCTCAGGAAGATCGAGTTTTTGGCCCCTGAGGTCAACAAGGTGAGGCTTGTTTGCCGAAGGCTATATTTTATCTGTCATTTTCTTTGTGTTTTTGACTCATGCAGCTCAGAGAAAGCTGGGTTCAACACTTTTGGAAAAGTGCTCTGGTAATGAGCTGTGCTCTCTGTGGTTAGGGGTTGAGGAACGACTTGAAAGCAGCTATGGACAAGATCGACCAGCAGTACCTGAATGAGGTTGTCGGGGGAACAGAGGCAGGAGGAGAAGACACTCAACACGACCTGAAAGTGCACGAGGAGAACACCACCATTGAGGAACTGGAGGTACACAGAGAGGCCTTGTCGCTTAAGGTCCATGGTTGAGCACTTGGCTAATGTCTTTGCTGTAGAAATTGAAAACATTGTAGGTACCAGTCCCCTTCTCAACTCGCCTTCAGCTTTTGGACTTTGTGAGTGTTGATGTTGTTCTCCAACAGGCTCTGGGGAAATGGCTGGGTACGGGGGACGATCACGGAGACCAGGATGTCATTGCCAAAGTTCTGAGGGTAAGACTGAGTCAGATGCTCTGGTTTGATTGACTAGCCTACATCTGAAGTGACTTGACTTTTTCTCTGTATTGACCCATTGGAATACAGCACTGCATTCTGTTGTTCGGCGTTGCTACGGGACACATTCCAGGAGTGAATGTTCTGATATTCGGATTATGTAACAGTGTAACAGACAGTGTAACAGTTATCTATTTCAGACCATGTTCTTGGTTTGTGCTGGGGACCTTTTGAGGATGGAGGTTGACTGATTGTTTTGCCATCGTAGTTCCTGCTAGGTGTGTGGGCAAAAGACCTTAACCGACGAGAAGATCATGTGAAACGGAGCGTTCAGGGCAAGCTGGCCAGTGCCACCCACAAACAGACCGAATCATATCTGAAACCTCTCTTCAGGAAGCTACGCAAGAAGGTAGGACATTTTTTTGTTTTTTTATTAACCTTTTGTTTTATTTATTTACTACTCTACTGGTCAATTCTTGTGTTTTCAATGCATACATTTGTCATTATCTCTTTCAGAGTTTGCCAGCAGACATTAAAGAATCAATTACAGATATCATCAAGTTCATTATGGAGAGAGAATACGTAAAGGTATTTAGCTTCTTAGCTGTTTTTTGAATGCAGCATTCCTCTGCTGCCTGTGATCTGGTGTTTTTGTCTCTAATCCTGTCACTGTTGCTTCCAGGCGAATGATGCCTACCTACAGATGGCGATCGGGAATGCTCCCTGGCCCATTGGTGTGACCATGGTGGGTATCCATGCGCGTACTGGCCGTGAGAAGATTTTCTCCAAACACGTTGCCCACGTCCTCAACGATGAGACACAGAGGAAGTACATTCAGGTGAGAGATCTGATTCAGTCAGTTCAGCGTATAATGTTGTTTTTGATATGAAATCTCATTCAAGTTTCCCAGTTGTAGAATCTTTTTGGTATTGTGGCATCCAATAATCACATTGTATTCTAACATTTCTCTGTTCCTCACTGTGACCACCTTCAGGGACTGAAGAGGTTGATGACCATCTGCCAGAAGCACTTCTCCACTGACCCGTCTAAGTGTGTGGAGTACAATGCCCTGTAAAAGATCTCTCACTCTGTAACTTTGTGTGTTGGTTGTGCTAGAGCTTCGTTATGTACCCATCAGGCAATACAGAGCCAGCTTGAAATGTTAATTTGGAGAATTCCAATATGTAAATATAGACATTTTAAACCTTTCTATTGCATTATTTCACTTGATACAATTTGCAAAAATGGGTAACTTCACTTTGTCACACCAGCATGCTAATATGTTATGCTGTAGGGTGATTGGGAAAGATCTTCCGATTCTCAGTTAGCAACATTGTCTCTCTTTTTTTCTTTTTTAATGCATGTGCTTGAGATTGTTGACAGAGATGATGTGTAAGTTTTATTATGCCTTAACTTCGAAACATTCATATTAAATAATAATTGAAAGCAACATTTCAATTTTCTGAAAAAAGCATATTTTATTTGTTTAAAAACACCATGTTCATTTATTTTTCTTCATCATCATTCGTCATTCTAGACATTAGAGGGCGCCAATGGCTATCAGTGAGGTTCAACGTCTGCTCCTCACTTATTGCTTGTAAATCACATTTGTCGATCAGTTATGATGTACAGTCTCTATAAATAGTAATAGCAAATTTTGAGGGGAATATACTGCCATTCTATAGTATCATACTTCATTTAATACAATCAAGTAAAAAATGGGCTTGGTGAGGATTCTCTACTTGGAAGTTGAACTCATCAGGGCGGGTGAACACAATGACCCCTGTTATGTCTAAGTTATATCCCCCATACAGGCTTAGGATAACTCATGTTATCTTACATTAACCATTTATTTAACTGCTGAATACTGCATGTTCTCCATCTATGAATAGTCTTACCATGCTTTATTTTAATTAAGATGTTTTACTAAAACACCTGCCCTATCACAGTTTGATCCATGACTGTTTGATTCTTCTTACCACCAAAATGACTTATGCATTCATACCCAACTGTCACTTTATTAGATAGATAGATAGATAGATAGATAGATACTTTATTGATCCCTCAGAGCGAATTTTGTTATTTATTATCTGTTGAAATGCAATACAGTCCACACTTAAGTGGAACCATTGGCTATTATCTTGGGTTCTCATTCTCAAGCTTTTCCATGGTTTAATAAGGTGATGTTATTGTATCTTGTAACCATGGTGACTCCGTCTGTTCTTTTCAGTTATTTGTGTTTTGTTCAAAGCGGCATGAGCCCCCATCAAAGTAGATTGTTTGGTGTGTGTTAACCTCAGAACACACATCATTTTCAATTCAGTAAGGCTAGAATTGTGACTCACACAATGACCTGCTCAAGGGCTACTTTATGGACCCTTTTAATCTTTGTGATGGCCATGAAATAATATTCTTAAATTGTATTTTTGGTGCATATTTCAAGTTTACCAAGGACCATCTTTGCGCATGTTATCAAACCATGGGCAATATTTTGGAAACAATCTTATCTATTATCTTACTGGAATACAAATAGTAAATTTTCTGAAAGAACAGGAAAGTGCTTTGACATATTGCAATTGATCATCTCGAGACATTTGATGAAGGACACTGAGGAAGATAAATGAATTCAAGGGTGACAGTTAATTTGCAAGCTGTTGTTAAAGCCATATGTTGATTGCTTCATGGTTGTAATAAACCATCATTAGCAGGGATGAGCCTCTCCTGTTCCCCTGGCACCAGCATTCCCATCGCGTGCTCAAGCCCATGTGCAGGGGGCCTGGCACTACTGCCCCACCAAACTAGACTAATGTGCCTAATGTGCATGGCCAAGGACAATAGTGGGGGCAGGGTAACATATGTTAATGAGGACTGGCAGAGGGGCACACATAGTCAGTGGGGTCAGATGGGTTGGCATGGACACTGGGCGCAGGAATTGTCAGTTGGATTATTAAATCTAATGGAATGCATCTGGATTTGTGTGTGTGTGTGTGTGTGTGGGAGGGATTATGTTGGGTTTCCTCCCAAATAAGGTAATGTGGGGCCGATCATGTGAAAAATAGCACATTCCCAATATGTTTATATATGTCTATTGATAGGGCTCCTCTGTGTTTCCAGCAGTTATGCATTCCTGCTCAGAGCACAGGCTGTTCTATTCCTCCTGCAGTGACCAATGTCAAGTTGTCAAGCTGTGTGTGGTTGGATCCACTATTCTGAAATGAATTCAGGGGTCACTTGTCACTGGACCAATGCCAAGTCTGTTGGCCATGGCCATTTCCCTGTTCTCTGTCGAGCCTAACAAGTATGTACGGCACAAGCACACTGTACCTGGCACTTAAAACATGGTCGGTCTACACTCATTTATTTTTAGCTTAGCCACAAACACCATTTTGGCTACACTGGTCTAATGTACAGTTTGTAGCATGTTTGCTCCCTGATAGCCATGGTAGACTGAAGGCTTGCTTGCAATGAGGCCTGTCATATTTCCCTAACAATTTGTAGTTTGAACACATCTATTGGTGTCCATAAGATCTGGGCTAGGTTGTGAAAGACTCTTTTGTGCTTTGTTTCGGAGAAAGGTAGAGTATGTATGTGTTTGACTGTGCGAGACCGTGTCAAACATCCTCTCAGTATCATTATTAGATTTAAATCCAAGTCCTCATGGCTGAATTAGACTTATTCTTACAACATATTAAGGATGTTAACATGAAGCTTTAAACCAAGCAAGTTTCCATGTATCACAAGATGCTTGATCATGCTCGAGAGCCCTTGGAGAGCATCTCTGATTAGCCGCTACTGTGCTTTTATTCATGTTCTTTCTGTTCTCCAAGACAAAGAGCATGGCGCTCATTGGGCGCTCATTACTGGATTTCTCAGCCCATCACTGTGTACCTGGGCGAACATCACTAATAACCAATGCTGTCTCTGTCCTTTTACTGGTCTGTCTTTAATTAGAGCCCTATTTCGCCACAAATCAGGACCTTTGACTGGCCACACGTTGCCAGGCACCTGAGAAGCAGTGGAAACCAATTACCTGAGAAGACTTAGTATTGCATTTGAGCTTTCTCTCTCTCTCTCTCTCTCTCTCTCTCTCTCTCTCTCTCTCTCTCACTCTCTCTCTCTCTCTCTCTCTCTCTCTCTCTCTCTCTCTCTCTCTCTCTCTCTCTCTCCTCTCTCTTCTCTCTCTCTCTCTTTCTCTCTCTCTCTCTCTCTCTCTCTCTTTATCTCTCTCTCTCTCACTCTCTCTTTCTCTCTCTCTTTCTCTCTTTCTCTCTTTTCACACTCTTTCTATCTTTCTGTTATATTCAATTGAAATGTCAATGCTATGACAGAAATATACTAATTTTGCCAATGAGAACGTCATCAAACTGGTGAGGCAAACAACTACGAGATAATGTACTACAGTAAAAAGATTGATAGAAAAGTCAAATAAACAGTGCAGCTGCCACCTACCGTAACAGTTTCTCGGGCTAGTACAGGTGTCCACTGTCCACATATACTTGATGATTGTTTGATAAATGTTGCTGTTACTGGATCAACATTGTGAATAGAACACACCCTGAATTGCTTCACTCTGTACATAGTTTCTGATCAGACATAGTGGTCTAGGAGTCTGACACCTTTCATTGTATGTTACCCAAATACCTCTTTTTCTGTCTCTGTTTCTGTCTCTTTCTCATGTCACTCTGATACACTCACATTAACACTCATGCACAGGCACACGCTCAAAAAATCCTATGCATAATAACAGTGTGTATTATGACCGTTGTTTTTGAATCTTGTTGATTTATTGCTCACCAGCCTGCTCTCTCACCACCTTTCCACAGCCTGCACGATTACATCATCAGCCACAATGCCACATTCCTGTCAGCAACGCTCCCACCGATCTCATTATTCATTTGACTGGTCATTATTCATTATTCATGAATTCATTCATGAATGCTCATTATTCATTTGAATGGATGAATGAACCACTAGAAAGGAGATGGCGAACACAGAAGATTGTCCAATTCCATGTGGGAAGGACTATGAAGTAATTAGTGATCCAGAACAGGGTGGGTTTACCAACAGCTGCACAATAGTCATTTCTGTCAAGCTCTTATTATTTTTTGTATTTTTTTTGCTGTAACATAATGACATTCCTGCCTATAACAGCCTACTATATTCTTGAAAAAGCCATCACCCTGTGAACATAGTGATCTCTCCAGTCTGCAGGCTTGCCTGTTTCTAGGACTGGAAGTGGGAGAACACAAATGGTTAGGAGAGTAGAAGAGAAGACATTTAAAGAGATGATGAAAGGAGAGGACAGGAGTGGTGGTGATGCAGTGTGATTTACATGACAGACATGCTCACTGCGTGAATCTGCATTTTCCATTTTCAGCATATAAGCCTCTGAATAGGCGGATCAGTCCTCACCAGTAACCCCAGCTGCAGATTCTCCAACTCTGCCCCTGTCTGCTGTGCAGCTGACCATGCCCCTGAGACAGAGAGGCAGGGGGAGGGGGGGAGATAGAAATTAAACTAGCGCTCGTCGACCTCTGCTTTTAGATACAGTTGATCAATATTTCCTGGGAGTAAAACTGTGGCTTACTGTTCAGCTCCTGTAGTGCACTGGTAAAGACATCTGCTCATATCAGGTTACTGTTTCTATATGGAATCCAACATCACTTAAACTGATTCAGAAAAACATGTTTTTAATAGATACATCTGGTTTAACAGTTATAATTATTGAAAACAATGTCAGTCCACGCCTACTATAAAATTGCAGCTTGCCTTGTAGGCCCCCCGCACCCCTTCAGTGTCCGTGTTCTTGCGAAGATTTTTTTTTTAATAACAATACTAAGCCGTAACAGCGGATTGTCCAACATAAAAATCAACGGCCACACTTTCAATAAGGCATTTGTTGTATTTCGGTGGAAAATTATAAAATAATTGTGATGTGCTGTTTAACTTGTGTGGGGTCGCATCTGCTCGGCAGCAGCTGATAGGCGTTTGAATAGCGCGGTGAGCAGCAGATGGGTGGTACTCTTTGAGCTGTGGCCAGGGCGAGACAGCGTGCTAGCGCATGAAAGCCTGATTTATCTCATTTGCACTTTTCATCTTTTCATTATACATTTTGAGCTGCAGTATGGACCGGTTTCAGACGGAAAACGCTGGAATCAACGGAATCAACGAAAGCGCAGAGGAAAAGTACCGTGCTGTAGCGTACGACACAGCGCTCAGCACTTTGGTGGCTGTGGTCATTTATGTGGTGGTGAAAGTTAGCGTGGATGGGATTAGGCAGTGGCGGGCCAGGATATCGGTTCTGATCGTTGGCTCAGGGCCCGTGGGATTGACAGCTGCGTTGGTCGCTGTTCGCTCGGGCAAGGTGCTGAAGCTGACTGTACTGGATGAGAGGTACCGGACGGCTCTGCTCTGCCGGCCCCAGCAGATCGCCCTCGACCCAAGAAGTGTGAAGTTCCTACTGGGACTCGGTGTAGACTTTGACAACATGGAGGGGTGCTGGCACAACGAACACTTCTTCACCAAAATAGGAGTGTTTCAGGAGTACTTGCTGAGCATCTTGGAACAGAAAAAACAGAAGGTGGAAATCAAGGTGCATCTGGGAACCAAGGTAGCCTGGCAAATAAAACCATAATCATATATGATTGACACAAGTACAATTGTGAATTTTGTTGTTAAGGTCTGCAAGATGGTGAACTGGCAACTTAAGGTGTTGTCAACATTATTGTTCTCGTAAAATAGTGGATTATAAACTCAGCATGAAAATGCGTCTAACTTTAGTGTGTGTGTTCAAGAGTGTTCTAGTGAGAGAGTCAATGCGAGTGCAAGCTGATAAGTGGTAAATCTCCCATTTCAGTCACAGGGATCTGTTGATGTGTTTGACTGTCTTTCGGGTGAACTTTCCGGGAGACCAGCGAGAAAGGAACACTTCTCCAGGCTCTGTAACACTGGAAACAGGAAAGATGCACGTTACATTTCTTTGTAAATAATCATTTTCTCAATGAACGCTACAGATTTCCTTACGGTTTATTTCCGTCTCATTCTGGTGTTCTTTGTGGCAATATTCTGTAACCTGACTATAGATATGACTTGCCATAGGTTCATCGGTTCACCCTTCAATGGGAAAGGGTGATGAAATATATGATAAACAGATGGATTCATGATGCATGAATCAACTGATGGTGTATCCAGACTGAGACAAGTTTGATGGATGTGTCCTTTGGGTCATGGCTCAATTACCACAGCTGCAGCAGATTGTTTGCAAGGTGCCACGACAGGTGATAAAGAAGCATAGAAAGAAGGGTTGGGTGTGGGTTACAAGAACACAAGTGTCAGGTGGATCAAAAAATATCCTGACAAAGACTCACAGTAGGTGAATGAATGGAAGGAGTTTCGCTCTGGCCTGTCTGGCCTTGCCAGCATAGCTGTCCTCCAGTGATGACCAGTGCCTGTAGCTGTGTAGAACCTCTATCTGCCATCCTGACTTACATCAAGGATACCTTTCATCAGATATAACATCCGGCTGATTAAGAGGCCTAACATCGACCAAACCTTTTCATTTCAGAGGACTGTCTCTGACAATTGAGTTATTCCTCTCTGCTTGCCAGAGATGTGTGATCTGTGAAAGCACATGTTCTCTGCAGTCTAAATGGATTAAGCACACTTATAGCCTCCAGATGTTTCTGCCTATATATTTTTCATAGTTTGAAGTCTGGTGTCCTCTGCCTTACTGCACACAGTTTATCTTACCTCGTTCTCTCTTCCTGCCCTCTTTACTAACTATCTATGTATCTATGTATCTATGTATGTCTGTCTGTCTGTCTGTCTCTCTCTCTCTCTCTCTCTCTCTCTCTCTCTCTCTCTCTCTCTCTCTCTCTCTCTCTCTCTCTCTCACTCTCTATGCTTGCCTCCATTACAGTCTTTACATTGCTAAGGTCACTGTGAAGATAGTAGTGTTTTATAGAGGGCAATGACATACACAGCTTCCTTCCTAACACACAGCAATAAATCACTCGGTATGTTATCAACACAATGGTGCCGAGGTGGAAAGGCGGCCATTTTGAAGAAACTCCCTCTGTACCAGAAGTGTTTCATGTTCTCTCTCTCTCTGTCTCTGTCTCTATTTCTCTGCCTCCGTCTATCCATCTCACTCTCTGTTTTTCGTCTTTTCTAAGTTCACAGAGGAATACCTGCGTCGGATCCCAGGTTGTGACTGGCCGCGAGTGATTGTTGTAGCTGATGGGTCTTGTGGAGACTCTTGCTCTGTGCTGGGCATTAGTTCCGACTACTCTGTACAGTCCTGCCATGCATATGGAGCTAATGCCACCATCGAGAGACTGGACCAAAGACAGGTTTGAAACGCACACACACACACACGCACACACATATGTAATCACTAAGCTCATCACAAAGCCCTTTAAAAAGAAACCCAACATATTGGTGTGTGTTGTTGGGAAAAGGATTATCTTTCTAGATACACAGTGTTTAGACCGGATATTACAGCACGAGTATAACCGCATTTAGCCTAGCATGTCATTGAGCGAACAATGACCTGAACTGGTCCACAGTAGCTTAGCACAAATTGGAATTCGATGCCCAACAATTTTACTTCTCTGTCCTGAGGGATGAGGGCCCAAGGCTCTTTACAACAACATCATCCGTATTGAAATTCTCATCGACACAAGGTCACGTGTCATGACAACCAGAGGGTCCACACACACACACACTACGTGCTGTGCTGATGACTCAGTCATGTTCCTGAGAAAAGCAGGCAGCAGGATGGTGGAATAATGAAGAAGCAGATATGAGACAGTGCACAGGAGATAAAGACGAGTGAATAACATGTTGGAAAACAAACAACTGCTCTTTTGCCCTGCCTGACCTCAGGGCTGCTTCTGAGAGGTAGGCATACAGGCTGACAGATGGACAGATCAGACAGACAGGTATACATACAGATGGACAGACAAATAGATAAGGCAGGCAGTCAAGTAGGCAAGTAGGCAGCTAGATGGTCAGACAGACAGGAAGACAGACAGGCAGTGGATGGAGAAAAGGGTATACAGACAGATAGGCAGACACGATAGACAGAAAAACACATCTGAAATGTTCCCTCGGGATGCAGACAGATACATTTTACATAAGCAATCATGACACGTCCAGCTCACAGCCACTGAGCAACACCGATAAGAGACTGTTTATTTGATGTTCTGTTAAACATGGCTGTGTGTGACAATGTAATAACATTGTTAACACTAAATCATGAAAAAATCATTGTGTTTTTTTCCTTTTTTTCATTGTAACTGATTTTGACTGGGAGGAATTACTCCACTCTGACAGAGAAGGTAGAGAGAGAGAAAGAGAGAGAGACAGGGAGAGAGAGAGAGAGAGAGAGAGAGAGAGAGAGAGAGAGAGAGAGAGAGAGAGAGAGAGGGAGGGAAAAAAAGAAAAGTGGGGTTTATTTATATCTATTTAGGTTCTCCTCAGATGACTAGGAGACAGTTTTATTCATACGTTGTCTTTAGAGGCCTGGAGCCTGGTGCTACCGGCCCTTTCTGTCTCTGGTCATTTCCCTTATTAATTGAATTTGCCCAACAGGATACCACATGGTTAGTTTCACTCCTCCCCCGACCTGGTAGCTATCATCACAGTGTGATCACATCTAGTTCATCTAATTAATGTGGCAGAGGATCAATTCTTATTTGAGGGAAGGAGGCACAGGGATGTTTGCTATGTAAATTATATACAGGACTATTTAAACTGCATACAGTCTCAAGTAAAGAGACTTAACCTGGACAATTCCTGCATTGGGTTTGTTTTATATTCTTAAGGGAACCTGACAGACAGTGACCAACCAAGACAGGATAGAGGAGACAAACAAAGAGATCAATATGTGTGAGAACATAGAGGGGAAAGTTGGAAAGAGGTGTGGAAAGAAACTGGAGAGCGAGAGAGGTGAGAGAGGTTCGGTAGCTCATCTCCTGTATCACTTAATCAAGGGATCATATCTACCACTCCCTTCTGTCGTTAAATGAAGTAATATTGTTCTAATGTTGATATTAAGAATGCATAATCGATTTCTTTGCTAATGTTGCTAATCAGTCTCTCTCTCTCCCTCTCTCTTCCCCCCCCCCCCCTCTCTCTCTCTCTCTTTCCCAAGGTACCTACCCCAGAGATTCGGGCGCACAGTCTGTATTTTGATCTGTCTGCATACGGCGTTGAGGCTCTAAGAGAGCAGAAGACCCCTGCAACCAAGCCAGGTTTTCACTTGAAGATCTACGGAACTTTCCGCCATCGCTACATGGCCCTGGTGTGCCCCGCCAACGATACCAAAATGGTCCGCTTCCTCCGACACACCGTCAACTCCTCTGTAAGGGCTCCCAGCCGCCCCACAGTGCCTGTGATGCCTGTCTGACACAGTGCCTGTGAAGCCTGTCTGACACAGTGCATGCATCTCTCACACGTCAGGCATTCACCAAGATTCCTTGACGACACATTGGGACATAGGTGTACAGAAATATAGTCATCGAAAGTATACACGGTTCAGTAGTTCATTTAATGTTGAGATCACATTGTGTTTCATGCTCTCCCACGTAGCACAGGAGATGGCCTCATCTCTGCTTGGTCAGGCTACTGCTCTTGGCATGTCCATCTTAATGCAGTGGAAAGAGGGCTAATAATAGCACATGACTGAATTTCACACCTACTTACTCCTTACCTTTCATTCAGCAAATGGCCTCCAACTACACCATTGTGTATCTTGGCTGATTACACAGTGTATGACCGCAAGTGTATATGTGTGCCTGAGGAAGGTGGAGGCTGAACCTCATTGGTTGTGTGTGTGTGCGTGGCCATCTGTGCGAGGAGAATCATTCTCCCAGCTGGATCCAGTGTTCCCTGACTGCTACCCGGCACCCAGAAGGGCTGACAAACATTTAAAGATTCTGCTGAGACTTGCCAGTTTCACCTTGAGATTTGCACAGTTGGTGAGCCATGGCCATAGACATAATGTTGCACATCCTCCGCTTGGCTAATGGAGGATGATGTCTGATCTCATCTTGCGTGGGCATCAACACTTGAGTAAGAGACCAGACACACACTTTCCTTTACAGCTTCCCACGCTCAGCAAGGCTGGGCACACTGTGTGACACATAGTATGTTGTTCACACACATATGCTTGCACGCACACATCTACACACACTCCCTGTTACCTGGTTACGGATGGCTAGTGAAGGCCTAAGAAGAGCATAGATGAGCAAAGAGAGAGACTGAGTGTGTGTGTTTGACAGAGAGAGAGAGAGAGAGAGAGAGAGAGAGAGAGAGAGAGAGAGAGAGAGAGAGAGAGAGAGAGAGAGAGAGAGAGAGAGAAATTGTTTCCTGTTCCTGATTCATATAGAAGATAGTAATTTCTGTAATTCCACTGTTCCTTTAGCAATATGAACATTTGTTCTTTTATACCAATAAATCCAATTGAATTTAACTGAGAAATAGTTTCCATGTAAAATTGACCCCCCAAAAATAAACAAAACTTCACGTCATACAGAGCATAACACTTTTCATAAACAATCGGATTGAATGTGTCATTTCTGTACACCCTCCTCCTGCAGATCATGAAGAATATCTTCCACCAGTCCTTCAACGCCTACAAGACAGACATTGAGCCCCGTCTGAATGACCTGACGCTGCACCGCATGCAGTGTAGCCGCCGTCTGTTTGAGGTCCAGCTGTCCCACCGCTGTGTCAGCGCTGCGTACATCGAGGGGGACAATGTGGCCGTCACCGTGGAGGGAGAGGCGGCTCGCGTGCTCAACTTTGACACAGGTGTGTACCAGGGGCGTAGGCAGGTTCATCTGTTTGGGTCGGCTTAGGAAAATATGGATAGGCATCTTTTCAGTTTTTTTTTTACTTATTTACTTTACCATGTGCACCCGGTGCATAATTTTTCGGAGATTACAAATAAAATGTGATTTGATTCTGAGGTTTTGACCCGGTTTGAAGACACTTGTATGAATGAGAAGGAGAAGACTGAGGATGTAACATGTGGAACTTCTGCTTAGCTATTAGCTGTTTTGCTCTTACTAAACAATCGTTCTATTCGTCTGCCTTACAGGCTGTGGCGTGAACCTGGGCATGAGGGGTCTGGAGTCACTAGGGACCTTCATCTACCGCACTGCCACAGCTGTGGACCAGAACGACATGCTGGAGGCCCTGTCCTCCAAGATTCAACACTCCAGGCAAGTTGCCGAAACCTTCAGACTGTCTGGCCTGACCCACACTATGTTTGACTGAGAACATGAGATGGCAGGAAGACCAAAAAACATATCTTCTACCATGGGACTATCCACGCTCAGTGGGCTGGATTGGATGAGGACCATGCAGGTGTAAAGGGATGTCAGTTCAATACCCTGACAGATGGAGAACACAGATAACAAACTAGTGGTTGTGGTCACAGTCACATGGTCACATTTTTTACTGTATTGTCACATCATGGTTGAATGGAGATTATCAACGGTGGAAAAGACAGAACCTCACGGACCCAGATGCCTCCTTTGTCCTGGGAGAACGTGAATGAACAGGTGGACTGAATGACCATCCTTGGTAGATCCCTGGTTTAAGGGAGACAGGAACCAGGGAGGTGTTTAGAACAGGATTGTTAGTTTGGATCCTGATCTAAAATGTCACCTGTCAAGGTTTTACTTGTGGGGTTTTCTGGGTTGGTTTTGATGCCGTACAGTTTGAAAGTACAAAAATGTAAATGGAATGTACAATAGATCTTATCCACATAAGGACTGAAGAAAATTATGGAACCTTAAAATGTGACTATTTTGACGATAGTTTGGATTTGACCAAAAGCTCAAAATATCACATGAATGTGTTATTTCTATCGTGGTGTTGCCTTCAGTGCAGTGAGTTTTTGTAAACATTGAGATGTACGGTGTAGAATACAACACAGTATTGCTCTATGTCTTGACACGTGTAATAATTGTTTACCGTATGTGCCTATAGCCTTTGACGTTGTATCAATTAAACAATGGATATGAATGAGATAATGGCATGTACAGGTAAACCATACTCTTCGTTTAATAAATTACACACAGTCCTAAATATAGGACATCTGAAACGTTTGTCTACTCTAGGTCATTATATACGATTATTAGGGAGTTAGGGTTATGCTAAATAGGGTTTGTTTGATGTTGTTTTTGAAGGTTATGCACCTCACTGTCAAGTTATCGTTCTACTGCCATCTAACGGTATGAAAAGCAAAATGACGCCCAGTTTGCAATAGGCCTTAGTGTTTATAATTAACTGTGGATGGCAGCTTTAACCATTGCATGTAACAATGATGACGCTAGTTTACAGGTCGAAGGTGTCAAAGTTTTGTTACTAAAGAAAAGAACACATTCAATAAAAGTTTTGTTATTATGACGTGGTGAACTTGACGTAGCTATAGGCTATGCTAAATTCGTCACAGAGATGCGGTAAATTCGAGTTATAAATTGGCCTTACTTGTCGGGAGTGCATCTTTTAGACTACGACTGAAGATTTGTGACTACATTCCTGTGACCTCCAATAATGTCGGAAACAAAGGAGATTGGTAAGGATTTCTTCTTCAAACGTTTTTGGATGTAACGCGTTGAGATGGCCTAACAGAAAAACTATAACATGGAGATTTGATTGTCTTCTCGCTTTTTGGGATGGTGAATCCTCCACATATAAAGAAGAAAGATCCATTGGCCCCATAAACGCAGAAATATAGGGCTGACCTGACAAGGTAAGGTGACATGGTTGGTCTGATTGACAGAGCCAACTTATTATCCAAGTCTATTTGACATCTGGTGTCTGCTTACTTTCAAGCTAAGATGAAGCCCAAAAAGCCATCGGATATGCCTGGAGCACAAATGGATGGAGGTGGGTTTTCCATGTTCTGTCTCTGGTCAGTTAACTTGCACATTGTGCTCGCCGACAAGTGTATTTTGTATAGCAAGCTATACCTAGATTTTATCATTCTTTCCCAAACCTGGTTCTTGGGACCCCCTGCCCTGCATGTTTTGTTTCCCTCTTCCTATAAACCTGGTTAAAATGTATGGGTCATCAGCCTGATAACAGCCCATTCATTTGAATCAGGTGTGTTGGAAGAGGGAAACATCTTAAACATGCCGGGCAGGGTTGAAAAAAGCTACCTTATATCAATGATGGGTATCATTTCCGCAGGCTGAGGAAATAGATCTAAATGTTTGACTCAAAATTAGGGTTTTGCAAATGAATAAAGTGAAGGTCATGTCTGACAATGGATAGTTGTCTTTCAGGTCCCTGTGTGGGGAGGGCTCAGAGTGCTCCTTACTCCTCAGAGACAGAAGATGTCTGCTATCCCGTGATTATTCAATTCCTGAAGAGCCTCACAGACGAGTGAGATCCAGTTTCTTTATATCTTGTCTCCAACATGTTCACATTTTTAGCAAATGCAAATGACTTATTCATTTTTTCTCTCTCAGACAATGGCTGGCCCTTAGGCAAAGCGTGCACAACCCTGTGAGTGCATCTCGACCTTGTTTTAGTGGAATGACTCTAAGAAATGCTGCTATATTTATGAAACTGATGAGGCCACTCAAAAACACCCTATCACTTGTCTACTATTCAATGAAGGAATCGAGAGAGAAAATGTCCAAGGCTTGCCAGGAGATTGTGAAAGTGATCACCATGACAACGTTTCGACTGCTGGTCCCGGCCATCATGGAGGTGCTAAAACAGGAGGACCTGGAGGACCCTGTAACCTCCAAAAGGTATGAAATAACAACCAACATTGCTTTTAGATGGTCCCAAAATGTGTTACTGTTTCAAAAATGTGTATCTGTTTGTGAAAATGCATGTAATTGTGCACTAAATTGGTGACCACACTTGCAATCATAATACTTTGTAATAAATGTCCATGTAACGCTGGAAATGCACTGTATTAAGAGACAAGTTGCTTTTGCTTGTTTAAGACAACCCCAAAGCGCCATGCAGAGGCCTGAGACAGACGACCCTTTGAGAACCCTCTTTGGGGTGACTGAGGAAACTATTCTGCAGTCACTGAGAGCCACATCACCCTCCAGTCCACCTGAGCTGACCAGTGTGCTGGTGGGGGAGATCGTCAGAGACATTAACAGCAGGATCTCAGCAGTGGTCTCTACCTGGGGTAGTATCTCACCAGTGCCTGGATGCAGTCGATCGGTCAAGAATGCCATCAAACAGATGGGTAGGGTAATCCATGTTGGCCTACAAAGGTTGTGCCTGTGTACGAAACCAGGGGAAACTTTGGCCTCAGAGGGAGCTTTCTCAGAAGCAGGGAAGGCCAGCACTTTTATGGACGTTTTATCTGACCCAAACTTCCAGAAGAATGCCTCTAGCACTGTCAGTGGGATCCTGAAGAAACAAGCCGATTCATCCTCTTCAGAATCTTCAACTTGTGCCAGTGCTTCTACCAGTCGGATGAATATGTGGGGCTCTGTTCCTCCCTCAAAGTCCACTCTCTCTCTGGCCCATGCCCAGTCGGCAGCCTCAGTTATTATCCAGTGCTTTGTCAGTGACATGGAGGACGTTTCCATGCACTTGTGGTTCGAGAATGGAACAACTCCCAAACTGGAGTCCACGCTTTCTGAGGCTAAGATGATTTATGGCTTAATGCAAGCAAGGTTGAGGAATTTTTTCACACTGCCAAGCTCAACAGTGTCAGAGCAGCTCCCTGTAGACGAGGAACTAGAACTGTGCACCAAAGAAGTAATGAGCCTGATTCTGGATGCTTATCGTTCCGAGTTTGCAGCGGTTGGATGTCCTACTTTAAAAGTGGATGGAGCTTCACCTATGTCCAGTCATCCACAGAGGCCGTATATGGAACAACTCATAAGTCATCTTGAAAAGCTGACCATCGCTTCATCATGGTCTGAAATCCAACTGGACTCACCTGGATCCTCCCCAAACGCAAACCTGTACAGCATAGGAAAATTGTCACCTGAGCGCATTCTAAACAAAGTCAAAGATGGGGTCACTGAGGTGCTTTTAAGAAATTCTTCGAGTTTCAAATCAGCCGCACACTCTTTTCCTCCTTCTGAGATCGATATTGATGATGAGGCCTCAGAGATCATCACATCTTTTGTTTCAGATGTGAAAGACATAGCCCAAACTAGTAAGGCTGTTGACGGCCAAGGGCAAGCTGATGTTGAAGAGCCACTAAGCACAGAGAGGGATGCAACTGAATCCAGCCCCAGTCACAATACCATAAGACACCCAAGTATAAGTGAGAACATTTTTTCTGCCACTGTGAATCTCTACAAAAACCTTCAGAAAAAACTGTCCCAAGGGCCTAAGAATGAAAAGCCAACATTTATGTGTGAAGAAAAACTTGTTACTAGCACCCACAGTGGGCTTGATGAGAGAACCATCTTTGAGTCTTTTTCTGAGGCCCAGTCAAGTGTTTGTCTTCAGCAAGAGATTTCCAAATCTGAGGAGATGGAGAACTCTGAGGAGCTCTTCCAGCTTCAAAGGACGGTGGGAGCCATGTTGAAAAGCCTAGAAGGTATCAAGGGTTTTGATGAGGAGCCCCCAGGAACGGTTGTATCGGGATCAGAGAAGGTGCTGGAGGGCATGTCCTTCTCCCTCCCAGGAACCCCCATCCCCAAAAATGTCCCTGTCATTGCCAGCCCGATAGTCAGAAGCACCATTATTGATTCAAGTATCGAAAGAAAGCCAGCTCTGTCACCCAGTGTGTCAGATGTGGTAAACATCATTCTAGACCACGTGGACCCAAAATATATACAGGTAGCCACATCTCCTGGAGATGGTCCCAACACAGCTCTCCAGAGACTGGAACAACTAAGTTCCGAGGGCAGGATTAGTGACCTCTCACGCGACCTTGTTGATCAGCTGCTAGTTGCGATGTCGGATGACATGGACACACTACCAGCAGACACGAGCCCACCTGAGAGAGGCGTCTCAGACACGGTCCTGTCCGGAAGTCTGAGGACTGGGGAACAGCCATTGAAGTTGTTCACCTCAGAGCTCATTTACAGCTTCACAGAGGAGTCAGTTAAACGTTTACTCCTTCCACTTCTCCTCCCTCCTCTGGGAACCTCCCAGAAGGTGACAGCCTCTCAGGATGTGACATCGTCACTCCACGTCTCCAGATGCCCCAGAAACCGACCCTCCTCTGGATGCTCAGTGGGTTCAGACAGCTCAGTACTCTATAATAACACTGTGAATCTTTTCACTAAAGCGATGGTCCAACAAGTGATGGACATTCTGTCCCCGGATTCAAAGTCAAGTGCCAAATCTTCAACAAGCCCTACTCTGTCTGGCAGATGTAATGTGAAAAGCAATCCATTTGATGGGCTACACAAAGAAGAGGGCAGTGCAGAGAAAAAAATGATTGTCAAGAAGGCTAAGAGTACATTTAACATTGTGGTAAGGCCTATACATGGTCATATATTTTACACACTTCACATATTTGGTAAGGTGACATGGTATTTATAGTGATAATATAAAGCCAAATGTAATTTCTTATATTCGAAGAGAGTACACTAGACTAATACTCTCCTAATCAGTTAATTCAGATACTCCACATTTTTTCAGTCAACTCAGGCCGCAGAGGAACAATCCATCTGCATCTGTAAGTCAGCAAGAAAGACTATACATCATAGATTTTTTTATAGGAAAAATATTTGTACATTTGAAAGCACTTTGTATGGATGTGGATTGACAATTGTCTCTCTGATTCTCTCCTTACTCCAGCTTCATGCAGTGTGTCCCAGCAGGCCCCAGAAGAGGTACCACCTGAAAACCAGTCTCTTCTAATGCGGATCTTCTCTGCCATGACCCTGTGCAACCCGTTGTACAAGAAGGCCTCCATGACCCAGATCCAATAGCATCATTTACTGTTTTATCAATCTGCTGTGCCTTTTTATGCAGTAAATAGAATTGCATTCATTTCATTCTTTTGTTTCTCATGTATTTAATTTGTTCATGGTTCCATAGCTAAAATTTTGTCATATTGGTAGATTGGAGTTGGAGCAGTTAAAAGGCAGAGTAGATAATGTTCTGGAGAAGCACTATTTGTCATATTTGCAAAAATAAACGTAAAATCCCCATAGAAACCAATGAATGGTTTGACAGTAACATTTTCTAAATCCGATATCTGTGGTTGTTAGGACTATAAAAAACATGACCCATCATTTAGATTAGACAGAACGAAATGATTGGATGGCATTCGGATCGAATTGAATGATTGGATGGGCTACTTGTCTGTCTACCTACCTACTTCCCGGCAGAAGTCAGGCAGCGCATTCATGTTTTTGGGGGGAGTGGCTTTGAAAGGAGGGGGTGGGACATTTTGGTTTGAATCATTTCAAACTCAAGCCAAAATTGCTAGATTCGCAAAACTACCCTGCCTTTAAGCTACTTTGCTTGTTATTTGTGGCGAGATTCATGGCTCCGTCTGTATTTCTGGTTTGCTTGTCGTGTGTTGCTGACTTGTGTCCAGGCATGTGTACGTTTTTAACAACTGTCATCTACAGTATGAATTAAAACCCATTAAATCATACGTTAAATCCTTTTATTCACTACATTTAGCAGGGACGATTTCAACATATGGGCTCATTTTAAAGAGGATTTGCTTTGACATGTCAATCACTTATCAGAATCACGACAGTATCAACCTCAACCTTTTAGAAATGATGTCCCTTCCCATATAACCAAGCGGCAGAAATTCGAAGACTTGCGCATATATTATATAGTATATATAGATGTATATAATGCATCTTCGCTGTAACATCAACGTTGTGAATATAGCCTACGTGGAAAACTATTGCAGTATAATAATATGAATAGCTTATTACAGTATTGACAATACAAAACATTTTACTTTGGTTTGTTACTGTGTGCATTCCCTCAAAAGTTGTTCCTTTGCAAAACTGTTGAAAACTGTTTGGCGAAAGTCAGTAACAGAGGAAATTCAAGTTAGGTGCTCTACTTGAGGGAATACTGCTTTTCTATTCATAGACCATGTAGAAAATACATCATACAAAATGCATGTGTGAACTCCAAAATTGCCTGGACCAAGGTATCTTTACATTATGACGAGAAACGTAGTTAGTTAGTAACTCAGTTAATTTTCAATCTGAAGTGACAGGAAGAGGCTTTGAAATAGGTAATAAGGGATGCTACAATATATTATACAGTAAAGAATACCCTCAATGACATTGATTTACTGATTCATATGCTGTGATATCAGCATTTATGTAGTCCCTATTTTGCCCAGCCTTTTCACCCTGTAATGATCACCATGGTAGTTATACTACTAACACCGGTGTGGTTAACAGTGAGCAAATATACCAACAGTTTAACCAGGGTGAAACAGCACAAGCAAACAGCTTGATGCTTGTGGTGTTCCACCCACAACTTCAATACAGTTCTGTTCTTCATGTTAGCAAAATACAAACATACCTTTTTGGGAGTCCATACACTTATGACATGGAAAACAAAACATTCTACAACAACAGTCATTAGTAAAAGTTGACTTCTGTCCACACATCTCACCACTTCTAGTGAATTGTGTGTGCTACCCTTGGCAGTAGACTTAAACAAAAATCATCAAAAATCATGCTGTTGTTTCCCCTTGTCATCGTCATCACTGTCTTCTCCCTCCTCATCCATTGTGGCCTAGAAAGTGAGAAAGTATACATTAAGTTAGGTTTTTGCATTTCAGTTGTATTATGTGTTAATGTCATAATAAAACTTACTTTTACCAAACACCTTTCCCAACCTTTCCCTTCGTACTCTAACCCATAGTAGCCTATATGCAGCGTGTGGTCATATGTTAATATATACAGAAGGTATAAACAGGTATTTTTGAATTAGCCTACGGATTGAAGCATGTTGATAATCAGAATGTATTTTCTGAGTGTATAATAATAGTTATACAGATTCATATTAAACATATTACTGTATTCTTCACTTATTTATAATAGCAAATGCATATAACTTACCGTCATTGTGTTCTGATAATTCTGCAGAAGACACGTAGAGGATGGCTTTAAAGGCTACTGCCAGAAACTCAACTGGAAAAGTCAGGTGAAGGACTCCTCCCCCATACCAGTCAGCTTGTGTTGGAAAGCCCCTGACAGCAACACAAGAGGATCTTATATAATTGGATATAGAGTATATGCACTAGCCAAATCCCATACCAAATATTTATAGTGCATTAATCGATTTATTTGAAAAAATTACTCCTTGCAAAAAGGAAAACAAATGGGTTATTCCCTGGGTGATTGGATAGGCCTATAATAAAATAATATTTCTACAAAGCATGAGGCAAGATAACACGTGAGAATTACTTGTGTAGCCTACTGTACAGTCATATAGTTGTATAGTATATACAGTGCCCTCCAAAAGTATTGGAACAGTGAGGCCAATTCCTTTATTTTTGCTGTAGACTGAAAACATTTGGGCTTGACATCAAACGATGAATGTGAAACCAGAGATCAACGTTTCAGCTTTTATTTCCAGGTATTTACATCAGGATCTGATGCACAAATTAGAAAATATCACCTTTTTGTTCGAACCCACCCATTTGTCACGTGAGCAAAAGTATTGGAACATATGACTGACAGGTGTGTTTTGTTGCCCAGGTGTGTCCTATTACATACATTATTCAATCAATAAATACCACTGAATGTCTACACTCAGGTTCAGATTGGGTAAGATAGGTTTTGTCTATGCAGACTGTATTCAGAGGTGAAAACAACATGAAAACCGGAGCGCTGTCTTTGGGTGAAAAACAAGCAATTGTGAGTCTTAGAGAAGATGGAAAATCAATCAGAGCCATTGCAGAAACATTGGCCATAGCCAGTACAACCATTTGGAATGTCCTGAAGAAGAAAAAAACTACTGGTGTACTAAGTAACAGACGTCGAACAGGTAGACCAAGGAAAACATCAGCAGTTGATGACAGAAACATTGTGAGAGCTGTAAAGAAAGACCCTAAAACAACTGTTAGTGAGATCAGCAACAACCTCCAGATGGCAGGAGTGAAGGTATCACTATCTACTGTTCGCAGAAGACTTCATGAACAAAAGTACAAGGGCTACACCAGAAGATGCAAACCACTCATTAGCAAGAAGAATAGGAAGGCCAGGCTGGAATTTGCCAAAAAGTACAGAGATGAACCTCAAAAATTCTGGGACAAAGTTTTATGGACTGATGAGACAAAGATTAACTTTTACCAAAGTGATGGAAAGGCTAAAGTTTGGAGAAAGAAAGGAACTGCTCATGATCCCAAACACACAAGCTCATCTGTGAAACACGGTGGAGGTAATGTCATGGCTTGGGCTTGCATGGCTTCTTCTAGGACGGGCTCATTAATCTTCATTGAGGATGTAACACATGATGGCAGCAGCAAAATGAACTCGGAAGTCTACAGAAACATTTTGTCTGCCAATTTAAGGAAAGATGCAACCAAACTGATTGGCAGAGCCTTCATCATGCAGCAAGATAACGACCCAAAACACACTGCCAAAACAACAAAGGAGTTCATCAGGGGCAAGAAATGGAAGGTATTAGACTGGCCAAGTCAATCTCCAGACTTAAACCCTATAGAGCATGCATTTTACCTGCTTAAGAGGAGACTGAAGGGAGGAACCCCACAAAACAAACAACAACTGAAAGAGGCTGCAGTGAAAGCCTGGGAAAGCATCAAAAAGGAAGAATGCAAAAGTTTGGTGACGTCAATGGGTCACAGACTTGCTGCAGTTATTGAAAGCAAAGGATTTGCAACTAAATATTAAGTCTTATTCACTTAAATATGTTTTAAGTATATCTGTTCCAATACTTTTGCTCACATGACAAATGGGTGGATTCAAACAAAATGTGATATTTTCTTAGTTGTGCATCAGATCCTGATGTAAATACCTGGAAATAAAAGCTGAAACGTTGATCTCTGGTCTCACGTTCATTATTTGATGTCAAGCCCAAATGTTTTCAGTCTACAGCAAAAATAAAGGAATTCGCCTCACTGTTCCAATACTTTTGGAGGGCACTGTATGTAATTGCTTCAGCACACGTGCACACGTCAATAACTTGAATATGTAAATAAACGCAAATGTTCATGTTAAACCTAATATACGAACCTATAAATATGCACTGTTGAAAGGAGTGACAGTTGCCTCTTTCATTTCCTTAAAGCACGAGACTGTCTTCACTGTAGGTTTCGTTTGCAACAAAGTTTCATTTCTGCTCTGGCTCAGTGTGTTTGCTTTTGTTTCTGATTGTTAACTGATTGTTAAGTCATAACAACACACCTTGCCGAGTCGAATGAAAATAATGAATTAATTTAGCATATCCTTTTATCCAAAGTGACATACAAGAAAAAATGCAACCTGTGAACTCTTGATTTGCACCTCAGTGCTTTACGATTAAGCATACCCATCCCATAAGATTACCCTCTCATTATTTTATGAGGCAGTTAGGCTATGACTAATCTGTTTTTGTATGTCCTGGTTTATTGTGTGCCTTACGTGGCACACATAACATCGGGGTGTGTAATGTATGCAAGATGATGCTTTATGGTTTAACAGGCTTGGGTGTGTCCTATATGAAAGGTTTGTTGTTGCCAAGTGTATGAAATCCCAACAATTTAAGCTCCAAGCAACATTTGGGCTATCCATATTTTGGTACACTACTCACTTATGGTCTTCACAGACATGGAAATATACAAATGATTGATACACCACATCGTTTCAGTTGCAAAGGTTTGTACAGTTTTTATTGGAACAGTTTTAAATGTTTTTTTTTTCTTCAGAAAAATGCGTTCTGCTTTAATTTTTTATAAAGGGGTTGTGTTTCTCAGCAGGCCCCCCCGAGCCGCCGAACCAAGCAACACAGACAACCAGAAGCCAACCGGGAAAGGGGAATTGGAACAAGTATTTGTTTGGCTTTGGTTTGGTTGCTTCTGTAGTCTAGGTTTTTTGGTTCGTGGTTTGAGGTCAGTGCGTTATTGTAGCACTGGCTCTGCACGCGCCGCTCCCTGCCGTACAGGTATGGGAACACGACGCATTGGACTTGTACCAACGGCAGGTAGCCCTCCTCACAGGCTGCATCAGGGCTACACACGGTCCAGGTCAGCACACGAGAGAAGACAACTGCACATGTGCATGCGCGGAGTCACCCTGGGGGGGTGACTCACTACAGCGCACCCATGTTCAGTTGTCTTTTATCACGTGAGGCGTGGCCCATGTTGGCCCTGAGGCAGGTTGTGAGGGGTGACTGCCTATTGCAGGCCGCATCCAATGCGTCGTGTCTTCATGACGGGACGGCCAAGGGAGTGACGTGACCCTGCCCTTGGCAGCGGGGATTTCTTCGCCATCTCTTCCTCCTCTTCTCTCGTCTCCTCACTATGGGGAAACAAATTGTGGGCAGATTATATACTAATTCATTTACATTATTACGTCTTTGTTCATAGTTTTTTCATTACTGTTGTTGTTTTGGGTCATCTGTTTGTAGGTATGATGAGCGTGTTTAAACTTACACAGGTATGGGTTATTCCCATGAATGTCCAATTACAGCAAGCAGAAAGGGTGGGGCTCCATGGAGTAGGGGCTCCAGAAGTAACCGATTAAAGATCAATGGTCACAGTCCTGTGGAATAACAAAGTAGGAACACATATGACAAATGTATCGTACCCAAGGTTGGATTTATCTCATTCATATAACTACACAAGTATAATTCATAAATATACAGATCCTGACAAAATGCTATGTTTTAATTACATATCTAATTCCATCTAGAAAACAACATGATTGTCTTTCCCCCCCACTTCATACCAAGTACCCATTGTAGTCATAAATTACATGTTCTAAGCATATCAAGTTTAAAACACAAACTTTAAAAAACACATCTTAAATATGTTATGCAAACATGTATGCCAAAAAAACCATCCAACTCACCCCATGGTTTCTGCAGTGGGGGTGAAACCACCGCAGAATAGAAAGGACTGGTTTAGCTCCGGGTTTTCTTTTTATGTTCAGTGACAGTGCCGCCCCACCCATGAGTCTCCTCCCAGAGCTAACGACAGCTATTACAGGAAAGCACCTAAATAACCCTCAGTACGCCCTGTGCTGCGATCCTTCTCTTACTTTCATTTCCAGCACAATAACACTCCCCTTTCTGTTTGTTCCAGACAGGGCCGTACGCAGGGCCCAAAAAATACTGAGGTCATGAGTCAGAACTTCTAGGCGGGTTCGGGGGCATGCTCCCCCGGAATTTTTTTAAATTACATTATTTAAATATGGCCATTTTCTCTTATTGAGTCTTAAGGAGCAAAAACATCATCATTATGACTTTTGAATATGGGGCGGTGTGGAGCTTTTGAAATTTTGAGGTAAACATGGGGCATTCTGAGGCTTTTTGAAGGACCTTTATGGGACTCATGAAGTAAGGGCAAGTTACCACCATTTTTTTAAAATTATTATTATATGGCAACGACGGTACGAGCGTTCTGATTGGATAATGAGTAGTCACCCCAGCCGCGTATTGCCCTCCTCGCCGGTCAATACGGATCCGTATTGCCCTCTGACGTCAGCTTCAAAATGAGCGATATGGACAAGTCAGCTGCTGAGTTTTACTATCCAGATGATGCTGAAAAGCTTTGTCATCGAAAGTGAGGATGAAGACCAGACTCTTTGAATCACTTGTGTCGTTATTTTGTGATGAAATTAAAGCCATTTTAGCAGAACCATGTTGTCAGCTTTCTATAAAAAGTAATGAGTTGCTTGGCAACACATGAAACACACCGTGAGAAGACTTGAGAGCTAGCTACAATTAGCCTAAAGGTACCATTTATTTTCGTTTACAAAATGAAAAGAATCTAAAATTGCCATATAATAAACTACTTACTAACCTCGACCGTTCGGTCATGCCGGGAAATATCAAACTGAGGCTGGAACGTATCGACCGAGCGATAGCGAGTCAGTTTGATATTTCCCAATTGCCACTGAATTTCATTTTCAATCAATCACATCAATGACATATCAATCGCAAAATGAATGTTGATTCAACCGGTGGAAATTGATTGACAACCGGTACTGACGGAGTTAACCAAACTTTGATTTGATGTTTCCTTATCCGAGTAGTACGTTGCTGCAATACAAATATTTCCACATGAAAATGAATCTTTCTTCTCACAGTCATCTGCCACTTAAACTTCTCTTAACCTACATGTTTAGTTTGCTGCGCTCCTCTTCCAGTGACTGTAACTAACATAGGCTATTCACTAACAGTAGCGGTATGTCTATGGCAGAGCCATAGAAAAATATTCTGCAAATTCTTTTTCTATGGCTCTGGTCTATGGCGGTAACATCAGCGTCCGACTTGTGTTTGGTGGTTACCATAACGACAGTACGTTTTGTTGATGACGCGCAGCACGTATGTCCAAACTCTTGAGCTACTCGGCTCTTCAAGTATAAAATCACGTTACGGTTTGTGGGAGACCAAGATCATCGTCCTGCAGTCAGTTTCACGTGTACTTTATTTTGAGTTTATATACCACGATTTAAGCACACAAAAAAACTGAAATACGAAAAAAATACCGAGGACACGACCTCGGTGTCCTCAATGGTAGTTACGGCCCTGGTTCCAGATAACCCTGTTATAATCTGTCAAACTTTATTCGCAGACTTACATATACAGACAAAACAACACACAAAATACATTACACACAAACACAATAGAGGATGAAGGTTTAGAAAAAGAAATGTTCTAGAGCAGTGGTTCTTGACCCTGTCCGCAGGGAACCCCTGTCCTCAGGGAACCCCTGTCCTGCATGTTTTAGATTTTTCCCTGCTCCAACTAACCTGATTCAGAATCAGAATGGGATTTATTCGCCATGAAAGTTTGCACAGACAAGGACTTTGCTTTGGCAGGAAGGTGCATACAATAAACATATAAGAACCTAAAATTTAAATATTTGGACTATCTATACTAAGGGTACATAAACTAGCAGTATTAATGTAGTATATCAAGGCCAAATCAAAGGTAAAGGCCAAAATAGCTCCAGACTCGAGAGAGTTAAGTGGAATTAGAATTAAACAATATATACAATAAAATAAAATATAAGTAGCCGTAATTTGCAATATAAAAATACAAAAAAGCCGTTATCTAGCTCTGTAGAAGCCTGTATGAACATGCGGCCTGAACATAAATCCTGAACATGGAAGCCTGGTAACCACGGGCGTCGTTAGACCCTTTTTACTGGGGCACGTGCCCCAGTAAAAATCTGCTGTGCCCCAGTAAAATCTAAAGTTTGAGTTTGAACAATTTACTTCATTAGTCAGTGCATTAATTTAGATTGATGATCCCGGAAAAAATGTACACAGTATCCTAATCAACGCCAGGGGGGTATTCCAGAAAGCAGGTTATGCAACATAACTGGGTAAATTTGCAATGTTGTGCTGGGTTTCAGCTGGGGAGAACTTACCCTGGTGTGTCACATAACCTGCTTTCTGGAATACGCCCCAGGTGTCGGACTCAGCACACAATTCAGAATTGAGGTAGACTAAGAAAACATTACAAAACTAAAGATAGTTTGTAAATGATAGGCCTACCGATCATCCTATTTGGACTAAAACATAAAAACAATATTACATGAAGCTCAAAAAAACAGTATTTGCCCTCAAATAAATGTAAAAAAAAATGAAAGCGCTCGCATTAGCTATTTATGTCCCTGCCAAAGCTGATATTAAACTTGCGTCGTTGAACTGTTGTATAGAGGGTTAAGCAAGGTTAGCCTAGTAGTGCATTGAGCGCAGCAAGCTTGAAATAAAAAAAGGGATATGAATTAGGGGCCTGTGACCCAGTAGAGGTTTATGTCTAACAACGCCTCTGCTGGTAAGGAATATGCATTTGAATTAGGTGTGTTGGAGCCAAGAAACATCTAAAATATGCAGGACAGGGGTTCCCCGAGGACAGGGTTAAGAACCACTGTTCCAGAGAAACAACTGAAGTTGAACTTGTTCTTGTTCAAACAAACACCTTGTTTGTTAGAACCAAGATGACCTCATTTTCTGATTCATTATCATGAACACACCCTCTCATATCTCTATTTTGATGCACCATGATAGGATGTTTAGATAAAACCTTGCTTTGTTGCAATACATACTTGAATATTATTAATTCAATTGCCCAAGTATAACCACCCTGCTCTAGAGTCATTCTATCCTGCCTTCAGTTTCCTAAATCTTCTTTGGGAGGGTTTGGGGTTTCTTAAGAGCGTGATACTAACACACACACACAGTGAGCCACAGTCAAGCAAGCTACCCCTCTGGTGGAATGAAGCTGCCATTTAATGATCACTAAGGGTTTGTATTGGAGGCTCCCTGGAATGTAGTCACTGAAACAACCTTGCATGTTGTTAGAAGGTACATAAATGAAATATTGCACATCATGTATAACAGTGTAAATTAGGATCACGACTCATACTGTATTAAAGAACACAAAACCCCAATCTGCAGATATGTACTGAAGCTACAACCGGATAGGAAAGATGGGCAGGATGTGCTTTGTGTTTTAACAGCCCTCCCTGGTAGATCACTGAGGCAGGCCTTAGACTGAGGCTTTTCAAGAAAGCTTGGCAACAGTCCCCCTACTTTCTACTGGTAAGTATGATTCATTGCTATGAAAGAAACTCAAGACAATTGTTTTTTAATATAGTCATTTTCTTTATTTAGATTTTTTGTAAAACAATTAGCACAATTTAACAGTGGCAGCTCCATGCAAATTATCAAAGCATTGGTTGGAATGTTTGCCCAGTGCAGTTACGGGGCAGGTGTGTGTGTGTATTAGAGAGAGTTGGAAAGCAGAGTCAGATTAAGCACATATCAGCCGTCAAAATACCAACAGAAGCCACTAGCAAACACTGCTGGGTCAAAGAATGCCACTCAATTGTACCACAAGTACATTGGCCATGGACCAATACTGAGGAACTCCAGCCTACCTTTCCTCACCCCTTTTAGAGGCCTATTGACTGGATGCTGGACAGGTAGGGTCAGGGTTTCCACTTCTGTTGAACACTTGCCTGAGGCACAATGTCTCAGCATGGGGGGGGGGGTCTCCAGTATTAAAACTAAACACAGAAACATCCTGGTTGAGGGAGTGCCCACACACATTCGAGCAATCTGTGCTCACAAAACCCTGTGGTTTCCACTTCCCATAACTTTCGTCAGAGCACATGAGGAAATTACTTATTGCATAACGTTGTCCTGTTGAAACAGGACAGAAAAACATCACTGGTAAAGTATCTGTCTCTGGGGAGGAGAGTGCAACTACACAACCAGATAAGAAAGGATTAGATCAAGGCCAAGAAGTAACATACAAGAGCCTTAGGTTTATATCACTTCCAAATCCATTCTAATCTTGTTCTAGTTGCTCCGGACCTATCGTGAGATGCGATGGCATGGGACTGAAGACACAGAGGTGAGGAGGGAAAGGCCAGCCGGGCTTGTAGGCTCAATGTCCATTAGGCCAAGTGAAGCTACGAAGACGGGTACAAGTTGCCCATAAAAATATATATTTACACAAAAACAAAAAGAGAGAAAACAAATAAAAATGGACCAAACTTTGTAACTCCTCTCCTGCATTTGTTGTCGTGAACAACATCTCCCTACTCTACCTGTGCACTGCATAGGGGTGAGAAGAAAAGAAAACTCCCAAAGATTCTCCCCGCTGTTTACGTGATGTCTCCTGCTGCCATTTGCAGAACATGCAACTGAAAGCTTAACTTATCTGCTGCTATATGAAATGGGGATAAGGAAGTAAATTAAAGGGATGTGTAGGGATAACTATAAAGTAAAAGGGGGAAAAAAGATGTTCCAATAAGTATTGATTGCATTGTCCGACAGTTATGTCCTTCCTGTGCAAACAGGTAATTGGAGATCAAATATCTCTTGATTGGATGTCTTGATCTTCCTTCCCCTTCATTTGCTGTTCTTTTCTCTCCCTCTCTCTCTCTCTCTCTCCCTCTATCCAGTCGGCCTGTCGTTTCACTTTAGTGCTTGGACAGTTCGTTGGACAGCCAGTCTAGTCCTTCGTAGAGTCCTGTTCCCTGGGTGGCACAGGTTGCCTGCACGTGCCACTGAGGAGCAAGACAGGAGATTGGTTGGAATATGAAAGCTGTGTGTCTGTGTGTGGGGACCAGTTAGTGCGAGACATAAAGAAACTCACAGTTCTGCTGCGGAGGCTCTGTAGGCCCAGTTTGTCTGTGAGGTCACTGACGGCCATGGCATTTGGAAGGTCCTGCTTGTTAGCAAACACCAGCAGCACTGCCTCTCTCAGCTCATCCTCTTGCAGCTGGACAGACAGAATAAGCATTTTTGGGGGGTTAGACAACTTCAATACTGTCTCAATATTTAATGATCATGTAACCAAGATCACCATGTCGACTGATGCTGCAGTCCTTCATTCAGGAGGACTGACCAAAGCGGCACTTGAAAATATATCACAACCTGCATACACAAAGTAAGGTATTGGGGTCAGTTAAATACCATCTTAGAAAGTTCCTCTGCAGACTCTGCAACTCTTTCTCGGTCATTACTATCCACTACAAAGATAAGGCCCTGGAAGGAGGGGAAAAAAACAGATAGAACAAGAATAAAGCATCATTCCTCATTTCTTCACCATAGAACTAGAAACACAGGTTGATGGTGTTTGTATGTCCCTTTGGATACAATTGTCAGTTAAATTAATATAATGTGAAATGTATTCAACTTTGGACACCAGTTTTGAAATTAGCCCAGACCTTTGGCATACTTGCCCCATGTGCATTTGGTCCTGGTGTGTGTGTGTCTGTGTGTGCATTGTAGTGTTTGTGCACACACACCTGAGTGTTCTGAAAATAGTGTCTCCAGAGGGGTCTGATTTTGTCCTGGCCACCCACATCCCAAACAGTGAAGCAGATGTTCTTGTACTCCACTGTCTCCACATTGAAACCTAAACATACACATCAGACCAAATATCTTAAAATGAATTTATAGGCCTGGGCAAAGGCAGCTTCTAAGATGATATACAAATAACTAGAAAATTAAACAGAGGATTGACACTGATTTGTCCTTTTTCCGACACTGAATCTCTTACCAATAGTTGGAATAGTGGTCACTATTTCTCCCAATTTTAATTTGTACAAGATCGTCGTTTTCCCTGCTGCATCCAATCCAACTGTAATATGCCAGAACACAAAAGATTAGAGATAGCTATCTCATATCATAGGACAGGAAGAAAAGCTTATGGTAGGTAGCTAGTTAGCTAGCTACATTACGGAGACTGGGACCATTACATTTCTAGATGTCCACAGGTGATTTTGGCTCCGATATGCATCTGGTTGGTTATAATTATAACTTGCGTAGTTAGTCTAGCTAGCTAACTATCGTTAGCGTAAACAACCCTGGCCCTGCCGTACCAATATGTAGTGCTAGCTAGCTAGCTAACTTATTGGCCCTGATCATGACGATCATGACGTACAGTGTAGATGATTGATATGGGTTAAGCTCTTCAGGCATTAGCCTAGACACATATTGACAAACTAGCCAGGAAACTAACAAGTTAACTTCTCCTACAAAACAAGTCAGAACAATATTGGCTAACAGGCTACTACACTAGTACTGCTTAGTTTTTAATCACATTATCCAATGACATAAATTTACAACGTTTTGTCAATGCTACTACCGTACATTGAAGTTATGTAGCCCACTAGCTATATTGATGACATTGGTAAATCTATACTACTGATAGTTATTTAAAAACAAGTAGTCAACTGATGTATTAATACTGGCATAGCTAAACTAGCGTAGTTGCTATACTTCTGCACCGCACTGTTCAGTAGCTAACACTTACCCATCAGAATTCTCATTTGTTTCTTGCCGAACAGTCGAGAAAAGATTGACGAAATGGTAAGCCCCATTTTTTCAATATAAATTTGAGCACCTTTCTTATATGTTGTTGATATAATACAAAACGTGTGGTTAGCTCAGTTTATGATTTCGAAGTGAGGAAAAGGCGAGCACCGTTCGTGTCCTTTCCTGATGCCACGTCCGGGGCCAACGTGGAACTCACAACGTCATGTGTTTTGAATAAACTTTATGAACAACACTTTACAACAGGGGTGTCAAACATACGGCCCGCGGGCCGGAACCGGCCCCCAAGGAGGTTCGATCAGGCCCGCAGGATAATTTGAAAGTGGAAAAAATGCATAAAAGACATGGAATTAATATTTTTAATTCGCTGCAATTCTTTGCACTCTTTCCATCAGAGTAGAAGACAAGCCGCATCACTGAGACAGACTGAAAACAGCAGACGGTATCAATTAATACCTTGGTCTCTACTAGGGATGGGCGAACGATGCCTTGTGAAGCTTTGATGGTTTCTTCCGGATTGTGCCGGCCCAAAGAGCCGAACTATCGGCGCTTTGAAAATGAACAGCGTCATCTAGCAGCCGTTTAAACTGGCTGAATGAGGCGTAGTGGTTGTCTCCGACGGTAGACTACCCTACGTTATTCAATATTTAATTAAGGCTACATGTGTTCATTTTGATCTGATATTAGTGCTCACACATTAAAATGTTGTGATACATCCGTAGGCCTTTAGAATTATGTCATTTTCTCACAGTAAAAGTTAAAGAATATCGTACGAGATTCACTGGACTGGGGCGCGAACTTGGGATCCCAGATTCGCATTAACAATATGTAATCGTACAACGCTTTAACCAACTACACCACCGAAGAGATCATTACTTGTTAAAGCGGTTGGACGGACTTTATACGATATGGTCTTTATATCAATTAAACTAGATAACACAGAAGAAAGACATGATATTTTGGTTATTTATAGCAGAGTATGGTATAATTTTAATGGTCCGGCCCACTTGACATCTCCCTAGGCCGTATGTGGCCCACGATGCGAAATGAGTTTGACACCGCTGCTTTACAATATACTGGTGAATAAATGAAATCGATGAACATTTGATTGTATAAGGTGATCGGGAAGCTGAAGCAAATATTATACAGATACATAACAAATCCACTTCACAAAACTAACTTGAAAAGATGGACAAATTATATAGCCTCGACAAGGACAGTAAGTTACAAAAAAGCAATGCTTTACACTGTACTAACCAATCGATTTCACTAGAGGTCACCCGGATCAACAACATGTCATCAGCCGACGTTCATGTTTCAGAACCATTTTACAAGAACTTGTCTCTAGAAGTAGTTTTATGTTCATACTTATGTGGGATTGTGTGGGTTTGTTAAGAAGCGCGAGTAGGCTAGTTCTTGTCTCATTTTGAGTCATTTTCCAGATTCTGATTTTGTACACAGTGATTATTACACATAGGGCCTAAAAAAAGAAAGAAATATGCTCCTGCCATGATAATTTAGTTGTAATAAAATGAACACAGAGAAAGAGGCTTCATTATAGACTTAATATATGTTATGTATCTTTTTTTTCTTTTTTTCACGGTTCTTCAAAAGCAGTTGGTATCCCAAAATGTTCCGTAGAGAGGAATGTCATGTCTTAGATATTGCAGGCATATACCCAGTTCAAGAATTGGCAAAAAAAGGTTTTAGACAATATTTATAAATAGGTGTAACAAAGTTTGATCTGCCAAGAAAGTTGGTCATCATTACCCCCTTTACACCTAGATATTCAGAACAGTTTCCTGTAGCATAGTGTATTCCATTATAGGCAATGGAAAATACTCTTAGATTCATATATTCCTATACCTTTTAAGATAAAAGGTATAGACCATGTTACTAGTTTTCTCTGGCGAGATGTGGAAAACCCAAACCATATTGGCGCCAATGAAAAATCCCAAGGCAATTCCTATTCACCAAAGAAACACACACACACAAAGAGAGAGCGTCAGGTGGGAATTTTGCAGCAGGTGGATCTACAAGCAAACATGTGACTTCACAGGTCCAAGGTGCATGCGCTCTGTCAACGTAAGGCTGTCTGTATGTTTGGAACATGCAGTTATAAAGCAGCATATGTAGTGGTTGTTAACTCGTGGACTGAACAGTTTGGCCCAGACAAAGGAACCGAACAGTTTGCCCCAGACTTTCTGCATACAGGCTACAGAACAACTTGGCTGTCTACAATTACTGGAATATTCTGTTAACCATGGAAGGAACATTAAATATCACACAGGTAATTAAAATTGTCTCTCACCTGTTGAATTCCTGTGCCCATGATTGTATTGACCTGATACTTGATCGTTTTTAGAACTACAGCCCACATGGGTTTAGCGCATTATTTATCCTGTGCCTATTATTCTTTCAGATTGAAACTCTGTCGGCCGTATACATAGTGTCGCTATCTTTCAGGTAAGATTTCTGTTTTAGAATAATTTCTTAGCCATATAAAGACAGTGATTATTTTATGCAATCCAACAGAGACATCTGATATGAAGTTTAGGAGTAGATTTTTATCATATGCTGTTAACTCTCTTGCACTGCCATAGTTTTGCAGGACTGGTCAAACCAGTATAGTGACTTGTGACAGTGAAAAACTTGAATTCCGTTCTGATTATAGCTCAGTGCATTTATTACAATTTGTACAGTATTCCCAAAAGTCCTTCCAAGTCTACATTTATGTATATGTTCAAATACTGTAGGCAATAAGGACAGTTGTGTAGCTCAAAGTGGTTGTGTGTGTAAAGGGGGGGAGGGGGGACTGGTTAATGTAATTCAATACATTCTTTCATAGTCAGTATTTTACTTGCCAATCTCTTTACTTTCTATGGAGGATGACAGACTCATATAATCTTGTTTTCCTTTTATAACTGGATGTCTGTGTTAAACTAGAATGTTGCTTTATTTTACAGTTTAATTGGAAGCTTTTCTGTTCTTGTGGTTTCCATTCTGAAGTGGCAGCATCTGCAACGACAGGTGTGTTGGATAAACACAAGGCTGAAGTTAACCTGCTTTTACACAGCTCATGCACAACATGTCCTGGACACAGTGACAAAACAGTGACAGTTATCATTAGCATGCTCTTCAAAAACATGCCCTTTCCAACTCCCCTGTCGTTCCACGCTACATGTATCATAGGACAGCAACAGTGAAACTGACAGCTTCAATAACATATTTTTCCAACCAACATGTCGAACCAGAGAGTCAGCCAGTACAATATCTCTGTGCCTTATCTGCTCCACCCAAGCTAGGAGAAGCACAGCATGTGCAGGAATACAGAAACCGCCCCTGATTTCCTTTGTGAGACATATAGGAACCTCCATGTGCCCTTTCGGTTATCAGAAATGTATGGCAGAGATCTTGGTTACATATTCTGAGTAAATATTGCCATGTTACGTGCATACTGTGAAAGGTATTTCAAAGCTATACAGACATACACACACACACCCAAAGCTGCAGAAAATATGTTCACAGTGAAACAAACGTGTTTTTCTTTCTGTTTGTGTAGGTTAAGCCACTGGTACAGCTGGCACTGGCTGATCTTCTGGCGGCCTTCATCCTCATGTTCACCAGCTGCATAAACTTCTTCCAGCCTGGAACTTTCTACTTTGCCCAGAGTGTAACTGTCTGTATGCGTGCTTTGCCTCTGTCTCTGGTAAGTGCTTTTCAGTTCATAAACTATACTTGAAAACCGGCTGAGTCACTTTAAAACATTTCAGATTACATAACATCTTCAAAAACAGTGACTCAGCAAAACTATAAAGTGACAACTGAATCATAATGGCACATTCACCTTTGCAATATAATATAGAGGGACCCACTGTTCTTTTAAAATGAACTTTTCCTCCATAAACATTTGAGGTCATGTTTCAAGTTATGCCAAGGGAGATAGTATTGGAACATGCAGTTATTAGTGCAGCATATGTAGTGGTTGTAAGCTCATGGACTGAACAGTTTGGCCCAGACAAAGGAAAAAAGGAAAGGAAAAAGAATGAAAAAAAATTACTAAATGTATTGCCCTGCTAAGGACACTGCAGTTACACTACAGCAGACACAATGAAGCAATGATAATAGGCCATGCGTTATGTGATGAGGTTAAGGCCATCTGTACTATTTGCAGGTAAAACGTCTTGAGACGTGTTTTGTAGAAATCTTTGTAGGTCTGGACTGTGTTACCGTAGTTTAAAAAGTTTAAATGAATTGAGGCATTTATAGCTCCCTATGTCTGGTCTTCTTATCTTACATATTGTCGTAAAAGTCGTGCCCATTTCTTTCTCTCCCTCTCTCTCTCTCTCTCTCTCTCTCTCTCTCTCTCTCTCTCTCTCTCTCTCTCTCTCTCTCTCTCTCTCTCTCTCTCTCTCTCTCTCTCGCTCTCTCTCTCTCTCTCTCTCTCGCTCTCTCTCTCTCCCTCTCTCTCTCTCGTTATCTCTATCTGTGTTACAGATGTTTTACTGCGTATCATCTCTGCTTGTGATGGTCTATGCCTGGGAGTCCAAGCATGCAATCCAAGGATGGAGGGAGAGACCAGCAAACAATGAGGAGGTGAGAACACACAACATGTGCTTTAAATTCAGACCCAACTTCTCAGATCAGTACACCCTCATCCCACACTGCTGTTTCTTGTGTTGTTCTTTATCTCTCATCTCCTGTTCTCCTGCTCACCCTCCTCCTTTTCTGGTTATAGCCCTTCTGCAGAAGAAGAGTTGGAGCTGTTAATGTAATATATGCTGCTGTGTGGTAAGTCAGTCTTACTGTTCAGCTTGATGTGACCTATTTACTCGACAAAAGCATGTCATCTCAGTGTTTGAATGTTTCAACTTCACATTTTAACTTGAGCATTGGTTTTTGTTTATGTTTTACAGGTTGTTTCCAGTTGTGTTTTACCTGCTCTACACATTCACAGACACTTTAACCCTTACCCCCATCTACCCGCCAAGATCAGACAACCTCATGGCTGTCAGTTACTGCACCAGGTAAATACACTACTTTGCAAACCATTAAAGTATCTCACCCATGTTAGGAGCATAATGCCCCCATCCCTTCTGGGCACTTTGAGCCGGCAAACACAAGAACACAGTTCAAGTCTTTTATTTGTCAGGTACACAGAACAACACAAGGTTAGACTGGGCACTGACATTCTTAAGACAAGACAACGCAAGCACCAGGCATAACATAACATATAAGTACACGGAACATCATTTACATCTATGCTGAGCTTAAATAAGTGAAACTTCTTAAATATACAGATAGCAAAAAATAATCGACTATACTATCCCTAATACTAAAACTTCCTAAATTACAGATAACAATAAATAGTACACTATACTAACCCTAAATGCACATACAACCTGTTTCAACCCTATAACCTATTCTAACCTAAGTGGAGTACAGTACAATACAAATTTGCAGATCAGTGACTACGTCAATGACCATACAGGAGCCTGGTGGCGAGAATGTATTGCCTTTGTGGATATTACTTCATACATCATGTCCTTGAATGATCTAAAACACAGTCTTACATTTTTGGTCTCACAAACTTGCTGCTGTTTTTCCTACTAGTTGTATCCCGCTTCTACATATCTGGACGGACGCCTGTTCAGATCACGTGAGTGTTGTAACATCAGAGCAGTTTCACTGCTTACCATGGCTCTCAAATTGATAAGGAAATACATGCTCATGGGTTATGAACATGACCACTTTTTTACATTTTACAGGAAGAGATCCACGACTTGCTTATTCGAATCATTATTTTCACCTTCATCATACCAGTTCTTGTCTGTTGCACAGTAAGTAGCACCTCTTGAGTCGTGTACAGTATATTTGTTAATATACCTCAAATATGTCTGACAAAAGTCAGTGTAGAAAAGGTATGTATTACAATGCAGTTGTATTCAGTTGTCAGGTGGCTCGATTCCCTGGCTGTGCCAAATGACGTTGGGTGCTTGGGCAAGGCACTTCGCCCTACTTGCCTCGGGTTAATGTCCCTGTACTTACTGTAAGTCGCTCTGGATAAGAGCGTCTGCTAAATGACTAAATGTAAATGTAATGTAAATGTATTGATGTGCCTGTGCAGGTTTTGTACTATAAGATCGGTCGTTGGCAGCTCAAGTATGCGGAGGATGGACTATTTCCTGTGGAAGGAGACGGACACTCCAGGAGGAGACTGAGAGGAGCGTTCTCCTTAGCTCGTAACATGGTGCTGGTAACCATCTTCTGCTGGACACCAGGTAAAAAACATACACACACACTCATACTGTTTCACATATAAACATGCACACATACACACTAACAAACACACATACCCAAACTCAAATACATGTAATTTGATTGTAATTCCATGTTATTTTTGTCCCATTACAGTCCTGCTTCTCGTTGTACTGTCAGTGACAAACATACCCCAACAGAAACTATTCCCTCTCTATTTCATACAGGTTTGTTTCAACACACCTTTAGACATGTTTACCATCCGTATCACAGTATTGATGAATATCTTTTGAATTGGTGGTGGATCTGTGTTTCAGGCCGGGACAATGTCTCTGCAGGGCTTTTTGAACAGTGTATTCTACGCCTGGCGCCGCCCCAACTTCAGAGATGCTGTTCTAGGAGAGAGGATGCCCCTGATCCATTCGCCTTTGGCCTTCTTTGATGAATCACTGAGGCCGGAACCCTAACCCCTTTAAAGACTTGTGGGTAGAACAACTCATTGATCTACGATCAGCCCACTCTTGCCAAACACCGACCTTGACTGTGAAAAGGAAGGATAATAACCTGAGATTCTAATAGCAACAGCAGTGTCATCGATTTGACCCCAAACTGGATGGATGGGAGGCTGGAGAGTACACGTACTGTATGGCTGTTGTGCATCACAAGGTCATATGGAGGACTCAGGCCCACTGTTCCTAAACACGATGAAACAATGTGTGCTGTCTGTTTGTGGATCACAATTGAAAATCCATCTCTTAATTCTTTGCCCCAAATGGATTGGTCTGGTGTTTGGTAGATGTGTGAAGGTAAAGGGATTCTGGTAGCACTTTATTTATATTAACTAGTTAAAATGTTTTTTGTTTTTCCCCCTTTGTGATAGAAAAATGTATGTTATTTGTTGATAATGAGACGTTGATTATTAGAAACAGACTCCATTTAATTTTATTGAATTTGTTGTATTCAAAAGAGTTTACAAAGCACTTCCTCAATGTCAGGGTTTTTAGGTTATTAAACTTGTGACATGTAATGTAGATCTAAAACATAATTTTTTACTGTATAGAGTGATAACAAATGGTTGTTACCTGCCATTTGGATGTTATATTTATTTGTTGGTCAGTACTGTAGCAAAATCGGACAAAGAGATCTCCCTATACGCTGTATGCTTATTTTCAACTCAGTTTTACTTTATTTATACAATAAAAGCAAGTGGCCTGAGGCTGATAGTATATAATTGTTTCTCCAGTTCTCGGTGCTTCCCACTCATTTCAAGGTCAGGGCAATGAAACAGATATCTCGTGTTTGAAATAGAGACATATTGTGTTTGGTTACGTTGTGTCAGTCAAAACAAACCCATGGCTTCAAATTGAATTTCGGGTTGACTGATCAGACAGTCCCCTGGTCATAATTACTGCATACTAAACTGTAGAGACAAAAGAAGTAGGATGTCCTAGGATACAAAGATTAGTAACGGTCTTCTGTTGTCAGTAATGATACTTGTGAGGTTAAAAGTTATCCTTCACAAAAGCCCCAAAGCTCATACCCACTCTCCTGACAGACACACACCTGTGCAGAACATTAGTGCTTCCCACCACTCTCCCCCTCCTCTCAGCCCCATGTAAATGTTGCCTCTGGACACACCCGTAGGTAGAACAGGCCAAGAGTTTGCTCCTTATTGCCCCCTTCTGTCGAATGATTAACCAGTGGCAATCAACACAGGTGTGTTTATTTGTTCTGAATCACATGACCAGACAGAATGTAGCTTAGTCACTCTCACCTTGGTCCTAAACACCGTGAAACACATACCTTAGAATGTTGAAGTTGATTTGTGATTTCATAAAAAGAGGGTTGTTCAGTATGTAAGATTATTGTCATCCTCATAGAGAAACCGAAGGAGACCCCATGTGATCCAAGGCTTGGTAGCATCACACCAAGGTCGTAATCATAATACATATTGGGGGACACACATCCCTAATCTGGGCAAAATATCCCCCCCAATGTATTGAAATATAATATAAATGTGCTACGCTACGACAGGCAACCACGCACGCTGTCCGAAATTATCATAAAAATGTATTTGTCCCCCCCATGTTGATTCCATGGCTACAGCCTTGCATCACACTACACACTGTAGCATCACACTACATACTGTAGCATCACACTACATACTGTATACAAAACAGCCCTCTTTGCCGTCCACTATTCCATCACAGTTGGTCAAGCTGACATAATGTCAAACAATTTTTGTGTGCAAAAGCCCCATTATTCTTGTTATGTTCAACAAGCTAACTCGAATACACCTACTGTGTTTGAGCATTACTGTAAAATAGTTTGTCGTACCATCCGTGACCTATTTACAGAGAGAATCCTCGCAGTGAACATCATCGAAACAATGTTGGCGGGATGCCTTGTCACCAGTTAGCCTAATCTACATCTGCCCTGTTGACTTTTATTATATCTGACTCAAGTAGGTCAAAACCACCAGGCCTCATGTTCCCCAGCGCTGCCCAAAGTTACAATGTGTTTGTTGCCGTATTGGTGTGTGTTTGTATTTGTGTACTGTGGGTTTGTTTATGGACAATATGTTTCTCAGATGTGCTAGTGGCATTTAAACATAACATTATTTATCATTGAAATAATGGTGCTCTTACTAGATGCACGTCAAACGCACATCAAACGGTTTCTGATGTATTTGTTGTTGAATAATCTACAACAAATGTTTGGTCCTGGTGAACCCCAGACTGAAACGCAGCACCTGTAAGTTAACCATATCAACATGGATTGTGTAATGAAGCACCTTTCTTTAAGAGGGGGTTTCTTACCTGTCACAAGACTTTTGAGACGTCTGAGACTGTTAACCAAAGTAATTTAAACTACATATTACTTAAGTGTGGGTGACCGAAAATGAAACCACCTCAGTACATTTTTATCTTAACATTTTCAAACTCCTACATGTTTCCATTGAATATGTGTGGTAGGGTGATACTAAATCTTAGCTAAAAGATGCTAAAGTGGAACTGTAAATAAAGAAATTCAACCCTCGTATTCATCAAATGGTTTACATCTCATGTTGCACTCACCATGTCTCTGGAGAAAAACCTCAAACCAAAGACAGAGAAAGATACAGAGAAAAGTGAGAGTTTAATCTTTTAAATTGTTTGTAAATCTACAAAACTTCCTGTTTGTATACAAATTCATAATAAACCACACTGCACTTAATACATTTTGTTTATAACGCAATGTATCCAAAACAAATACAAAAAACGATTTCAGGAAAGTAAAGCTGAAATAGATAAGTACTTAAAATACTTAAAGTATATTACTTTAAATATGTAGACATACGACTAAGAGGAGGAAGAGCAGACCCCTGTCTTTTCACAAATTAGTTAAAACTGCATACTGCATGTTCTGACCAGGAGGAACACTCTAACAAGATGGTTTTGCTTCATCCCACTAGAAGTCCATGGACAAAGATCTGTGCTGAACCGTTTCATATTTCCCTCTTCCACTCCCACCTCTACGGACGTACAAATCACCTCTCCCGCCCTCTTCCTCCACCTCCATCTCCTCCTCCTCCATCACTCGATCCTGTCCACGATGGCCCAGCTCCGCCAGCCTACGGGTCCCCTTTTGATGGCAAGGCTTCATGCTGGGCCAGGACTTCTTCCGCAGGCTGCTGTTCCTGGTCACGCTCCCCAGAGGGGGTAAGGAGCTCTGGAAGTCTCCCCGGAAGGGCGTTAGCTCCATGGATCCGGTCACCAGGGGAGGCGCCCCACGACTGAGGGAGCCCTGCGAGCCGCAGTGGTGCTCGTGGACGCAACGTGATGTTGTGGAGGAGCGTCTCAGAGCTTGTAGCGACAGGAGCTCCTCAGGCAGCTCCCCCATGTCCTCAGGCAGCTCCTAAGGAGAATCACATTTAGACAAAAGAACAATTTCAAGGGGGGCTGGACCTGTTGATGTTCACTTCTACTAATGCCACAAGAGCATGCATGCAATGATGGCAGTACACTCAAACATTGGCTGTATTTCCAAAATAATGAAGCCTACAAAAGCGTTACAAAATTGATGGTGACGGAGCAAAAGCAACAGGTGAATTAATCCCACCCACCTTGTCTCTGAGGGAAAAGAGCTCGTAGTTAGGAGGGTCAAACACTTCCTGGTACTCAAGTCGGTTGAACGGGGTGCTCTTCTTCACCAACACCTTTACAATGGTAAGTTGTAGTCGTGTCAAACACAGCAACCCGACAGAGATGGAAGACGAGATGTGTGATTGTGTCGACGTGCTGTACCTTCTTGCGTGGCTGCTTGACCTGCACCATGATGGAGAAGATGAGCAACAGCAGGACTACTCCTGTAGACACAGCAATCACTGTCCCGTGGGTCTTAGTGATCTGGTGGAACAGACCTTTGGGTTTCTTTTCTGGAGGAGTGGAGATTGAGCAAGAGAGGTTGAAAAGATAAGAAAGAAAAGAAAGAAAGAATGAATTGACATGTTGCAACCTGGAAAGAGCAGCACTTAGCAACTAAGGGGTTGGGTGTTCTTTCACAGCAGTTCACCTTTGCAGTTGCCCTCATCCCAGGGAAATACACAGTTCTGCACACCATTACACACCAGAGAGTTGTTGATGCACATGTTGCTATGGCAGAAAAAAGTGTTGCTTGAACATGGAGCTGAAGGGAAAAGCAGAGATGTCTAGTGTGTCAGAGGAACAAACAGATGCAGACACATTAAGCATCTTACAGAGAAAAAAGTTGACAAATGGTAAGAGGTAACACTGAAAACTGAGGCAAACATTTATTAACACTGCAGACAGTAATCAAACTGTACAATGTCTGTAGACTGACTGTAATGTTATTGGCAAACACTAGAGGGTGCAATAATGACATCCCATCACTGGGGATTCCAGATGAGGACAGAGGAAGAGATGTTTCCGAAGAAGGACAGACTCACGGTCCGAGAACGAGGTGAAGAGCATGCGGAAGCGGCTAAGTCTGCTGTTCTCGTCCGCCCACATCCTGACCACACCCACACCATTGTCCAGCATGATATCATTGGCTACTGTGCTGCAGAACTTGGCCTGTCAGGAAAAAGCTCAACTGTTCATCACAGTCACATGGTTCTCGGTCAGAGCTTGGTTTAGATACATGTGGTTCCCGGTCTGGCAGTCTCGTTGTCCTACCTTCAGGTCTTCGATGGCACTGCTTCCATCATAAACAGCCACAAAGTTCTTCTTACACTCGTTAGAGTTCTCCATCTGGTATTCTAGGAAGCGCAGGTAAATCTGGCACAGAGAAAGGGAAAGCATGAGTTAGTAGAGTACCATAACATCATCACTGAAGGCTGAATCCAGTGCAGAGAGAGACAGGGATAAAGGGTGTCTGTTGAAATCCCCTCTCGTTGCTCGTCGATCTGGTTGACATCACGTGTCGAGAGACCTTGTAGTTGGGCGGAGCTCGGATGGTCCAGATGCAGTCCACCGCCTGGTCAGGTTTCACCTTGTTCTCCTCCTCCACCTGACTGGAGCGGATCAGCCCATCGGCACCCCCAAGCTCAAACTGGCAGTCTAGGACACAGAGACACCGAGGGAGGGGCAAGGTTACGAAAGGTGGAGTTTTTTTTTTGTTCATGCGAAGGATACTGAACGCTTTCATCCAACATGTGAGAACAGAGTTTGTGTTACCTGGGATGGGATTTAAAATCCCTCCAACATGGAGATGGAACTCTGGGTCTAGGACGACGAGGAAGACATTAGAGACATTAGAGAAGGAAAAATGTCAGCCACTTGCTAAACAGGAACATGGCCTAACTGTGGTGTAAATGCCTTTCTCCTAAAGGAGCATCGTGTGTCTTTGTGATAAGGTACCAATGATGTAGTTGTACTGGACCCGAAAACCCTGGCCCTCCAACTCGTCATCACTGAAGAAGCGGATCCACATGAAGCGTCCGGTGGACAGGACCCGACCAGGGCTGGAGGAACCACAGAACCGGTTGATGAGTGGCGAGAAGCTGAAGGGGCCGTCTCTCACCTCAATGTGGTCAAAGCGGCACTCAAAGGATGACTCCATGAAGAAGGTGTCATCAAACTTTAGCTCAATCCTCTGACGTGGTAGGGCTGGGTAGGGGATACAATCACATAGGTACCAACGTTCCAACAATATGGATTATACTTGTCTTTTCATTTTGGGGGGATGACGAGAGCAATACTGCATAGAAAAGTCTACAGACATTGCAGTCTAGGGATGTGTGTGTGTGTGTGTTTGTGCATGTGTGTATGAGAGAAATACCTTCCAGTATGTACATGCACTCCTTGTTGGGAGGATATGTGTTAGGGTAGTTTGGAGAGCTGAACATGCCTCCATCAGGGTTCTTGATCCAGGTGCCACATTGGCGAGCATTCTGGGAAGTCTGACTTGCAAGCTGAGACGACCCTACAGAGAATATCACAGCCAAACCACAGAGCAGGACACGAGGATGTGAGCCCATCAGAGACCATGTTTTGGATCAGGTAAATACTGAAAACTGCTGGTCATGATGCGATACCCACCCTTGGTTTTCTGTGCTAGTGCAAAGCCCTCCTCAATCAGTATGAGAAGTGTCCAAGCTGCGACAAGGATTCAGGGATAAACGGGGATGATGGGGGGTTAAGGGTAAGGGAGGAAAATAGAGCAAGTTAAAGAGAGGAGAGATGAGGGAGATGAGAGAGAGGATAAGAGATAGGCTGGTTAGTGTCGGAGCAAGAAAACTGGAGGACGGCTCCTATTGTATCGAGACTGCCTTTAATATGTCATGTTTGTCCTTGTGTGCACCAGGCTGATCTGGGAGGGATCCTTGAGAGAATCATTGACGTTAGGAAAACATATTATCCAGCCAAATGGATAGCAAGGGGACAAATGCTCTTGCCACAAACTTTGCCCCAGGTGTGGAAGGCCTGTTATAACTAATAGGCAAGTAATAAGGAACTCGTGGGCTCCATCCAATATCCAAATTAGGACAGTAAAACACTGCAACCCCTGAGTTAAATGTAGGGCCGCCCCCTTGGCATGTAAAATGTTGACAAGGAGCAAAAAGGGAAATTGGCATGTAACAACTGGTTATCTTGCAACACAGTTATGTTTAGAAAGGGATGGACTTTTTATGAGTATAAAGCAAGTTTGTGCTTGTGCAACAAATACCCAGTGTGTGTATATCCTGTATTGGAGTGAATAAAACAACTTGTATTTGATTCAACCAGACTGAGCGTCCTTTTTGATGATCTAAGAAACGAGATCCGAAATTAGTTAACGAGTGCCAAGTCAAACTGAAAGAAAGGCTAAAGTGAGTGAGAGATGAAACAAGGGTGGGAAGAAAGTTAGCCACTTAACAGGATTTGAGTCTGTTCTTGCTTTGCCAGAGTTATAAAATAGACTCTACACACCAATTTCTCTCTGGCTACCTACCCCTCTCTGATTCTGCAGCCTATACAGGATATATCTGTGATTGTGACCTAGTGGTGGTGAAAAAAAGAGTATTGGATAGCCATCTACTTGCATTCAGCAGACCATCGCAAAATACATTAATGCTATGGATAAAAAGGTGACTGGTCAGAGCTCGAATAATTATGATAAAATAAGAAAATGTTACTATGACAGATCTCTTAGGGTTATCTCTTACTATCATACTATATACACTGCGCACGTGGAAAATTACACATATACCTTGTCATTTTTCCTCAATTGCCAACTGAAAATTAATGCATGGACTTTTTTTTACCCAAATATACAGTAGCATTTTGTTTGGCACGCATACACGCACACTCGCGCGCGCGCGCGCGCACACACACACACAGCTGAAAGCGGTGCAGTTGGTGTTTAAAGCGGGAAGCGGGAGCTGTCACTTCAGCACCACCGGTTGCCTTTTGGCATCCGAGTTACAACCACACAATAATCTACGAAGCATAAACTAAGCCTTGGCCCATTTTACTGCCGAACCCACGTCCTCGATTTTCCCTTCAAATATTAAGAAGATTACTCAAATCTTCTCATGTCAAACTCACCTATGTGCATCTCCTCTCCTGACAAAAAATATTCTCGTTTGCTTGCTGCTTTTATCAAATCTCCCCGTCTTATGTCCTTTTCCTACATTCCTCAATGCTAGACACAGCACATATTCAAGGACTTAGAGATCCCAACTTTCATCCTGTCCATTATTCCATTGATCAAAATAAGATGCTGTTTTAAAATATCCCTTTAAAGTAATGCCAGACAATAAAGTGCTGTCCAGTGACGCCAGATGGGATGGGGTCCACTGTTAAGGTCTTATGTAAAGTGTTTAGTTCCGTTTTTTATCAGATAGTTAGGGGATGTTCTTGCAGCCCAATGGAAGATGCGTCTGCGGGTGCTGCTGTTTGCAAGATTGGGCACACTTGGCGCGGGCACTGTCAAGACAATGCGCATGCCTCAATTTACGTCGATTGTAAAATATTTCCTCGACAAATTTTTAAAACCAGAAACTTTGATTTACTTTTGGTTAGATGCTTATCTGTTAAAGCCCAATTATGCCAAATGAATATAATTAACTTTTTGAAAATACCCTAACTCGCCTACAATCTCGAACGACACACACACACGCACACACACACACACACACACACACACACACATACACAGATAGGCTACAAACACACAACCAGCTGAGCCAAATACAAATTAGGCACACATCAGAGGGCACAATTTCTGAGTCACTGCATGTGTTGCTATAGGAACCTTGCTGGGGTCTTGTCTTTCACAGTTAAGGCAATCAGGAAGACAATGAAACTAACATGTGGGGCAGAGGATTTAGGGACCTTAAAATGAGAAAGAGACTTGCAGAAAACATCATCTGTAATTGTCTAGTGCACCAGCTCCACTAGCAGTGTTCTTCCTCTCCTCTGAAACAGTACAGAATGGAGAGAAACAATAAATGAAATATATTATTCCCATGAATTGTTGTATTCCTACAATAAAAAAAGGTCAATCCTCTTATGAAAAACCATTGCCTTATTTTTTGACCAAATCATTTGTTTAGGCTGGAAGCTTTTAAATTGTCTTGAAATATTTTCAGTAAGTAATTTAAACACTTTATATTTACACATACACTCACATAAACAAATAAATAAAATAAATGTTGATTTGTGAGAAATATAGAGTTTGAAAAATAATTGAAGTTATATGTGTGTGTGTGTGTTTAACTAAATAAATCAGCAATTTTATAATTGTTCATTACATAATAATTGAGGTTGTAGTCTGTGTTATAGGTTGCTCACAGTAAACAACCATATTTTGGGGACTTTGTTACGTGTTCTATTGAGGAGCAGATGACAAGCAGGATGATAAAGCACTATTCTTGTCTCAGCCCCATATGACAACAGATTAGACAAAGAGACTGCAGACAGTTCCTCATTAGGAATACACAACAATGGGCTAAACCAAAACAATCTATCCATAATGAAATCCATTGGAAAGATTTATACGCCAGTCACTTTGGGATTAGTGATTTCCAAGTCTATTTGCCCCTTCCTCATCCCTGTTGGTTCTATCCATTTGAATTTTCTCTGGACATTTGAATTGTCATATATTTTCATTATATTCACTTTTCATTTTCTTCTCAGTTTATCCCTCGCTTGCATGGAAACAGAAGCTGGTTTTATCCATGTTGATTCTACACATGTGACACTATGGGGTGCTGAGTTCAATCAAATGCACAAAGTATAGTTCATGAAACACACACACACACTCACATTTTATTATATTCTTCTTGCAGCTCTACAGTTCCACTCCTTGTTTCACCTTTGAGGGTACTGCAATGTATGGCTGAAATTTGGACTTTTTCCATTTTTTAATTAGTTCTATCACTCTTTTCCACTGTAAACATGTCTACATAATTTCTACATTGTTAAATTAATGAATCCCTTGAAACAGTTCAAGAGAATATGTTTGATGACATGTTTCACAAATTGGATTTCCTTCAGTCAGTCAGAACCACTGCCCACAGTGGAACACTTGGTCATTTAGAAAAGGAAAATGAAAAGTGAGGGAAAACCAAAAGTTCAACAAGAAGTCACCATGAACAGAGACATACTTTTCCTGGAAACGAAAGATCCATGAACACACAAACGCACACACACATCTGTATACCAGGGGCGTAGCCATATTTTTTTGGAGGGGTAGGCCTAAAAAAATATGGATAGGCATCTTTTTCGTTTTTTTTTTACTTATTTACTTTGCGATGTGCACCCGGTGCATCATTTTTCTGTGATATTTTCGTTTATGGGTAGGCCTTAGAACAAATTGGGTGGCCTGTGCCTACCCAGGCCTACCCGTGGCTACGCCCCTGCTGTATACATACACACAGTCACATCCACAGTTGAAGCTAAGTTCATACCTGTGCCTATAATGGATAATGAGCATAGGAGATGTGTAGTATCTCTATATCCCAATTCCTTGCTCTTTTAAAAGCACTGCGCAACATACAGAATTTAGTGATGGCAAAAGTAGAGAGCTAAAAGAATCCTTTTGGCATAGCTTATGTTGGCGAACAGTGCCATATTTGTATGCTAATTCTGCTACTTGTTTGGCATGCAGAGCTCAGAGGACCCAGAGGGATCCCTCTGGTTGTCAGAAATACCTTTGATGTTGACTGACTTCCTCTTGTTGCTCTGTGTTCGTGTCTATGAGACACAGATTGAGCGTAAGAGAGAGAGCGTGTTAGAGAGACAGTGAGAGAGATTATTGCCGTCATCTCCTCCCTTTAAACCTCCACTTTCTGCAACACACACTTTAGTAGAAGAAGTACAAGATGTACCTTCTTCTACAGCCCTATACAAAGGTTAAGCCATGCAATGTATTGTCTGTCAATGCTTTTCTGACCAAGACAGCTGTTAGAGGCAGGTACTACATCACATGATCTTGTTTGGGAAGATCCCGGATCTGAACAGAGATATTTGACCCTCTCAGTCCAGCTGTGAAACAATCCCTGCTGATGTAAACCCTCTGTTCGGGGTCGCCCAGAATTGGGCCGAGCTGGTTCATGCAGGGTGCAGTCAGTCAGCACCAACATCATATCACGCAGTCTTGACACTATCACTTCATAGCCAGGAAGCTCATTTTAAGGCCAGGAAGTCTCCCGCAATCCGACATTATGGCACGGATGTCGAGACAGTGTCCAAGTGGGTTATCAGTAGAAAGTCGGTGCAAGCAGAACCATAAACGCCAAGACAATGTGTTTGTATTGTCAATGAAGTGTCTTATAACATACTACTGAGTCTTCATGCCTGAACCAAGTAGCCAAACAGTTAACTTAGCACAAAGAAAGTAAATTAAAAACCTAAAAGGCATAAACCCAGATGTTCTGCAGTCTTGGGCTGCTGCTACAGACATGGGACCATCTGCTTGCCTGAAAGTACATCTCATTAGTGAGATGCCTCCATGTCTACATCCAAATCACTACGAAAATCACATATTTTTCTCATGGTACAATCCCACCCTCACCTCTCTGCCTTGAGTGCCCTAATGTTCCTGGTTAAAGGCAGAGTTTGTATCTCTGGGAGGTGGTGTGTGTGCGTGTCTGTATGTGTGTGTGTGTGGTGTGTGTGTGTGTGTGTGTGTGTATTCATGCCTCCACTGAGATTACTTGGCCGGTCAACCCCAACCTCACGTATTCACACCATATGGCAAAGCACTCCAACCATCATGCCTTCACCAGATGGACAATGAGGGAGAACTTTACTCAGAACAGGGTTAAGCCTTGGCGACTCCCGACAGATTAGTCAGGATACCTCGTGAGCAACTGGACGCATAGAAGTGAAAGGGATCCACCAGAGAAGACAGTATGTGGGTTAGGGTTAGGAAGAAAGGTGATGGGGGGAGAAAAGATAAGGAAGTACTCTTAACATTTGGAAGAGGCCTTAGTGATATGAAATGGTACTGGCGTTGCCATAATCAAACACATGTCAACGCTTTGTATGGGAGGCGCCCCAACTATCTCATACACATAGGATTTGGCACTGTATGTTTACCATAGTCTCATGTTCAAGACAACTCACGCACATTTTCAAGTCTGAGTAGTTTACACGCATGAATGAATCAGGTTTCCCCACTGGCTTCACTGATTAAACAAGGATTAAAGAGCACAATCACTTTCATGGTTTGTTTCTGTTTTCTATAAGTATTTATTTGTCTGGAAAAAAGTCAAACCTACAGCACACTACAAACTAAGATGTTTACAACTGTGCATTACCACTGCATAGCAGTGATATATGTGAATAATGAATATAAAGTAGCATATTCCAGGGAGGTTAACCCATAGATTGGACCTGAATACAGTCATCTTACAAAACAGTCAATTGTGAATCTAGAACGGTACAGTCGAATCAAACGGAAATCCACCCCCACCTCCCTGTGGGCTCTGATCCTGAAAGAGTTTAATCAGAAAGAACTGGCAGAGCAAGAACACAGACTCTCAACAGGAAACAAGGATGCAGAGCAGTTTCTAAAGCCAAAACGTGATTACACACCATTCCTAAAAATGCCTTATGATTGAATGCTCTGAAAAACTGACAGAAAATAGCGCGTTTCTGGTCATTTAAATGATTTTTTCCGCTCAAGTCTTTTTTTTTCTTTTTTTTTTTTAATTTAGTCAAAAATACAAAGCTGGTCTTTGCAATCAAAGCCTAAGCACTTCTGGTAAGGGTTTAGGGAAATAATTAAAAAGCTGGTGAAACTGAGGAGAGAGGACGAGGCCAGCTTTAGGGCACATGAAGAGGGAGAGAGAGGAGAGAGAGAGAGGAGAGAGAGAGAAGAGAGAGAGATTATGTGTATTCCGTAACATTTCGTCTTCCAAAAAAATTCAATAGTTGCAAAACAACTGTTCAATGTCATTTGCAATTACCTTCACTGTGCTTGAAACAGTACATAGTGTTTAGTCCTTCCAAACTACAGAGCCAGAACAGGAGAGGCTGAGTTCATGTGGTCTGGACTTTGAAAAGGAGGGTCAGTGTCAGAAAAAGAGACCAAGTGAAACAGAATTCTTTCCTCACGGTCAAGGAAGACTCCCACTTTCCCACTATTCTCCCATAATTACTGTAGCATTTAGCCTACCATCTACGTGTCATACACACTGTGATGTGTACAATGCAAAAACTCTGTAGTAGCTTATTGGGGTTCACGACTGGAGTCCATTTCATTTTTTGAATAATTTGAAAAAGATCACTTGAAATGTTTTACATTGTTTTGGGTTGTGTTTTTTGTTGTTTAAAAGAGACATTGCCACCAACTGGAGAGTTGGCTACACTTCTATAAGATTTTTTAGCGCTGGGAATATGGTTAGAAAGCAACGCTTGATCGAAAGTGTGATAACAGAAGAAATGGCTAAAAGGCCGACTAGTCGGGTAAACCTACATGGAATCCGACTTAATCAGACCTTCTAAAACTCGTCTGCCGTAGGCCTACGTGTTTCACCTACAAAAATCAAATAAAAAGCTGGTGTTCTTGATCAGAGATATAGAATTCCGGCGTGCAATGACAGCAGTCTGCCATCGTGGGATTTATGGTGTAGGGCTTATTGGAGTATTCATAATGGTTAAGCCTTATTTTAGCATAACCAGAGAGCCATTGCCAAAGAGCACTTCTTCAGTTTTCCTACCTCTTTGCCATGGCTTTGAGCATAACGAGGGCGTCACCTATCAGTTACGCTTTTCGTCCACTTGGTGGCGCTAACTGCTAATGTACGTTAGTGTTCTTCTGTGGTTGTTCTGTTTCACTAATGGCAGTGAATTAAAGAACAATTTATGTTTTGTACACTGTAGCGTATTTACAAATTGTGTTGTTACTTAATTACATGACAGAAAAACCACGGCAACTGCCATCCTGGATGGCTGTGGAGGAGAAAGGAAAATCGGAGGAAAACTGTCGCGATCAGAGCACAACAAGAAAGAAAACAAAGAAGAAACTAGCTGGGAGGTAGGCATTTCCACTGTTGGCAGCTTATAAACATTTTATGCACAGTCCATATTAATGTACAACTAACCCACGTTTGTCTGTGTCCAGGACTGTTTATTACTGCATGAACGAAAAGGAGCTTGTTGAAGCAGCCATTGCTTATCTTGAGAACAACGCCACCGGAGAAGAACATGCTCAGCAGGTGGCGCCTTTTCCTCCACTTTAACAAATGTATCAGACAGAACAAAGTGTAATCAGAGCTGGTCATTTTGGAAGTGGACCGTATGAATTCCAATATGTTTATTGTTTACATGGTTTTATCATTCAGAGAAGCTGGTGGGAGAACAGTAGAGTTAGAGTGGGTCTACAGCTACGTCCTCTGAAGTATTCTTCTTTCCAAATCAGGTGACTGTTCCCAGCCATGTAAAGACTGAGGATCGCTTTACCAAAGACAAGAGGAGGGTTTCTGATCTACAGGTCGTAATGGAGTCGTCAGACTCTGAAGACCAGGAGAGGACACGTGTATCAGAGACGGACGTAGATATTGCTGAGGAGGAAAACCTCCCCTACCGTAGCACCGGCCTCCGAGAAGAGCTGTCAGGGACTGGGGGTCAAAGTAAAGGACCAGGGCAGGATTACAGTCTGGTGGACCCCAGACTATTAAGAGAAAAACCAGATGGACACTCACTGGCACCCTCAACTACAGCAGACGACGATGCCCTTCAGCTTGTTCGAGATATTTTCTTCACCTGAACTTAGCCTCCTGTTGTTTAGTAAGAATGTGTAGTCTCACAGTTGTAGGGGAATTTTTGTTTTTACAACAGGACCTGATGCAGAAGTTATATTTTTATTTGACAGAAATTATAAAACAAACACTGATACATCCCAAAAAGTTCATTTTGTAACATTAAACAATGACTTCTGGAAACGGAACTGTAATGTATTTGCATATACATGTATTAATACCTATATTACTTTGCATAAATTGAAATACGTAAAATCCCTCAAAGAAAAGTTTGACCCGTTATTTAAAGTACATGTAAATAAAACGCCTCATGCTCTCAATTTTGGGTGCATGTTGCGTAAAACTTGAAACAAAACACATCAAGTATCTGAGTACAATTAAGTACCCTAAAGTGCTTTCTGATGTTCAAATGCATAATCTTTACAGATTGTAATTTTTCTCAGTCATCCCCTTCTTCCTCCCTGACATCCACGTCAACAAGGCAGCTATGGCTAGCTCCACACACACCCCAACACAGACGTAGAACCCAGCTGTCAAGCTGTCCATGCTTACATAGGCCCAGTGAAGGGTCGTAAACACAGAGTCCCAGTAAGGTCAGTAGGCTGGAGGCAGTCTGGCAGACCAGACTGACCCACAGAAGCCCACCCTCCTCGCAGCACACAGCAAACAGAAAAGCCAGGAGGGCAAATGGCACCAGCGCCAGGGGAGAGTACAAGCCCAGGATGACTGTCACCCTGGCAATGTTAGTGTTTAATTTACTGGCGTCTCCCACGTCATAGTTATGATCATTGCAGAACAGGCCATCTTGTCCCCTGTGGCAGACATTAAAGGGGCTGATGAGTGCTTTGGTAGAGTTGATGAACAGGCCGTGCAACAGCACAAGGACATAGAGCATCTGGGCGAGTAGGAGCAGGAGGAAAAAACACACGAAAGACATGCAGCAATGCCGCTTCCCCAAAGGCTTCATAGTGTCTCGTCCTGTTGAAGCAAGGTTAAAAATTAACAAATACTAGTTGAAAAAAATCAATTGTCTTTGTTAAAGATATACTTCTTATGAGCTTTGAAACAGTTGGCTACCCAATATTAACCCTAGCCTACTGCTTACAAACACTCCACCATATTGCCATGAGGCTATAGGCCTACACAGTCTTGTTTTCATTTAAGAGTAAAACATCAGGGGTGGATATACAATACAAAGCATATGTTAAACAACGCTTTGAAGAAAACCATCGAAAATTAACCTTATACGTAAGGCCTTACCCATCTGTAATTACCTTGGAATTTGTACTTCTTGTAGCTGTTGTATTTATGTTCTTAACTTGCTGCGAGAATTCAAGTGTTGAGGTATATTTATATAGCTTTACCTACAACCGACTCTGAACCGTTTATTGTAGTTTCACTTTTAATATGTGTCGCAAGCTAATATTCAACTTTTATCAGCTGAGCAAAGCAGCTGACTTGCTTGCGCTTATGACTAAACCCAGCTCACGTTAACCCAATGCATTACCCGTTAAAATAAAAATGAAACTGTTTGGCACATATGAAATTAAAAGAATAAGGTTAGCCTATCGAATGTTCAGGCAAAATGTCCCACTAGAGGGCGAAGAAAGTAGACAGGACCGTGAATTTGGAGTTTCTGGGGATTACCCTGTTGTGTTTCTTAAACCAGTCACTTTCCAGAATAATTCAAGCATCTGTATCGACAGATTCTGTAGCCTACCACGCCTACATTCATCTTGCCACATAATGCCACACATTGCTCCAGATCACTGGTTAGCCAAACTACAATTTTCAACCAATCTCAATTATTCTTATTTTATATATTTTTTGGTTTAAAACGAAGGATTCACTTAGTCAGCGATATTCAAGCCGAATAGAAGCCCAAGGAAAAAGATCCTACAATTGCATGAAAAACTGGAATTTTTGTTAATTGGTTAGGAAGTCAAGCGTGGAAATGTATGTCTGTCAACAATCTGTTGAGGCAGGAATGTTACATAATATTGCACATCTAGACACATCGCTTTTTGTAGGATGTAAGCTATGGTGCAACCGTCCAAATAGCTTAAATCACTTTCTCAAAGCAAGCTGATCGGCAACACAAAATAAATAGCCAACGTAACGAAAATGAACCCTAGCTTGATGCCAAAAGTTTAAATTAAGTGCTCGCATTGTTTCGTCTTGGCAGTCATGTGAAACTCAAATCGACTGTCCAGATGAAAAAATGGTTGGGGAAGTTACACAGAAAATGCATAGTCGAGGGAGATAGGAGGAAAGGAAGGCTGTTTGGATGATTGGGATTGTGCAGTAAACTATCCGGGTCTACCCACCTCCTCAGCATTAGGTGCACGAGCGAGAGGGGCGCGCTTATCCAAAGAGACAACCTCAGTCGCTTTTACGATGGCCGCCCCCCCTCTTTCCCTTTCCCTGTCGCGCGCTCTGTCAATTCGTGCGTGCCTCGCCAAGTAGTGAGAGCACAAGAAGACCTCCCGACTCTCGCCCTCTTTCACAGCTCAACTCAATTTTTATTCCACTGCAAATAGGATAATACGGTTGGTTGCTTCATTCTCTTAAATTGTCTTTATACGCTCTCAATGATTAGATTTTATATGTTTCTGATTCATCGTTTTATGTAATGGGTCTGATTTACCAAAGGCTGTTCCAGCTTGTTCAGCACGATAGGGAGGCGGGGTCGCCTCCAAGGGCTTCTTTGTTCTTTCTTCGTTCAATTTAATCTCATACGCGTACATATTGTGCGCTCATTCAAACACTAATTAACAGCAATTAATGCGTTCCTCTAGCCGGGGATGTCACCGTTTCTGATACTTTAATGAGGTGTCCGGAGTCATCTGTTATCTGTGGGTGACTCGTGTTGCTCCTAATGTCCCAATGGACGGCAGCTGGAAGGTGTGGTTAATTAACTTTGGAAGAAAAAACTCGAATATTTTTCATTTCCTAATCCTCAATTGTATACAATGCGCTTCAGTGAAAAATCCAACTCAATTTGAAAGACTAGATTTCATATTTTATTTAAAAAACAAAATAAACAACTTAAGTTGGAGATTCGTGAAGGGAGTCCAGGAGTCCAACCTGGGCTCCGGAAGAAGTGTGTAAAGTCGCGTGCAATTTGCTGTGAATTGTGAGGTTTAATTTCTCTGCAGCGGGTTTGATTTATGGTCGCATGCACCCGCGTACCCCATGAACATGTACATATCACGCACGTGCGCTTGTAGCGCGGCGCGCCCACTTCGGGCTTCAATAGTATAGAGAACACGTGATACCCGTTTGGGAAGAGAACATTATGTTCTAATGCATAGATCATCAGTGCGCCTTGTTGCCATTTAATAAGACTTGCTAGACATATTAACACAATAATTGGACATGTTTTGACAACTCTACTCCATAAATGACGATGTCATGACTTTATAATATTTCATTGGATAGTTCTTGCCTTTTAATATTAAGCTTGCATATAGGCTACTTGGTTACTCTTTAAATATTTCCTTCTGTCAGTTGGTAACAAGGGGCTATTATTGATACACTACTTTAACTATTGGCCTTTAGAAACATTTTGTTCTAGCAGACGTTGGACACCATGGAACACAGGCAGTCAAGTTCCCCATGGTTGGTTGCATAATCCTGTGTATGGACACCTTGATGCTTGAAGTTGATAAACCACTTTTGGAAGTCTCCTCCTACTCTTTGAGGCATATGGAACAGTGTGTTCATTTTTTTTTTTGGTAGCCTTTGTTTACATGTCAGTAATAAGCAATGGAAAACGATACTGTATAGCTGCTTAGTAAAACCAATCAGGGTCAACACAGTGAAATTTGACTTCTTATGTAAGATGCAATGTAACCAAATACAGAATTGTGGGGAATCTGTTTCCTCTTGATAAATGAAAAATCCATATTTTCTAAGTTTTAATAATATTATAGCATAGCCACCTTATTTTGAGGTTGGGTGTCTCAATCATTTAGTCATTTAGCAGACGCTCTTATCCAGAGCGGTTCAATCAATCAGTCCAGTAAGGCCCTTGGAAACCAAACGGACACACAGGTGTATCATGGGGACCCTACTGTTTGTGCCTTAACTGTTGCATGTCAAATTCTTCCCACCTCAGTAACTGGCGTTAACATAAGTTAAATATTTCCCTCCCCCCTCCTCAGGTTTTGCCATGGGAAACAGGTTCAGCAGGAGACGGGACAGCCCCGCTAACGGAGGGGAGGCCCCAGCAGCAGAGGAGAAGGCTGCAGATGAGCCAGTGGCCCCCCAGGCAGAGGAGGCCCCAGTGAGTCAGGAGGTCCAGGAGGCCGGGAAACCGGCAACCCCCATTGAGGAGCCAGTGGCGGCAGCCATTGCCGAACCTATAGTCGAATCAGTACCAGAGCCAGTCGCAAAGGTAGAGCCTGAGCCCAAGCTACCCGAGCCAGAGGCCCCAGTTGCTTCAGCCCCACTGGTAGATCTCACCCCAGAGCCAGTGGCAAAGGTCGAGGCTGAGCTAGTGGAAGAACCTGCCCCTCCACCCCCAACCCAGCCAGAACCAGAACCTCTGGTCTCACTCAGCAAGGTTCCAGAACCAGTCCCAGAGTCTGTTGCAGTCCCAGAACCTGTTGCAGTACCAGAACCACTCCCAGAGCCTGTCGCAGAACCAGAACCTCTCCCAGAGCCTGTCGCAGAGCCAGTCCTAGTGTCTGTTCCAGAGCCAGAAGCAGTTCCAGAGCTCCTCACCCAGGAGCTTCTCCCCGAGCCATTCCTGTCAGAGCCTCTCTTCTCCTCAGACCCCTTGGTAGACCTGGCAGTCCCAGAGATCACTCCACAGCTGCTCGATGCTTCTCCCTCCCCAGCCTCAGACCACGCCCACAGCCCAGAGCCAGCCTATCCTGATGTGCCCACAGATCTCCCGGGGGAAGAGGAATGCCTCGACAGCATTGAGGCTGCAGTGAATTCCGTTCCCGTCCCTGAAGATCCTAAGGAATCCTGGGAATCTCTGGAGAAGCCACTTGAGCAGGAGTGTGTTGGAGGAGCTGAGAATGTGGAGCAGCTCCTGTTTGATATCAACACCGACGTTGGTGACAGCGGACTCCTAAAGCACTTAGACGTGACAGGAAACGATCTCGTCAATGACCTCCTGGCCAACGACATTGGCATCCCAGACGACATTCCCATCGCTGACGGCAGCAGCCCCTCCAATGAGCTGATGTGAGCCAACTGAGGCGGAAGCAAAACGGAAAAACAAACAAACAGGAGGGGGAAAAAAGGACAATGACGATCAATCTGAAGACGCTGTGAAGGAGAACCAACAACAATGAAACTAGTACTTTAATGTTTGTCTTAAAAGGCTAAAGGGAAATAAACAACCAGCTTCTTGAGGAGACAGTGATGTAGGCGTGTAGCACTCCGCTATCGGTTTAAGACAAGTTAATACTTCTATGTCAATGCCTTCTATGACTGTAGGTTAATAAAGGGATCTCTGGTGAAAGTAACAGCCACTGGCAGGGCAGGAGAGGGACAGCAGAAGACCAGTCAGCCTTTGAGCCATATAGACATAACACTGCATAGCAGAACACAAGTGTCCAGTTAACAATGTATGAAAAGACAAGATGTTTGCCTTGGTGTGTACGCCTGATGAATTGTAACTACGTCTGAATTGGCCTATATGCTATGATACTCTCGTGCTTGGACTCTCTCTTTCTCTTGTATTCTTCTCTAACTCTGTGAAATGGAGGAAGTGACCTTATTCTATTTTCTCGTTGGTGAAAAGTGGTGAGGAATGTAAAGTTAGTGATGGCTTGGTCGTGAAAATAAAATAAGAGTTGTTCCACCTCACGGATTCTTTGTTGTTCATGACACGTGTATTGAGAGGAAAAAACAAAAACAAATAAACAAACACATTCTTCAGTTCAGAGGGTAAGGAAGCGCTAAGAAATTGTACAGTGAATTGACGCTGTTATTGAAACCTGTGGCCATTTTGGTCCAAAATCTAGAATGTCTGCTGAAGCTTTTAAGCCTTTTACCATATAAGTTAATGGTTTGTTCAGAGTCAATAAGAAATCGACGGATTTCAAGTCCCAAGTATTTCCTGTTCCCTATGAGAGTTTACTCCCCCTAGGCCTTTCTATTCAGGCACACATGGATCCCTTTTGACCAGACGGACACCCTTACGCTCTCTTACATAACACCATTTCAACCCACTCACACAAGTGTGTGTGCTTAGGATGTTCACGTTCACATACATGTGCGCGCACACACGGGGAACTCAACATTCCTGCCCACACCAATGCGGAACATACATTGTGCACACAAGAGCCTTCTTACAGGCTGAATTGGCGGATGAATGTAGGGGTGAGGGGAGGAGGAGGAGGAGGAGGGGGGGAGGCTGCATTCTTTCCAAAGGAAGGGGGTTTTCAGGGGGTCCGGGTCAGAAGTCTCCAGTGTGACTGTGCTACAGTGCATGTGAAATCTGCTCTTCCCATAAATCTCACACACTACTACTCTCTCCCCCACGTTTACCAAGACTCTGCCTCTGTATCTCCAACAAGTGCCTCACTAAAAAGGCATGGTACATTTTTGAGGTAGATTAAAAGTTAAAGGGAAAAATTTAGCTCTAAGGACTTGGTTTTCTATCTGCACTCTCTCTCATATATAGTAACTACCACCATCTGTGTAGCAGCTCCTCTGACAGTACACTGACACACACCGTCGATGGATATGGTACACAGAGTTAAAATACACACCCTGTTCAAACACACTGATCCAAGTCAATTGTGCATTTTCTACTGCATGGATGAGATTCTGTAGGATTTAGAACAGGCCTTTGTTGCACAGCGACAAAGGCCAGTTTTCTCAGTGTTGCTCGAGTCTACTACATCCAAACCCATGGTTATTTCCTGTCTATTCTGTGATCCAGAATGATTTGCATAATATTCTGTACCCGTTAAATCTGAATATAGTTCCTATTTATGTGAAATGATACTCTCACAGTACTTACACATGCAGTGGAGAGGGCTGTACATATTGTTGTGTATGTGTTACTATGGTGAATAATGAAGTGGGGAAAGTTTCCCTCTGATGTAGAGAATCTGTTTCAGGGATACTATAATTATGTGAGAAGTGTAAAACCAACTGAATATCTGACAATATATACTAACAAACATGTTTTATTTAAACTAAAGAACCTCAACAGACATTGTGCAATGTGTCATGACAGGAATCCCCACAATGCAACAAAAAAAAGATTCTAATCTATAGGTATTATAAGATAGGATAAGCACAGAACACAATATATTTGTGCCAGAACTGACAAACCCCAAGCTTAATAATTTTACTAGTAAACAAAATGTTTGTGACAGGCTCTTTACTGCTGTTAATAAATCAATAAACAAGGAACTAAACAAGGTACTATACTGTGGATCATTTACAATGGGTACAAAGTTGCACACTAGATGAAGTGTCCTTTGTGCGTGACTGCAGGTTTCTGAGGGAGGGCAGTTCTGAATGTGTTGCTCCAGGATCTCGTGGGTAGGTCACATCCTGCACCCGACCTTTCTGGAAGAAAATAGACAAAAAGGGTTGAACAAGTGCAAATGGCATATCAATTTGTTTTGATAATAGCAATGTCATAAAAAAATACGCTTCATACATACTATCTGTTAGGCGTCTGTATTTCATGGCCAGGTCTACATTGTTGCGTCCAGGGTGGAAGGGATACGCCCACAAAATGGAATTCCAGGAAGGACCAAACTTCTGGACTCCTGATATCAGATAACACACCTCTTCATGGGAGAAGTTCTTCCTTTCTCTCTTCTGAAGGAAGACAGACGAAGAATGAGAGAGAGGAACTACACAAGACTGAGAGAAGTGGACAGGGAGACCTCATCTCCCCCTGTACAAATGATGAAAACGACGTGTTTATAGTCTACAACACAGACACTCCCCCACACACTATCGACCTTGTTTCTTTTCCCGTGTTGCATTGCCTGGATCCTAGACCACAGGCAGCTCTGTAATCTATACATGTTGTGCACTCTGCTCCGTGCATTAACCTCAGTTCAGAGTGGCAGATTTGGAAACTCTCTGCATTCAACAGGACGACAGACCAGAACGAAGACGGGGCCAATCAGCCGGCCCCACCAAACCAAGACGCCTCAGAGGCCACGACTAATACTGCGTCTGCTTTTCCAGAAGAATGTTTGTGTCGAAGAGAGTGGATTGTACATACACACATGCACGCAAGGACACACACACACACATCTTACAGTCATAGGGCGTTCTGGCATAGACAGATGGGTCTGCTGTTCATCAATGGCACTGTCTCCACCATGATGTGTCTTCTGGTTCTGGGGTGGACACCACAGAACATGAGTGTGTGTGTGTGTGTGCGTGCATGTGGGCCCACTTTGTCTGCGCGAGAGAGAGAAGAGAGAGAGAGAGGAGAGAGAGGAGAGAGAGAGAGAGAGAGAGAGAGAAGGAGAGGAAGGAGAGCAAGGAGAGAGAGAGAGAGAACAGAGAGAGAGAGAGAGAGAGAGAGAGAGAGAGAGAGAGAGAGAGAGAGAAAGAGAGCAAGAGAGAGAGAGAGAGAGAGAACAGAGAGAACAGAGAGAGAGAAAAAGCCAGATGTTACACGGCCGACTGTTAACAAAGATCAGTGGTTTCCTCAGTGTATGTCTCTAAACAGAGACAATCAGAAGGAGGAGAGACAAGCCCTCTTTTCTCCCGCGTCGCCCCTCATTCTCTTCTTCACTGGAGTGACATTACGTCACCCGTCACGCCTAATACAGCTGCCCCCCCAACAGAACAATAGAGGAAGGATAAGAACGCGTCTCTTGCTTCTATTGCTACTGCCCCAGAAAGAGGGAGGGAGAGAAACAGAGAGAGAGAGGGGGGGGGGGTTGTTCTGGACAGAGACAGAGGATTGAGAGAGAAAAAGGAGAGAGAAAGAGAGAGAAAGAGAGCAAGAAAGAGACAGAGAAAAAAGAGAAAGACAGAGAAAGAGAGAGAAAAGAGAGAGAAAGAGACAGAGAGAGACAGAGAGAGAGAAAGAGAGGGGGTAGGGAGCACCTCATAGGGCGACGGACAGTCTGGATGGAAAGAGCAAGAGAGACAGACAGACGGAAAAGAGGGGTGTCGTATTTCAGACAATGGGTGTGAAAGGGAGTCGAAGGAGGCCGAGAGAGGGGAGGGAGGGGAGAGCCACTGTAAATTTTAAGAGAAAGAAAGTAGGCACACACAGAAGCCTGGAGCAGGACAAGACACAGTCACTGAGTGTGTGTGTCTGAGGAGGGAGAAAATAAGAGAGTCAGTGAGGAGGGCTGAGTGAGTGAACAGAAAACCAGAGGAGGAGTTTGTAGATGTCAGGGGAAAAAGGGGGGGCCAAAATGAGAAACCCTCAGCCATTTTGGGACAGTAACACTCAAAGTCTACAGCTAGCGGAGAATAGCAAAGGCTGCCCAAGGCCGGATATAATCAGTCCAGAGCTGAGCTCCAGCCCAGGACTTTCAGGGGACACACATGTATACAGCAGGGCTGAGGGAGAGAACTAGGAGAGTAGCTTAGCGCTTCACTGCCTCACTCACAACTCTGTCAGCATCAAAGCACAAACCCCCCCCCCCCCCCAGTTTACGGCTGCTTGCCCTCAGCAGAGTTCTGATAAGCCCACAGTGGACTGGGGTGTGACATGGCTCTTGTACAGCTGTGCTGCCCTCGCCGAGACCAGCTCTGGCCTGCGCTGGGAGAACACTGGCTCCAGTTCAACATATCCTGCAGCTCCCCGCCAGATCTACTGCCAACAACACACAGGAGAGGAAGGGTCCCACGGCAGCCCCCTCTCTCTCTCTCTCTCTCTCTCTTCGTCTCTCTGTCTCTCTCTCTCTCTCTCTCTCTCTCTCCTCTCTCTCCCTCCCTCCCTCCCTCCCTCCCTCCCTCCCTCCCTCCCGTCCCCTCCCTCCCCTCCCTCCCTCCCTCCCTCCCTCCCTCCCTCCCTCCCTCCCTCCCTCCCTCCCTCCCCCATATACACACCACTGAGACCCTAAAACTCCAGAACCCCCAAATACTGATCTGTTCAACTGGACTTACCATCAGAGGGAACGGGCTTTTTCAACGGAGTGAGCCGGATGTCTGTGACAGAGAAAAGAGATCCAAAGTAAGAGAGAAAAGGAGTGCTGAGAGAGAGAGATAGAGAGATAAGGAGGGGGAGTGTGAGGAGAGAAGGTCAGAAGCGTCTCGTTGAGATTTCTCGTTCTCTATGGTTTGAGGTCGTCCGTCCTTAAGCTGCCCCAGTGAACATAATTGTTTACGCATCATATTTCCAACACTTTCAGCATGGAATAACATCTCACGACGGCAACCCACACCGTTACATCATGTTACACTGTTACATGGAGCTCCAAGCCCATCGAGGACTGAGCAGGGGACTCTTACGGCCGTAGCGTCCAGCCCTGTGCTCTCCTCCCTGGGTGGACTGGCTCTTCTGCAGGCCTCCTATCCGGATGGGGGTCAGGCGGATGTCTGCAAGAACGCCACACACATCACTCACTTTCAGGGGCATTGTGTGAGTGTGTGTGTGTGGAGGGGGGGGTGAGAGAGAGTAAGACATATTAGATCGGCATGTGTGTCAGGATTCCCACCAGTGCAGTGATCCCAGTAGCGGAGTGTGTCTCTCCGTCTTGGTGCTGCTGTGGGTGTGGGTGCATGTTCCTGCCTGCCTGTCTTGGGAAGGCCATGGTGGAGGTGCTGTCGATACCTTTCGCTAGCCTCCAGCAGGGCTGCGTGCAGGTCACAGCTGTGGTGACAGGAGCGCTGGAGGCCAGGGAACGTCCTACTGCTCACCTCAGAGAACCTCAGCACGCAGCCTGGAGGGGTCACGACACACACACACACACATCAGAACTACATCTCAGCACACAAACACACACACACATCAGAACTACATGTCAGCACACACCCTTGTAACATGTGGGTGGACGTGTCACCACCAAATGCTTCCCGGGCCTTCTACTACCTGAGCACCGATGTGTCGAGGGCTTGTGTGCGGCCTCTGGGGTCTCCAGGATCTTACTGATCTCACTGTCCAGCAGCTCTGAACACAAGGACAGAACATCTGAAAGAGAGATAGTGTGTGCGCGTGAGAGAGATAGAGAGCGGCAGGCTTATTGAACTGCTAACTAGGTGGGTTTATTCAATCCCACCAATCTTATCAGCCTCCTGTACTGTACATACTGTACAGAGCCCTCCTGTGCACAACAAGCTGCCGTAAATAACAAACCTGTTCACTCCCATGTTTCCTACCTACCTTCGTCGTCGATCCAGTTCTTGGGGCGAGGAGGTGCCCTGGGCTGAGCAGGGAGTGGCAGCTTGAACACCAGGCTAAAGGGGATGGTGTGGGGGAGGGGAGACAGATGTGTGAGATAGCAGCAACAACAAGACTCCCACAAACATGAGCTGGACTACAAAGTGGCGTTTGGGAAGGCCATGGGGTTTCCAGAGTATACAGCTGGTCTACTTCCAGGACGTGTATTTCTGTGAGGAGCTGAAAGGGGGGCAGCGCTGACCTGTCCATGTCTGTTTTTCTGGCTCCCTCCAGTGGCGGGGAGGTGGAGGTGAAGACTGTTCCCGTCCCCCTGCAGACGGAGCTGCTCTCCTCCCTGTCCACAGGAGGTTGCCCTGGGTTACCAGCTGCGGCGTGGGCAGCAGGGGCTGACGTGGCATGTGTACGTGTGGGCTCAGCCATCCCATAATGCTCGGCCCGGGCGTGCGTGCGCACGCGAGGCGCCGAGGGTTTGAGCTGCTGCTCTCCCGTAGCGCCCGCGTGCGGGGACGAGCTCAGCCTCTCCTTCCCACAGCCTCGGCTCCTCTCCCTCCCTCTCTGCGTGTCTCGCTCCGTGGGCCTCTCCGCCCGTGCCCCGGCCTCTCTCTGAGCCTCTGTCTGAGCCTCGGTCTGAGCCTCGGTCTGAGCGGATGTGACTGGGAGCGCAGAGTGGTTTTCTCTCCTTTGGCTGGAGTGGGAGTGTGTATGGGCCCTCCCTCGCTCCATGCTGAGGGCTTCATGTGGTTCCTCCCCGCCATGGAAAATCTGCCTCCTGACCCACTTCTGTCATCACAAAACAGGAAGACCGACGCAAATGGGACAATTATATCCGTGTGTTATTAGACAAGGTTGCGCAAAGCGTGGCTTTACCAGGAAGTGGGGTGGGCCGATGAAGACGCGGCGCACTCACCCCAGAGCTTGGCTCTGTGTCTCCGTGCTGTTGTGTCCCCTGTCGCTGGTCTTCTCTTCGGTCCGGCCTTTCTCTCCTCTCCATCATGGGCCCACAGGGAGTCATCTCTTCCCTCCACTCCTCAGACCTCCTCTTTCCTCTCCCTCCTCCTTCCCCGTCGCTCCGCTCGTCGGCAGTCGGGACGGGCGTCTGCTCGCCGCGCCTCCCCCGTTCCCTCTCTCCGTGGTTCCTCTTTCCCCTTCCGGGCTCCCCCCCTTGGGCTCTCCCCACCCACTGAGGCACGGGGGCAGGGTGGGACATTAAGGGATGGGAGAGGGGTGAAGGTATGGCCTCCGCCAACCATTGTTCGAGGGTTTGCTGTTCCGGGGTCTCCCTGTCCTCCTCATGCCTCCTCTGAGCCCACCGAGAAACACAAACAGGATACAGTCAGTGTGCGAGGTAGGTCTTTAGAAAAGGGATCTGTCTAATTGATGCTGATGAAGTCACCTTGGCCTGCTCTCTCTCAAACTGCTTGATTTTGTGCAGCATCTCTCTGGCTGACCTCCAGCAGGCCTCCAGGTCCTCAGGGGTGTCCACTTGCCCAGCCTGGCCCTGCCTAGCCTGGCCCTGAGCTTGCCCCAGGGCAGGGCCTCTGAGGGAAACCGCTACAGAACAGAGGGACAGAATTCCTTAGTATGATAACAGTTACGCAATCCTGCCGTTCATCCGATAAAAGATTCAAGTGTGGTGGAATGACCTTTAAGTACAAGTCTATTCTGTCTGTGATTGCCTAAGAGTGTGTGTGTGTGTGTGTGTTCTCACTGGCTTGTTTGCAGGTGTGCAGCAGGAAGGTGGCAGCTTTCCTCACTTCCTCGTTGTGAGCGTCGGTGAGCACGGAGATGATGACAGACAGCCCCCCACACTGCACCAGCTGAGACTGGTGCTCCTCTGCAGAGCGGGAAAACTCACTGAGACAGAGGGCTCCTTTTCAACAATCGATCGAACGAGGCTTGAAACCTAGTTTCCACGACCGAAAACCCCACATTTCTGGATGTGCATTCCAAAAGCGAGCATTAAATGCCTTAAGTACAACTCCGAGCAGGTGTGATTGCACCAGCATGGGTGTAAATGCAAAAACAAAGTGGTTTTGATTCCTACACGGAAAGGCCTGACTTGACCAGGTTTTCCATATCCATACGAGCCCTGTTAGGAAGTAAGAAGATAGGCAAATTGCACCCAAACGCGCCCGGTCATACCACAGGCTTCAGTGCAGTGTCCCAGGGCGAGGATGACAGACAGCTGGTCTCTGGGGTCCACGTTGGGGCTGGTCAACAGGGGGAGGAGCTGTTCCACCACGTGGTGCCGAGCTAAGCCTGAAGCAAGGGCGGCTACACAAACGGAACAAGAGAGAGAGCGGTTTGGAGAGGGAGAAAGAGGAACCCAGAGAGACAAAGGCGAAGATATGAGGGAATGTGTCACAGTGAGGTGTCACGTGACATGTGTGGCCTGTGTTGGTGTGTGTAGTGTGTTGGTGTTGGTGTTGGACTCACGGTTGTCACTTATACAGGCTGAAAGGGTCTTGGCCATTATACAGGACAGCTCACAGGCAAGTGGGCTTTGGGTGGCATTAGAGGATACTCGAATCAGTGTGAGAGTCAGAGTTTCCAAACCACCCATTGATGAAAAACTCTCCTGAGCCAAATCTGAAAAAGTAAAGAGAAAAAGAGACAGTTAGAGTGGTGGGGAAGTAAGTTGTTGTGATGATAGCCATCATTCAATACTGTACTGTTTACATTCAGTATTTCCCTATTCCACCCCCCCTCTCATACTCACTGTTGTTAGAGACCGTCATGGTTATGAAAAAGCAGATGGGCTGTACCAACTCAGTGCGGGGGAGAGCCATCTGCTGCAGCCAGACTCGGATCTGAGGAAATGCTGATACACAGATCATCTGACTCTCCTCTGAGGGGGAAAGGGGTTGAAAAAAATTCAGTTCACTTTCCTAATTTGTTTCATCCTCCACAACATAATACTCCAGTCAAATAAGAGTGTTTTTTTTCATACACACTAGAGAAAGGGTTATATATCCACGGTACTAGTAACACATAGAACCAGACAGACAAGTCTTCATACCGTTCTGAGGATTGTTGACACAACCACAGAGGGCGCTGGACACAGACTTCCACAGCTGGTGGAGCTGAGAGATGTTGGCAGGCTCCGCTGAAGCCTCGCTGGAGAGAGGGAAACGGGTCCTGTGTCGAGCAGAGGAACCATTCACAAACACGGGGAACTCCTCAGAAAAGAGCTCAAGGGGCGAAGAGCACACTCTTATAGACAACAGAGATCTTGGGAGGGAGGTGTTCTGCCGTCTACCTGAAAAGGTCCAGCAGGATGTCCAGGCAGCCGGTGGACTGGGCGAAGGTCTGCCCTGACCCTAGAGCCCAGAAGAACACAACAGGAGCCAGTTAGATTCACAGATGCCATCAGCAATATATAGACTTGCATCTCCCAAACTGAGAAATGGAATATGATGACAAGTTGATCTTACTGTTGTTGGCAACCAGTACAGAGAGCAGATAAACAGCCACTCTCTTCAGCGTGAGGGGACAGTCCTGTGTCAGACGGTCAGCCAGGTCTGAGAAAGTCTCTTTTCTGCACAGAGCTTGTTTACAGTACACTACCAACACAAGAGGAGTTAGGAGGAGGTGTCCATTGGAAGTCTCAACAATACCAATAGCTCAACAAAACTAACAAATAAAACAAACATACCATTATTCTCTGCGAGCATCCCCAGAGTGAATAGTGCCGTCTCCTTGACCTCACAGTGAGCGCTGGACTTGGAGAGGTTGTACACAAACACCACTCCTCCCATGTTTCTGAACAGGTCCACATTCTCCTCTTGAGATGGATGAGAGAGAGAGAGAGAGAGAGAGAGAGAGAGAGAGAGAGAGAGAGAGAGAGAGAGAGAGAGAGGGGGGGGGGGGGGGGGGGGGAGAGAGAGAGGGAGAGGGAGAGAGAGATGGACACAGAAAACAAAATAACATAAGCAGCTACTAGCCAGCTAAAAGTTATTGAGTGTGTGCTACTGTTCAAGTGTGTCAAACCTCTCTGTTGACAGATTGAGTAGATAGTGAGCAGAGCTTGTTTCTGTGAATCTGGCCAATCCATCTGATACTTCAGACATTCCAGCAACAGAGTCAGATCTGTTTTGGTGGCTGTAAGGGATGACATATTTTAAAGACAAAACACAATCCCCAAAAAGAAGGCCAATCCAAACGTTATACTGAAAGGTCACACAGCTGTAACCTTAAGTCATACCTGCTAACTAGCTATCCAACACTCACCATGGTGATTACTTTGGCAGGTGACATCCATCCCTGTTAAAGCCTCAGCCTGTAATTTTTCATGGAAGTAAACGTGGACATAGTTAGCAAGATTCGGGTGTTGAGGTTGAGGTGTTTACCAGCAAACTATCAAGCTGGCTAAAGTAGGGAAGAGCTAGCTTAAATTGTCCTTCCTCGGACATCACACTCATCTTGTCAATAAATTCTCCAAGATGACAAACTCATAGCTAGCTAATCAAATCATAAATTTGTAAGGAACGTCTATCATTGGATTCAAACATATTTATAATTTAATTAATATTTTTAGGATAATTTCTGACTTCAGTATGCCGCTGAGGTGATGTCTACGGCAGGTGTCGGGACAGGGTTATGGAAATATTAATCTCGCGCTGTTTTCCAAAGTGAATTGCAAGGCCCCTCGTGACCTGTGAGTGTCGCTCCACTCAAAAGTTTTAGCCATGGTAAGTGAACGTGCTCCGACAGCTGGAAGTGACGTCTGTTTGTCCTTCTCATTCCTGGCCTTTAAATTTGTCAAACGTCGGTAGATTCTAGCTGGACAATCTGAACTGTATGCTAGCTGCTACTGAACATCAGATGGGTAGGTAGGCTGCTTGCTAGCAATTTTCGTGTATTGTACTGACACTATAGCTAGCTATGCTAACGTAACTTAGTTTAGCTAACATCGTTAGGATCATCAAATACTGTACCTATCTTCAGTACAGTACTAGTGCAAATTAGTAAGGCCAGAGGAACAACCATCTCTAGTACTAGTGGCTAACTGAACGTATTATGTATTACTAAGGTTAGTTACATTCTTTACTTAGGATCTGTTTTTAATATATAACTGTTAAAACTAGCTAAAACAATAAAGCCAACCGGACGGATATGCAGGCGAGCTACTGTTTAATTTATGCTATTAAATCGAACTGTGCAGGGCTTGCATTTTAATAGTCTAAACTGATCTTTAATGGATGTCTTTAATCCAGGAACTTCCAGTCTGAATTAACAGAAAGCCACTGTTCCTGCACTCATCTGAGATATGTCTGGTCATGCGTGTGCCCGCATCCTACACAGAACCACAAGATGCACACGGACACACTCTCCGCTGGTGGGTATCTTCTAAGAGAATAACATTTAAAATAGTACGATGAATATTTTCCGTAACTGAAGACAATATTTTTCCTCTTCCTGTAGTGTCACCATTATGGCCACTGCTTGCCATCCGCATCTTGGTGGCCTTTAGCCCAGACTATCTGCCTCTCCTCCAGGGCATGCTCCCATGTAGGACGCTTTGGCAGCCAAGGTTCTAGTCCCAGGTCCCTGGCTGGCTTTGACTTTCAAACTCAAAGGCTTCTCTCAACACGGCAGGATATGGATTTCCAGCACAACCGGGTCCAGATTAACAGCATTTTAAGAACCAATGAGCAGGTATCATATTTATGGGAAAAAAAAATCATTCTATATGCTGCTACATGAACCTCAGCATTTTTTAATCTGTGATGTAATTTACCCTCAACCAAGACCAAACAAAAACTGTTCAGAACTGGTAGCAGTATTTAAGTTCAGGTTTCAGTCACTGTTTATGGAGTCACATTTGACTGTGTTGCAGTCTGTGAGTGTCCCTGAGTTCGATGGGAGGGGTCTTAGCGCTGTGAGGAAGTTTGACAGCAACCAGCTGCCAGCCAACACGCCCAACGAGGACCGCCGCAGCACTGCCACCTGCCTACAGGTATGAGTCTCATCCTCAGATGGCTGAGCGGTTTGGGAATCTGGCTATTAATCAGAAGGTTGCCGGTTTGATTCCTGGCTGTGCAAAATGACGTTGTGTCCTTGGGCAAGGCACTTCACCCTACTTGCCTCGGGGGGGGGGGGGGGGGGGGGATGTCCCTGTACTTACTGTAAGTCGCTCTGGATAAGAGCGTCTGCTAAATGACAATGTAAATGTCCCCCAGCCCTCCTCCCCCTCATCCTGCCTCTCTCCATCCCATAAACACCCCTTTTGATGTCCCACATCCCCCTCCCCCTGAACTCAGTACATTGTTGAATCTGTGCCCCTCCCCCCCACACCTTCCCCAGACTAAAGGAATGCTGTTTGGAGTGTTTGACGGCCACGGGGGCTGGGCATGTGCCCAGGCGGTCAGCGAGCGGCTGCTGTACTACGTGGCTGTAGCCATGATGTCTCAGCGTGGCCTGGAGGAGCTGGAGCGGTGTGTGGAGCAGGGCCAGCCCCTGCCTCCCATCCTGCAGTGGTACAAACACCACAGCGACTACAACTACCGCGAGTCTGCCTCGCTCTACGTCGACCACCTCAGAGTCTTCTGGCAGGAGCTGCTGGACAGCGAGGAACACGGCGATGGCATGAGGTGTGTTGCTATCTTTCTCTCCCAAAAAAGTATGGTGTTGTGTAGTTCCATTATTGCTTCCCTTTTTTTTTTGGGGGGGGGGGGGCGGTTTGGAACATTTCAGTTGTTTTTCTTCCATGTAAAGTCTGCCCTTACCCCCCCCACCTTGTCCAGCCCCCCTGATGCCCTGGCCCATGCCTTCAAGCGCCTGGACACAGATATATCCCTGGAGGCCCAGGTCCCTTTATCCAGTGACCTCATGAGAAGCACAGCCATACAAGTACAGTACAGGCTACACATCGAAACCATGCTGAGACGTCGTTTCTTTTCGTCACACCATCCCATTCTGAAACCAATCTGTTCCGATCCATGTCTTCCTCCAGGTAGCGTTTGCTGGCTGCACTGCGTGTGTGGCTCACGTGGGGCCTGAGGGCATCCATGTGGCCAATGCGGGGGATTCCCGGGCAGTGCTGGGGGTGCAGGAGACGGACGGATCCTGGAGCGCACTGCCCCTATCTTTTGACCACAACTCCCAGAACCAGTCTGAGATGAAGCGGATCCGGGCTAAACACCCCCCCTCAGAAAGGGACACGGTTGTCATGGACGACAGACTGCTGGGAGTAAGTCACTGATGCGTAGGAACACTGGACCCTGATATGTTGATTTCAAACTTTTTGATCATGCACCTAACATGTCTGTTGAGCCATTCTTTATACATGAATGTTATTTCTGCTCCTCAGGTCCTGATGCCCCTCCGTGCTTTTGGTGATGTCAGGTTTAAGTGGAGCCGTGAGCTGCAGCAGAACGTTCTAGACAGCCTGGAGTCCGGAGTGGACCTGGACTCTCTCAACCTGTACCAGTACACCCCACCCAACTATCTTACCCCTCCTTACTTGGATGTTGCTCCTGAGCTGGTCTATCACAAGCTGCGGCCTCAGGACCGCTTTTTGATCCTGGGCTCTGACGGGCTGTGGGATGAAATGGGAAACGAGGAGGCGGTGCGCCTGGTCGGGGAACACCTGACTGGGATTCACCTACAGGTGAGGATTTGAAAGGGCCCGGAGCTGCCAAGTCAAGGTCTTAAATGAGGGAACTGTGTGTATTGAGTATGTACAGAAATGCATGTGTTCACATACTGTTTTGTGTCTCCTTTCCAGGCTCCAATGTCTGCCAGCGAGAGGCAGCTGAACCTGGGCCGGATGCATGAGCTGCTGCAGAGACGGCTCGCTCGTGCCGACCCCTCTCCAGATCCCAACGCTGCCACACACCTCATCAGGCATGCCTTGGGCACGGGGGAGTATGGAGAGCTGAGCCAGGAGAGGCTGGCCGCCATGTTGGCACTACCGGAGGACCTGGCCCGCATGTACAGGGATGACATCACAGCCACTGTGGTGTACCTGAACTCTGACCTGATCAAGACTCACCATAGTTAACAGCCACTGTGGTGTACCTGAACGCTGACCTGATCAAGACTCACCATAGTTGACAGGCAAACTCTCACTGTCTTACTGACAGATGTATTTTCTCTCTTGAGTCAAGCAGACTAGTGGTGTCACATCTACAAGCTGGATTTCATACACTGGACGCTTATTTAAAGAGGCTACCTCATTATGGAGATAATCTAAAACATTTCCATTAAAATAATTCAGGATATTTATTCTTGCCCATTGCGATCCTTTTAATTTGACACAGATCAGGATTCTGCAGTTCATGTTACTTTGCCGGACACTTCATGATTTTAAAGGTCAATTTTAATGGACGTGTTGCACAACCTCACTTTATTCTCATAGGTCAAATTGTATGTAGGAAATAATAAAAAATTATTTTTATGTTTCAGAACATTGCTTTTTCAAGAAATGGCTTTAGACAATCTACAGAAAGTGCGTTGGTTATTGTTTTTATAATGTATTATATTCTGCATCATAAATATACTTTTTAATTTATTCACTTTAGAGTTGAATGCAGATGAAGCCATCCATTGTTGTGTTTTCCTTGTAATTGACGCATCTGGCTATTGTTAGTGGTTTGTTGTGGAGGTTAATACTCAGTTGTGATTCAATAGAATGTGATTTTATCACTCATACAATTATTCCCTCCTTTGGCTATTTTATAAAATCCATTGATTTAAGACTAAACAATAAAGATTATTTTTATTTGTATATTGACATTGGTTATGTATCTGCTACTATCGCACGTACACAATCATTTTTCATAGATGGGCTGTTTTATTGAGTGGACAATACGATAGTCCTTGCATTATGCAATGTTTGGACATTGTTACTCTTGTATAGAGTCAGTGGAGCCTGTCCTACCTAACAGTGCATCAGCCATGGTAAACAACACTAAAGCTGAGTCCTACAGAAAGTGAACCGACCTCAAATTCACCCGGGACTGGAACCACAGCGTCTACAATACAGATTCCATCGGAAGATGGATGTGTGTCTTCACTGTTACACACACAGGCATCTTCAGGTCGGTCCCAGTGGAACTCAGTCCTGGTCCTCCAGGCCCTCCCCGTTATACATGAGGGCCAGCCTGCTGAAGGGTGGCCCCCAGTGGGCCAGCCTCTGGTAGTCCTGCTCCTCCTCTGAGCTGCAGGAGTTGAGAGAGCTGAGGGAGCCCTCCTCCGAGGCCGCGCCCCCTCCCTCGTAGTTAAACACCAGGAGACAGTCGTAGGGCAGGACCGTGGGGTCCCCGTCTGTGGCACGTAGGTTCTAAGGAGAACAGAAGAGGTTCTGTTACAAGGTCTTGGGAGAACAGTGAGAGGTGGTGCAATACTATGAATAATGGAATCGGCTTCAGAAAATAAAACGTTGGATGTTTACATCATCAATGAACTCTCCGATGTCATGCTGGTCGGCAGGTCTGGGCCGGTAGGTGGGAGCACAAGAGAGGGGCGGGACCACAGTGATCAACAAGGGCCGGTTAGAAAAACCACCGTGGAGCAGTCTGTGGTCATATTGCTTGTGGGGGGAAGAAATCAGAAAGGCAGCTGCAACATTACACTTGACCATGGCGGATTCTTCTCTCATCCCCCTTCGTCTGACCAGGTCATCACCCCCACTCCCTTACCCAGCACCCCACCTCTCACCCCCCTCTCACCTGGTCCTCCTCCCCTCCCCCCTCCTCATCGTAGCAGTAAATGTTGCCCCTGACAGGGTTGTCCTCCTCCTGCAGCAAGACTGCTTTCTCCCCTGAACCACTCTTCCTCAGGAAAAGCAACAGCAACAACAGCAACACTGAGACACAGACCGTCACACACAGTCACATACACACACACCAGCTAAATAGTTCAATATTAACACTAAGGATTTTCGATTGTAACTAGCCGACTGAAGTAGAGAGGAGGATACTTGTTATTGTAAGTAGGTTGTTTTTATCACTCACAAAGCAAAGCCAAGACACCTCCCAAGATCCACATGGCCTCACTCATGCCGAATTCGACCGACTTCTCAAAGCAAATGAGATCACTTCCTGTGCAATCACAAACCTACAGATACCACAAGTATCATTTTCCAACCAGTAAAGATTAGGATTTGACACAATTTGATTTTCCCGTCCCAAAGTAACAAATCTGGTGTGGGTTGAGAATGGTAGACCTGAGCTTGCAGCGAGATGTCCTGATAGAGACCAGCACTGTCACTAACACGTAGGTTCACCTCATGCTCCCCCATCCTCAGTCCAGTCCGCACACTCAGGAGGATGGCTGTCTCTACAACACACCACAATGACATTGAGGAAAAACAGGCAGTAAAATAATCAATAAACATCAGACACGGATCAGTTTAAAAGACAAAGCACAGCTAATCCTTTCAAAACCATCCCGGTCTTACTGGAGTCATTCATGTGGATGTCCCAGTGTTTCAGGGAGTCTCCCAGCAGCTGAGCTGTGAAGGGCTGGGAGAAGCCTGGTCCATCTGGGTCTCTGATAGGGAGCTCTAGGGGCTGTGACTGGCTGCTGCAGAACACCACGTGTCTCTGGTCGACCGTTGGGACGTTGTCGTTCACATCCTCCACTTCAATCACCAGAGTCCCTGTGCCAGTGGCTGGGGCCTCCGCTGGGGGGCAGATGGCTGAGCGGTTAGGGAGTTGGGCTATTAGTCAGAAGACGTTGTGTCCTTATGCACGGCACTTCACTCTACTTGCCTCAAGGGGAATGTCCCTGTACTTACTGTAAGTCGCTCTGGATAAGAGCGTGTGCTAAATCACTAAATGTAAATGTACATAAAAATACAGGGAGAGAGACAGGCAGTCAAGTGCAAGTGGATTGGAGACTTTTAACAGCTTAGATTGGGGTAAAACTGGTTTCTCAGGAATTAATCTATGACTGTACATTAAATTGTTAATTTGGAAAAACCTATCTCAGTTATTATACCATTGTCAATGGCCAGGATGAGGACAGTGTATTTGCCATCAATGATAAACGGAGATTCTCTGTCCAGGGAACTTCTGACCACCAGCAGTCCTGTGCTGTCATTGAGACTCAACCAGCCAGCATGGTCACTCTCCAACTGATACCTAGACACACGTACAGCAAACAACCCCTCACACATTTAATTAGATGATTCATATCAATACACTTTCCCCATGGACAATAACAATTTTTAGGTGGAGATTGTGTCCCTACGAGTTTGCCTACGTGACGGTTTGATTCATGTCGAGGTCTGGGTCTGAGGCTGTGTAGAGCACCAGGTCACTGTCCAGTGGCAGGTCCTCAGACACAGAGACGACCATCTCTGAAGGCCTGAAGACCGGGGCCTCGTTCCTGTCCTCCACCCTCACCGTGACCGTAGCTGTGGAGGTGGACACAGGCCTGGAGAACACCACCTCGTTCTCCACCACCACCAGCAGAGTGTACAGAGGACAAGCCTCATAGTCCAGCTCCTGCAGGACAGGTGGGAGTGAAGGAAAGGATCAATTGAACTTGAAGCGAATCTGTCTCAAGGCTTTTGATCCAGTTTGTTCTTAGTCCTGTGAGCACTGTGTCTTGTACATCCTAAGTAGCACCTTTGCTGTGGCGAGGATTCCCTGGTCCCCACTGGGCCCTGTGGAGATGCTGAAAAGGTGGTCACTGTCCCCTTGTATGATTCTGAATCTACTCCTCCAGCATGGGGTGTGGATCTGGTCCTCATCCCTTACCTCCATCTTGACCACTACCACCCCCATCTGGTTCTCTGAGATGGACCCAGTGTACTTGAACAGAGAGATAGAGACAAAGTCATGTATTGATCCCGGCGGCACAGAAACAGAGACTTCAGTAAAACGTGTCAGGTGACGTTGAGAGGAGGTAGATCTTTCTCATTCTTACAGTGTTCTGGGTAAACTTTGGTGCGTTGTCATTGCTGTCTTCCACGGCGATCAGAACCTGGCTGGTGCTCGTCAGACCTGCCCCTGCGTTGTCTGCTGCCTCTACCACCAGCTTGTACTGCTGCTGCCTCTGAGGATGTAGAGGTGGAGGAGTCACACACACACACACACGTCTGCTGCCTCTACCACCAGCTTGTACTGATGCTGCCTCTGAGGATGTACAGGTGGAGGAGTCACACACACACACATGCATGCTCACAAACACACAGATACAGGACCCCCTCACACACAAACACCCACACACACACACACACACACCTCTCTGTCCAATCCAGCGGCAGCCACCTGGATGCCTCCAGTGAAAGGGTTGATGAAGAACAGGTCACTGGGTGTGGGAGGATCCTGGCTGTGGATGCTGTAGCGGAGTTCAGAGCTGATCTGGCCAGGCTGGTCTTTGTCCGTGGCATTAACCTTCATAAACTCAGACCCTGAACACACAAGGTGTAACACTTGCAGAACATGAAAACCTACTTTACAAGCCATAAATTCAAAGCTAAAACTAGACAAGCAATCCTAAGCTGGCAGTAAAGAATGACTTGGGACTGTGTTTCATGCTGTGCTATGAGAGTTCATTTAAGGATACCTATCTGAGCGTCCTCAGTCACATGCCCCAGAAAGGGATTCTGGGTAAACTCTGGTTTATTATCATTCTGGTCCAGGACGTTGATGACGATCTCCATAGGATTCTCTACTATACCAAATCCCCGAGCCTCTGCCTGTGCTTCAATCTGAATAGGAAAACATACTTTTAACTTCAAATACAACTACTCACTTCCAAAGGAAGCAGGGACACTATAGGTGTGTAGCTTGAGATTGGTAAAGTATGTTTCAAGTGACAACTGATGCAGCCACTGATGTCACTTACAATATACTGAGCTTGTTGCTCTCTGTCAAGAGGTTCTGTCACAGACAACCAACCGGTGTTCCTTTCGATTATGAAACGTCCAATAGGAGGCAGGTCTGCCCCCGGGCCAGTGATTTTATAGTACATCTTCACATCGTCATTGTAACTGGAGCGTATCTGAAGGCACACACACACACGTACTGTACACACACGCTTAAAAGCTGAAACACATTCAAGTGCAAATGCTACTGGTGACACACACCTTGAACATTTGGTTGGGGAAGGGGCCCCTGCCATTCTCTGCTATGTTGATTGGCGGCATGACCCACGCCCTCTTTTTCCTTCTCTGAGCTGGGAGAGGTTGTCGGATCTTCAGCAAAGGCAGAGCTGAGGAGGATTCTCCCTGACGGTACTGTAGCATAGGAGACGATGGAGCGTGCCAGTAAACCACAGTATTTTATAGGGGTGAGTATAGCGGTAGGGTTCAGTGGGAGAAAACCTGACAGCTGATCTAGAATGTTGCAGGTTAAAATCTCCCTTCTGTGAGTCTGCTAAATGAAAACATGACATGACATCACGACATGGGATGTGTCGAAGATTCCCCTCACCTGGGCAGGATCCGGCATGGTGTGCACCTCTCCAGACTGGTTCCTATGACAACCCAGGGGATGTGGTTGCTCATACCCATCCAGGCCTGCTGGGATGGCCACCTGGAACAGTCCTGACACATGTACAGTACATGCATGCTCCCAGGACACTCACATACTCTCATTAAGAAGTTTGACCATTTACCTTTTTTACATACAAGTTACTATTGCAACAGTTACGTATTTTTCAACTTTCAAAATGTATATTACTGTAGCTCAATATGCCCTATGTTAATGGTTGACTACGCTGCTCTAATGGAAACATCTCCGCTCACCTGCAACAGGAGAAGGGTCAGACCGCACAGAGGACTTTGCAACATTTCACGTATTCCTTTAAATTAATTATCACTTACTTTATTATAACTTAATAAAGTGTTTGATAACGCTTCGTGTCTGATGATAGTCGATTAATGAAAGTCGTCATTTATATTGGCTCCTGTTGTGAGTTACGGTAAACTATGATGCCGTTTTGGTTGTGGTCTATGTCTACACTCATTCAGGGGAGGGGACTGTTTTGGGGTAAACCATTAACCACCATTCTTTTCAAATAAGAGATAAGGGCATGAGTCTGAGGGTGTAATATCATTTAGGATCAACAATACAGGTCAACATCAAGTATAGAGAAATTCCCCTTCAATGTGAAATATAATTTATGACATAAAATCTTTGCTTTTAACATATCCGTTATTTAAACAATGACCTCTTCAGGAAGGGTAAACTAGGGTGACGTTTTGGTTGTGTATACACTCCACTCATCCAGAGAAGGGGACCGTCTCTGGGTAAACCATTAACCACAATGCTTCAGGACTGAAAGAGGGGGACAGAGAATGTGAGTCTGAGATCGAGAGTGAAAGAGGGGGGAAAATGGACAGAGATTATATCAGCAAAAGAAGAAGAAATTAGAGAAAGAGAAACTAGCGTCCAGTGCATCTTGGACATGGATTAAGGACATGACAGACTTACAGCAAAATCTATATCGATGTATGTTTTACCCAACAAGACAGGAAAAACATTCAGGCTTTATGGACAAGATACAAAAACTTTAAAACCAAAAAAGCTTTTGAACCTTAACATTTTCTCTGGCAAAATTGGTCAGAAGGTTAAAAATAGAGAACTTTCCATTCCATTTCTAACATAGTTTATGACATTAAATGTTTACATCTTTTACATTACCCCAAATAATACAAACTCCAGCTTGAGAGAGGTAGTGTTCGGTCTAAACCTTTCTCCCTGACTAATCAGGTTCCCTACTACACACACATCACAACAGCTTGGAGGAGGGCCTTGTCAAGCAGTCTGAAAACAACGCCTGAGACGAACTTTGACCCTAAAGATCTTGGCCCGCGGGGACGGAAGAGGGAGACGCAGTGAAGAAGTGACGGCCAGTCTTCATGTGTTTATGTCCTATTCCCCTTGTCTGAAAGGGTTAGTAGGGTGATTGGAGATACTGCGGACATGGTGTAACACACTGGACAAGGTATTTAAAGTGAAACTAAGATTGAGACGTTATGAGTAATTGATTAAGTAAGGGGGCGAGTTTGGATAAAAGTGTGTGCGTGCGTGTCAGAGAGAGAGATCGAAAAGAGTAAAGGAGTTCCTGTTGACCTATACATGTTTGATTTATCCTAAAGGTGTTATTACATTTAAAAAATATCCTTGCTAGTCTGGTGTAGCTCAAAATGTATTGTTGTATTCCTTCTGCTCTCCTCTCAGATGACTCAGAACATGTTCCAGGAAGGGCTGTACCATGTGTTCTTTAAGGAGAGACCCCCGGCCCGCATGGGCCACCCTGTTACTGTGACAACCAACCAGGAGCCATTGAGGGATGTCCGGATTGGCCGCTGGTTTGGGACGGTTGTTAACACCCACCTACTGATAATTGGGGTTAGATCAAGAGCTGAGAGTTGTGATGTAGTCATGAATGTTGTGATGTAGTCATGAATCCGTGCTAATGTACATCCCAACACATACTGTACATACTCTAACTATCCACCTCCTTGTTACACTCTTCATCTATCAGGTGATGCAGGTCTTTGGTGCTCTGGCTACCATCCTCACCACGGTAACCTATGCCTGTGTTAGGTTCAGCTGCTCTGTTACCATGATGACACCGATCTGGTCGAGTCTGTTTGTAAGTGTATAATGTAGATGGTCTGGTTAGGGCTAGTTCTGTGACAATGACTGGTGTACTCTCGGCACACTTACTGTGGTGCTCAAGACAAACATACATATTGTAAGTTGCTTTGAATAAAAACAGTCTGCTTCACAAGTGAAATGCAAAAATGTCAAGGTAAAATCAAAGCTAGCCATATCCATATTTTTGGGGGTTCAAACCATAAACATGTGGCACTTGTGTTGTGATGTGTCTTTACAGTATGTGGCCACTGGGGGGCTGACAATCGAAGTGCAGAGAAAACCAAATAAACTCAAGGTGACTGGCCAACTTTCGGTTTCTATTTGAAAGAGTTCATTAGTGTCGTCCATAGAGGGCACTTTCTGTGATGTGTTTCATGTGTTGTGTACTTTAAGCTCACTTTGTTTAAACAGGTAACTACAATGATTGGCCTGAACATCTTGAGTCTTCTGATGGGGACCTGTACCCTACTGGCCTTCAGCCTTATTGTGATAAAGCCCAGAGCTCTGACAGATCAGCAGGTAACTACATTTTACATTTCGTCATTTAGCAGTCGCTCTGAACCAGAGCGACTTACAGTAAGTACAGGGACATTCTCCCTGAGGCAAGTAGGGTGAATTGCCCTGCCCAAGAACAGAACTTCATTTGGCACGGCCGGCAATCGAACCAACTACCTTCTGATTAATAACCGCTCAGCCATCTGACCCCCATCTGACCCCGTAACTAACTACTCACGGGTCACAATCTCAATCCAGCCGCAGACCACCTCCTTGTTCTGCATGGTCCAATCATGACCAGGATACATTCTACACCCATTCAGTCATTCATCATCACAGAGTAGTTTGCACACTGAGTGAGTGATGTCATCATCATGCCTGTCCGTCTGTCAGCGCACTGGTTCGAATGTGGCAAAAGGCAGCTCTATAGCCTTCACAGTGCAGTGCCTGGTGGCATCAGTGTACACTCTGTTCCTGTCCTGGAGAGGCCTGCGCCGCTACGGAGATCCCACCAGCCAGACTTACAGCCGCCTCTCTCAGGCAAGTAAGCACACATGGATCGACCACACATGAACTTCAGCACAGGCAAGTGAACAGGAGAGGGTGAAGCGTGTCAGTAAATATTTCAATATAACAAAATAAAATGTGTGAAAAAGAAAAGATATTCGCCCCACCTACATGTAGGTACGGATCCAGCAAAGTGTCCACTCCTACAAACATACAATCATGAAGTTACAAATGCTGACCACCATTGTTCACTAGACATTTTCACTAGACATAAACAGCCAACTGTTTTCACAGGAGTCAGAAGACCACACAGAATACTTGCTGGATTCAAGAGAGTACAACCTTTGATGACTACGTACTACATGCCTGGATGTGTGTGTGTGTGTGTGTGTTTGTTTCATTGATAACAAAGCATGCTGTAAAGGACACATTGCAAACAACTACAATCGTATTTCTGTTGTGTTGCTTGTGTGTTTTCATTGTCCACCTTCAAGTCTCTTTGGGCCTGCCTATAACTTCTCAACAAACCAGAAAACCTTGCTGTATATTCCGTAATGAATTAGTTGATTTTAGACAAGAGATAAGGAAATAAAAGCCATGCTTTCTGCATGTCTCACAACTGGACATAAAAAAAGAAGTGAACAAATACAATTAATCAAATTAAATATGGCAAAATGTTTAATGCGTGATTATTAAAACAAATTTTTCATTGTGGAATTTTGTCTGACCAAAATGTTGTACTTTAGTAACAGCGAGGTAATTTGTTGTAAAAAATATATGCACCTTCATGGACTGACTGGGCCACGTGACCGTTTTGACAGCCGCAGAGCAGTCTGTCACATGACTGGTAGTATTTTAGAACTTGTGTTGTGTTCAGCTGGCTACTGAACCAATGACCGAGTACAGCTACTCAATAGAAAACCTCTCAGAGGATACATTCATTCTCAACAGAAAGCCTCGTTTTACTCGGTGGAAATGTCTGATGTTAGATTAAGACGTAATGAAATATGTTACGTGACTTTACTTTTTTTCTTGAATGTACACACGGTGATAGGTGTGTGGCCAAAGCCACAAATTGTAGCCACATCGATGGAACAATATTCATTGAATCCAGGAAACTTCAAATTTCAGTATGCTAGTAATTCAGCCGCCCAGTTGGGATGTTCAGTGCTGGATGCCGCCTTCAAACGATATTACTCGTTAATTTTTCCAGATTACAATGCAGGTAGGCCTGCTGATCATTTCAATAAATCCTAATAACGTTATTTTACACAGACTGTTAGTATTGCGGAGCTACACAATGGTGACCTGTCGTTTTGTTCTCGGCATGGTGTTTGGCCTATAGGTACATCAATGGGCATTGTAGAGCATGCATGCATGGCATGTAAAGTCATTCAATCACCTGCTCCAGAAATCTTTTCTCAGTGAACTGCAACATGACTGCATGTTTGTAAATAACTGTCTCTTCTGTTTGGTATAGGGCCACGAGACAGACACCATCTTTTCGAAGCAAAACCATATCTCCTTTATATCCATGTAACCCAGGGAGGCTGTGAGAGCTACCCAAATCCAGAGTCCTCAGAAAGTTGTAAGTGTTGAAAAACACTTTTCATTATTGGCCTACTTTTCAGCTTGTTGATTTGGGCCATTTCCTCTGCAATGACTGACATTACAGCCTTTACATTGGATCTGCATCTGGACCCTTCAGAGAGTTTACGACAGCAACCAAGTAAAAATAACATTCTGGACACTCCACTGACTGCACTTGTAAATTACACTAAAAAGTTGTAACCTTTACCTTTAGTCTGTAAGCTTTATGAACTCACTTCTTCAGAATGTGATTAGTTTACTTATTGAAACCTTCAGGCAGGTTATCATCTTTGAGTCTTACTGTACTTGGTCTCCTGTCCCAGATAAGCTGAATGTTTCTACAAACCAAGCAGAACTGAGGACAGAAACTGTGTGGGGGGCCCTGAGAGGTATTGTTTTTTAAATATGTTTACTGATACATCTGTCATGACTATATAATACAATTTGTGACCATAATGCTGTTTTTGATTGACGCAGGGCTGGAAACCTTCAGCCAGCTGGTGTATCAGGATGACTTGGGTACAGTAAGTAATGCAGAATCATATTTTGGTAAATAGGTTTGGTTTGTTTGGAAATGTACAAATAAAGGTTTTTTGTTTCTTTTTAATTTATTTAGTACTTTGTGAACAAGACTGAAATAGAGGATTTCCCCAGGTTTCAGTTCCGTGGGATACTGTTGGACACATCTCGTCACTATTTACCAGTAGAGGCCATCTTAAAGACACTGGTTCGTACTTCTGAAGACCACTATCAGACTGACTCATTGTGATTAGGGAGACTTACACTAATGGTCTGTTAATGTTGTCTTTGTTTAGGATGCCATGTCCTACAGTAAGTTCAATGTGTTTCACTGGCACATTGTTGATGACCCTTCCTTCCCGTACCAGAGTCGTACCTTTTCTGACCTTAGCAACAAGGTTAGTTTACCTACCTTTAGTTTACCTAACCCTTCCACCTAGGTTAGAATAGGTTATAGGGTTGTAATGGGTTTTATGTGCATTTAGGGTTAGTATAGTGTACTATTTATTGCTATCTGTATATTTAGGAAGTTTCATTTATTTAAGCTCAGCATAGATGTAAATTATGTTCTGTGTACTTATATGTTATGTTATGCCAGGTGCTTGCGTTGTCTTGTCTTAAGAATTTCAGCGCCCAGTCTGACCTTGTGTTGTTCTGTGTACCTGACAAATAAAAGACTTGAACTTGAACTACCTTGTAATAATTGTGGGCTTCAAAAACCTGTATCAAGTGTTGTTAAATAACTAGTGTTTCACACCACCCTTCCCATTCCTAATCATCCACAGGGAAATGTCTGTAGTCAGTGTCTATCAGTAAGGTGTACTGGTAGTCATGAACTGTTTAAACAGATTTTCATAATTTTGGTTTAGGGGGCTTTCCACCCAATGACTCATGTGTACACACAGACGGATGTGAGGAGGGTGATCTCACACGCCAGACTACGGGGAATCAGAGTCTTGCCTGAGTTTGACTCACCAGGCCACACCCAGTCCTGGGGTAAAGGTAAAGTACAACCTACAGTACAGTAAAATATCATATCTTTGATTAAATGTAATTACATGTAAATAAAAACTCCTCTTAAATCATGCATCTCAACAAAATAAAATGCTACATCTTGTGAAAATGTAGTGCTTATAATGACTTGAATGTGACCTTTTCTGTTATTTCACCCACCACCCCTTGACCTCCCCCAGGTCAGCCTGGTCTCCTGACCCCCTGCTACAGGGGGATTACTCCTTCTGGAACATTCGGTCCAGTCAACCCAGCAACAGGCTCCACCTATAAGTTCATGACACGTTTGTTTAAGGAAGTGGCCTCTGTCTTTCCTGATTCTTACATTCACCTAGGAGGGGATGAGGTTGACTTCACCTGCTGGTAGGTTACGGTTTACTGTAGCATGATGTGTTTTGTATTACATTAGGTCTTCATGTTGGGCTGTTATTCGAAAATGTTTCCTATAGGAAATCCAACCCTGACGTCAGGCAGTTCATGCAGAAAATGGGTTTTGGAAATTATTTCACCAAACTAGAGTCCTTCTATATGGAGAAGTAAGTCACGGAGAACTATCTGAAAAACCTTTGGAATGTTTTCTAAATATAATGCTTTATAAACAGTAGTATTTCATCGTTAGCCTAAATTGTTGAAAGGATGGGGTTGGACTACTGGCTTTTGGTTGGTTTTCCATGTCAAAACAGATTAAACATGTCATTTATTATCTACTGTCAAATAATGAGAAAAGGTTAGTAATAAAAGTAATGTGAAAATATTTCGGACGGATAACAAAACATCCATCCATGATCTCTCTCTAAAATGTAGAAAGACATCCCTTATATGTGCCCTTATATGTGTGTATGACATTGTTTTACGTCTTGTGTTTCTAGCATCGTGAACATCACTTCAATGCTCAACAGGACAGCAATTGTTTGGCAAGATGTATTTGACCATCATGAAAGAGTAAGTATAAAGCCTAGTCCGACAAAAAAGCAATTCACGACCTGTGCTTTCTACATAGGATGTTCCCCAAACCAGCTAGTTCTTATGACACAATTACATTTGGACCCCCTTGTATATTGTGACTGACAGCTGTAGTTATGTTTTATTTTGCATATTTGTGTCTTCTGACGGGTTGTTTTCCAGTGCAGCTCCCAGGCAGTGGTGGAGGTGTGGAAGGGGGGGTGTTACCTGTGTGATTTACGCAGGGTGACTAAAGCCGGACTGAGAGTGATCTTAGCCACTCCCTGGTATCTGGACCAACCAGGACCCACTCATGACTGGGCACGCTACTACACTGTGTGGCCTCTAGCCTTCAAGGGTCAGAACCTGGGTGCTCTGGAAATGTTGCAGTTTGAAGAAAAAAAAAATGTTTGCTGTGTTTTTGATATTCATGTTTCAGCTGAATCCAAAGGGTTACTGAAGTCTTAGTTTGTCTTCTTAACACCCAGGGGTCTGTAACATTCCCAGAGATACAATCTCTTAACCACTAGGTGGCACAACACACTAGTCACAAATGCAATTCCAAATTTTAATGGGCCACCACATCCTTTCATTTTACTGTCCAAAATAGATTTTAAATACAGAGTCACGCTGTGAAATTGTACCACCAGTGTAAACATTGCGGTAAGAAGCCAAGTGACTTCGAAACATGACAGCAGAGCAACACGCCCCCCAAAACACCCTTCCTGAGCTTTCCAACCAGTTGGAGCAGTGCAGAGGTGGACGCCATTTTATTTGTTACCCTGCTCAGATCCCTAAGGACACAGTTCTGCACATCTGGAAGGGCACCCCTGCCCAGTACCGGGAGGAGCTGAGCAGGATCACCAAGACTGGGCACGGGGTCCTGCTGGCTGCCCCCTGGTACCTTAACCACATCAGCTACGGCCAGGACTGGCACAGTGCCTACACCGTGCAGCCACTGAACTTCTCTGGTGTGTGTGCAGGGCCATGTTAACACTGACATATGTACTAGCTTTTTGCACAATATGCTGAAGCATGGCTTTTGTTTTGGAAACCCATCCCCCCCTGTAATACAGATCTTTAGGAATGGTATTGTATGAGTCACATGGATGTGCTGTGCTGTGCTATGCTGTGTTGTTTGCAGTCTGAGTGCTGGTTCTAGTGTGTTCTTCCCCCGCTCTCATCATGAGATTGTGTTTACTTCCCTCTCACAGGGACTGAAGAGCAGAAGAAGCTTGTGATTGGTGGAGAGGTCTGCATGTGGGGGGAATACGTAGACGCAACCAACCTCTCTCCACGCCTGTGGTAATGAAGAGTTAAGAAAATAAATAGAAATCCCTTACATTTCAGGCATTCATTCCCATTAATGTTTTTGTTGTGTGTTTGTGTTGCGCAGGCCCAGGGCCAGTGCTGCAGCAGAGAGACTGTGGAGTGATGAGAAGCAGACCTCCAGTGTCACCCTGGCCTTCCCTCGTCTGAAGGAGTTCCGCTGCATGCTGTTACGGTAAGGCTGCTTGAGTTGCGGTTCATACGGCTGCGCAATGTTTTGATTGTGACCATTGCTAACGTCGAGCTGACATAAATTGTTTGTCACCTGTTATCTTTGTCCCCCGTCTAATGTCTCCCAAGGCTTCTACCCCTGCTTTACGCTTTCAATATTTCTCTCTTTTGAGGCGCGGTGTCCAGGCCGAGCCTTTGTTTGTTGGCCACTGCAGGCATGAGTACCAGGGTGTGTGATGAACAGAGCAGCTGGAACAGGAGTGTTCACTGAAAAGTCTCAGGGATCCAGTTGGAGCAAGGCTTCTACTGTCTGTATATCCTCATTGTTTTATTAAGTAATGCTTTCTCATTTTACATTGTGATGATTTAGATGCTGCGAATTGCGAGTCATGTACAGTATCATGTAGACAAAAAAAGGTTGGAAACAAGCTTTGTCTACAATTATGCCTTGGATTATTTTCAGCCTCTATTTAACATCATAAGATAAACAATATTATTTATATGAATTTACTTCTATTTGAGTTTTCATTGACCTACACTCACTGGTATGTACATAAGTCGACTGCATTATTGAACAATAAAGACCAACCCATGTTGTAATAACGTCAGTATGAATTATTTTCACCTCACCATCTCTATGGAGATGTATCATCCACAACGAGCTGCCAAGTACTTGGTCAGCAGTAACATGGTATTATTGCTAAGTCGTTCTAATTTTTAATTGACTTGTTGAATTGAGCCGGCCAGTCTTTGATATAGACTGAGACAATTGATTTTCTCATTGTGTGGATTATCCTAGGGGCAGCAGATGGCAGGGTTGTGGTAATCTCTGGTGGTCGTAGTGCTGACGCCTCAATTTAGAATGCTGGCTCCCCCTCAGCTTTTCTGACCAAGTGGTCACTGAGTAACCAGAGGAAACCCCCATAGTATCATGGCAGCTACAGTACAGCATGGCATCATTTAGAAGTAGAGCAGTGAAAAGGCCACAGGCACGAACAGGAGGAATACACTTAGGGTTTATAATTGACTACTTCAACTGAAAATGCAGTGACATTGCAGTGTACCTGCATGTATGCCATAAAGTGTCAACGTGAATCTACTTTATTCTGTATCAGGTTCAGACAAGCCCCACAGCCTCTTAAAAAATTAATCTCACTCTTTGACAATAGCTGACATTCAAAGAGATTATGCATAAAGCTGCTTAAGTGTATGGAGTTGTGAACTTGTGCCTTCAAGGGCATTTACCCAAGGACAAGCAAGGGAGTTTGTCAAAAGGTTCCAGTACATGCATGTATTCTGCAAGATATCAGTCTTCGTAAATATTCCCATAGACATTTGGTGATGGTTTAATGTAATTGTACTATTGTAGGTAATGTTTTTAATTATCTATATTTTGAGTTGTATTAATAGTTTGTACAATACTGTATGTGGAAAGAACATAAAGTCATCATAATCAAAAAAACATACTGTAGATCGTAGGACATGCCAGAGATTATTGGTTGTATTTTATCTTGAGCATGACGTGTTGATTTGTTTAACCCCTTTACTCATCGGACAATCTCTGGGAGAAACACAATTATATACAGGTAGAATATATATATTATACAAACATCTAATCTCTCTCTATGTATATATTTGTTATTCTAAGATATGTTTTTAACCTTTTTGGACAGAGAAAGTAACAGAATACACAGTAAATGTAGGGGAGAGAGAGAGTGGAAGACATGCAGAAGTGGACCGAACTGGAATCACTGTGGTATAGGCCTCAACCGATCTGTGCTTCACCTGGCAAGCCAACAGGGCATCCATGCAGCTACAGTATTGTTGACTGTCTGCAGTCTAAGCTCTGGTCTGGGGACACGATTGATTAGCTTTACCCTGACGCGCAGGTAAGAAGCTAATCCACACCGTTCTTGTACCTGGCTCAGGTTTTAACACCTGGGTTATGTAACAGTGAAATGGACACTATGTGCGAAATAAATCTCCAGATCTGACAAAAGGTGTTTGGATTAATAGTCATGAACAATTACAGTAACACACACACACACATACAACATCTAAGATTCCTTGCTTGAAAATGTAACTGACTATCCTAATACAGTGTGGATGAAAATGGTGATGTCTCCCAAGTTTCAAGCAACCACAGACGACGAGCTCAGAGGTCAAATGGCTCCGTCTAGCTGCCCAGACAAACCCCCTACTAACCAGAACATCTAATCTCTTTACACACCAGTTTAGTCTAACAGAAAGAGTTCTGTTCTGACCTCAAAGCAGTCGTCCTTAGCAATCGTCTGTTCTGCAACAGAAACAACAGCCATTGTATCATCCAAGGTCAGTGGAGAGGATAGAAAAAGCGTGTGTTGTTCTTTGTGACTCCCGCACTGTGTAATACCTTAATAAGATAAAACCACAAATCAAAGAAAAACCAAATCACTGACTTCAGGCCACTAATTACCATCAAATCACACACGGGTCACTAATTAGGCAGACAGGGATCCAGAGAGCAGCCACCATATGGCAGAAGAATAGACTTAAGGGTCAACTCCTTACTGCTCTTTCAATCTCACAGCTAATTGTGTTTCTTCTCATCACCCCCTCCCAGGACAGACCCCTCTAAAGTAGAACGTGTTTCATGGTGGTGTAAGCTACTTAGTTGATTTGGGATGGTTGTATCTTTCCCTGGCCACATGGTGTAGTGCAGCCAAACAGCTTCTTGTGTCATTAGCAGGACCAAAACAAGACCCAGTCAATAAAAATGATTTAACCATGAATAATATAATGTGATCATTGGACAATTTTGCTGAGTTTAATTGAGATATCTTAAAATTATTTACACAAGAAGCTGAACTGCATAGGATAATAAGAATACATCCCGTTTCCATTTAGAAAACCTAAATTGGGATTTGCCAAAAATATAACAACATCCTTTTCTAGATTACCAGTCCTCTAAATGTACTCAGGATGCTATACCAAGTAACAGTAGACACATGGCTTGTGAGATCCTAAGATTAACATGACTCACATGGAAAGAAATGGATTAGTTGATGAACCAGTCTGACTCTGATCCTCATACCAGATGACTAACAGAGAAGAAAAACACATTGTTATAAGGGGAGAAGTTTGTTGTATTTGTTGAGTACAATACAATTACTGTTGTAAGATTAGATTGATGAAGGACATAAACACACCAACATCATTTTACTTTGTTGACAACACCCCAAAGAAAATGGAGACATTGGTTGCAAATCAATACTGTACTCCTTTTAACATTCTTTCAAATAATTTTCAATCTTTTAACACATAGTTTTCACTAAAGAGGCGTGACTGATTGATTTGCACGTAGATGGACAGTAAAGATTAAGAGGATAACAAACACGCATTTGCTTACACAGCAACTGGTGCTAATCTCCTTGTCTTCCAATGGGGATCCCCCAGAGGACAGAGACTCACAACCTCAGTCTGACTCAGACAGATGGATAGAAGAAGAGCTAGCAGACTATCTCCTGCCCTGACTGCTCACAGCACCATACCTGCCAGGGGACCATAGCTTGTATTTCCCAGTTCAAACAAGATAAAAAGCCTTTGATGGAGGATTTCCACTGGATATCTAAGTGATTGGACTGGTCTGTGTCGGTAAATACATAGCTAGAGCTCCACAAGTCTCAACTTGGGGACAACAAGACCTGAAAAGAACATCCTTTCGGCCAAACGCCTGGACAGAAGTTCAATCTCTGAAGACAACACAAATTAAACAGGTGCTTTGGTGTGGAGCTTGGAAGGAATACAGCTCACTGGCTTCGATGATGGATAAACACCTGCCGAAGATAACCATGCGCCCCTCTATCGTGGACTCTTCAGGACAATCCACTTCGGACAACACTCAACCAGGCAAGCCACTAAAATACAAAAAGAAAATAGGGACCTAAAGATTAGACGTTCTGTACACGAGTACCAATAATCGGATTTTCATCACGTCTAAATCATACCTTGTAAATAGGTTGAGTCAATACCATGTGACCGGGTCATGAACAGATATCATAATGTAAAGATTGTGCTTTGTGTCGACAGCAAGAAGTCCAGTTCCAGGGAAAGCCCTGGGCCTAGGCCTGTTGTGTAAAGTGTGTTCTGACACAAGCAGCGGGAAACACTACGGCATATATGCCTGCAACGGCTGCAGTGGCTTCTTCAAGCGGAGTGTCAGGCGCAGGCTCATCTACAGGTGAGGACGATCCATAACACGGCCTTTTTTTTCTCTGTGAAAATCCTCACGTAATCCATGTAATTAAGTCTTTAGAAATGTTAACACTTTTGAATGGTTGCCTCACAGGTGTCAAGCAGGCACAGGCATGTGTCCTGTCGACAGGGCCCATCGCAACCAGTGTCAAGCATGTCGACTGAAGAGATGCCTCCAAGCTGGCATGAACAAAGATGGTGAAGAAAGGCAAAAACAAAAAAATCAACCAGCCGCATGTCAAAATAGATGTTACCTGGGAGATCCCATGTTACCATGTTAGACAATACAAGAGTGGGTCAGATGGCTGGGTGGTTAGGGAACCGGGCCACCAATCATAAGGTTCGATTCGATTCCGGTCAATCATTCCGGTTCGATTCCCAGACCGTGCAAAAATGTCGTTGTGTCCCTGGACAAGGCACTTCAACCTACTTGCCTCGGGGGGGGAATGTCCCTGTACTTACTGTAAATCGCTGTGGATAAGAGCGTCTGCTAAATGACTAAATATAATGTAAATATAATAATCATCAGTGTTCCCTTTGTGACTTCCTCTGTTTGTGTCTCCTCCTCAGCCGTGCAGAACGAGAGGCAACCCCGCAGCACGGCCCAGGTGCAGCCAGACACCATGGACGTGGAGGCAGATACGGAGCACCTGGCCACCACGCGGTTGCCCACCCCTTCCTCCACCTTCTCTGTCATCAGCAGACAGCCCATCAGTTCCTCGGTCACGCCCCCAGCCCCGGCCCAGCACTGCGGCGGCAACGGCAGCCCCAAGAACAGTCACCGCTTCATGGTCAGCCTGATGACCGCAGAGACGTGTGCTAAACTAGAGCCAGAGGACGGTAAGAGCTGGGGGAGAATTTGATCACCGCACATACGATATGCAACAGAATGTTATACAATACAGCAGCAATCTGAACTGATCTGATGTCTTCCGTCTTGCAGTGGATGAGAACATTGACGTGACGAGTGACGAACCAGAGAGGGAGAGAACTCCCTCCGACTATCACTCATCTCCTTACAGCTCCAGCGGCTCTGAGAGCGTGTATGAGACATCAGCACGCCTGCTCTTCATGTCAGTCAAGTGGGCAAAGAACCTGCCTGTCTTCTCTCACCTACCATTCAGAGACCAGGTACAACTCCTCATTTGAAATGGCCATATTTCATATCTGAAAAAGCCCGTGGGATGAGATCGGTGAAACTAATATTGGTTCTGTTTGAACAGGTGATTCTGCTGGAAGAGGCCTGGAATGAGCTCTTTCTCCTGTGTGCCATCCAGTGGTCTCTGCCCCTGGACAGGTGCCCTCTGCTTTCCCTCCCAGACCTCTCCCCCACACAGCAATCCAAGGGCAGCCTCCCCACAGGCAACTTGAGAGTCTTGGAGGAAGTCTTCAACCGCTTCAAGGCTCTGGCTGTCGACCCTACTGAGTTTGCCTGCCTCAAGGCTGTTGTACTGTTCAAACCAGGTGGGTCAGTCTGTCTCATACTTACAATGATTCAAGTGGGTCTCCGCACACATGGCCTTGATGTCTGATGTTTGATGTCTCTCTCAATGGAGTAGACACCCGTGGACTCAAAGATCCTGAGCAGGTGGAGAATCTTCAGGACCAGTCTCAGGTGATGCTTGGTCAGCATATTCACTCTCTGTACCCCAGCCAGAGTGCCAGGTGAGCCCAGTTAATATATATATAATTATATATACATATATATATATACATATATGTGAAATATGGTGAAAGGTATGTGCTATTAGTTAATTATCTTCATTACCTGTTTAGGTTCGGGAAACTTCTTCTTCTTCTGCCCTCTCTACACTTCGTGAGCTCGGAAAGGATAGAACAGCTGTTCTTCCACAAGACCATCGGGAACACACCCATGGAGAAGCTACTGTGTGATATGTTCAAAAACTGAAGCGAGTTAATCCAGCAAGCAAATGATGAGAGAAAACAAAATTCTATATTTTTTCCATTCATTCCCTGTCTATTCTTTGTCCATCATTCCCAGAAGCATAGACTATAGGTAATGCACTGTGTACGTTTACTGTTGACAACTCTGAAGAAAGCATTTGTAAGGGCATTTGTTCTAGGTAATCTTTTCATAAATGTATGTATTTATACAAAAAATTATAAATGGTTGCATTTGATACCAGTGCATGTAAGCCCCTGGGGGGCTATTTACCCCAATAGTAGTTCACAGTTGTAGATTTTAAGGGGGGCAGTTGCCCCCAACACTCTCATTCAACATGTTACAACTTTATTAAAAATATATCCAACATTTTATTTCTAAACAAGTCAATTATTTAGGTTTGGCCTTACTGCTTGTAGGCTACATTTAATTTATATTTAGGTCTAACTGAATCGAAAAATATCTGCGGCTTTTTTTTTTTTTTTTTTTTATGTACAATTTTTTGGGGGGGAAACAGCAGACAATTGTAGGTTACATAACAATTTGCACGAATGTAACAGAGGATTAGCAATTTGTTTAAAATAATGACAAATTGCTTCTATGATGTATGAAGTAACTAGACTATGTGGAGGTTGATTAAGTACTTAGAGAATTTCAGATGTGATCTGAGAAATGTAGGTATAGGTTGTACCTTATAGTATCAAAGCCACTGAGAAGAACGGTCATCTGCAGCTGCATCACGGGCTCTGCATTATCTATCTATAATTCCAGAAATGTGCGTGTTTCACAGTCAGACATCTTACTCACCGAATGCATCACGGGCACTGTGCCCTATCTATAACTGCAGTAATCTGTGTGTGTGTGTATCACCTACTTTATCACGGGAACTGTGCACTCTCAATCTATAGTTCCAGAAATCGGTGTTTGTGTGTCTCACCGTCACCGACATCTTAATCACTGACAGTGGTACTGTGCACCAGTCCACTACCATGTTCATGAGAACACAGTCTGTCCTCTAGAGGGAGCTGCACTTCCACCTGATCTATGTAAAGTCGAACATTTCCCAAAAGCAACAACCAAAACACGGAAGTGTCAAACCTTGTTCAGTAGGCTATTGCCAAAGGAAGACCAAATCAAACAGCAGTAGCTCGATTGAATTGAAAGTTATTGTGAGGCCATGCGTTTGATGGTAACTTCACAGACAGTGATCATAATGAACAAAGTTTACACTACATAATTTACACCAAAATGTTCAATAAATCGTCCTCTGGATATCGGTATGAGTCTCTTCTACAGAGAGACTTGGTTTCCAGCACTGGCTTATTTGTGGATCCAGAGAACTTTGGGCAAAAACAGTTCATTCATAAAGGACATTCATTTGATTACATCCCTAAAGTCAGCGATAACAACTACACTGGTAAGTGAGCTACAGCATCCTTGATGCTGAGAAAGCCTGTAGCATATACAGGGCTAAATGACAGGGCTAGCTTGAGTTAGCCAGCTACGCAGTGATCCTTCTCTGTGGATGGATCAGAATATTTACTATGTAACTAGGTAACGTGATTGTGAGGGGAGACGAGACACATTAACGTTATAGCCTAGTGGTATTAACACGAACAACATTTTTCTTTCCTAGACACTTCTCAAGGATGCGTCTCCTGGATTTGTAACCTGATTGTCACCTTCTTGGTTTATATCTGTATCTTCCTCACCTTCCCTATATCTGGATGGTTTGTTTTGAAAGTAGGTCGCCTTCACATAAAAAATCTTCCTCTTCAGATATTTCCATGCAAACATTGTGAATGGTTTGTGAACTGTCTGATGGATTCATCATTTGTAAAAGAGAGATGTATTGTGTGGCAGGCAGTGCCTAACTACCAGAGGGTAGTGGTGTTCCGTCTGGGTCGAGTACGTCCTCCGAAAGGTCCTGGAATAGTCCTGGTGCTGCCTCTCATAGACCAGTGGCAGAGGGTGGATCTACGCACCCGAGCCTTCAACATCCCTCCCTGTACTGTAAGCAACACTCATAGCACAGTCCCGTCATCAAATTCTCTCCCCGAGGGCTTGGAGTCAAATTCACATACGTGAATTGCATCAGATTTATAGTTTTACGGGAGAGCCAAAACCGGTTTTGCAACGCCCCACTTTTACAGTTACGCCTTTTTAATTTTCTTTTAATTAATGTAAATTCACTTGTGTCTTTTTGGCACTGAAAATATCGAATTGAGAGCTTTCATTTGATATACTGTATAATACTCCTATTTGCCCAACATGGCACTTGCACCCCAGTGGCTCCAAGCCATAACTGTGGCTGCATCTAAGCAAGGAAATAAAATCACTGATTTTGCGAGCCTCTCCTCCTCTGTGCCAGGTAACCACTCAGGATGGGGGTCTGGTGTCCGTCGGAGCAGACATCCAGTTCAGGATCTGGAGCCCAGTCATGTCAGTGGTGGCAGTGCAGGACCTGAATGCCTCAACACGGCTCACTGCACAGAACGCCATGACCCACTGCCTCGGTAAGAAGACTGTGAGAGAGATCCACACTGAGAGAATCAAACTGGGGGAGTACCTTGGGGTGAGTGCCTTTCAAGATCTGCTTGAGCGTCAATTTATATTCTGACAAAGACACAAACACATTACTTTTTAGCACTGCTAGAGGTCCTTACTTCCTGGTTGTAGATGGACATCAATGAGATGACTCGCCCCTGGGGGCTGGAGGTGGACAGGGTGGAGCTGATGGTGGGGGCTGTGCTGAAAGCCCCAGAAGACTGCCCAGGACAGTTCATCATGCCTCCGTCTGTGCCTGGCCTGGAGGGCCTTGCTGGCCCCATCCAGCAGCTAGCTATGCACTTCCTGGGTAAAAGTGAAATCCAGACAAACAAAGGTAATTCGCACTTTCACCTCCTGTCCTGTTTGGCTTTGATCCCGTGTTGTTTTTGATCGTCTGTCTGTGCGTTGTCAGAAGACACAGTGAGCCTTACAGATGAGCTGAGCGTGGCTCCCCAGGCTGCGGCCAGGCCTGCTTCAGTGGAGGAGCTCCTCGGAGTGGTGAAATTGTTCCTGTCAGAGTCCCTGGTCAGCCAGGTGGGGGCCTGCTTCCAGTTTCACATCAGCTCCGCAGATGGACAGGACAGTGTCTGCTACGTGGATCTGAGCCAAGGTATTGGCTGCTTGTGGCTGCAGGAAATGTATTTAGAAGCGTGAGTAAACTGTGCAGCCCGGTGAATATTGCATGTCTGTCTTTGTGTTTAGGCGGTGGCTCGGCTGGGACAGGACTCCCAGATCAGAAGGCTGACGTCACACTCAGTATGAGTGACGAGGACCTGCTGGCCATGTTTGAGGGCAGCTTGCGTCCCTACGCTGCCTACACCAGTAGAAGACTCAAGGTCCAGGGGGAGCTGAAAACGGCCATGAAGTTGGAGGGCCTTATTAAACTACTTAGGAAATAAGTCTTTGCACAAACAGAAATGTTATATTTTAGAAGGAAAAGTTTATTTTGAAATAGGTTGCAACAAGATGTGTTGGAACAATAGAAGTTTGCTGACAAGAATCCTTTATTTATTTCAGTCATCAAAATATCATGTTAACATTGAATCATTTTGTATTGTAGTATTCTGTGCAAGTGTAATTTCTGCTGCTGACATTTCACATTTTAAATCAGTGTCTGTTATGTGCATGTTTTGATAATAAAATTAATGGATTTCATTGACGTATCAGTTGCTTTACCTAAGCAAATCTTTTCAGATACATCATAGACAGCACAAGGTCACCATTTGACCCTCTCACCTTATGGCCTTCCACCACACAGCTGTTTAGAAAGAAAACACTCAAACAAGGTCCAAGGACCAGGACTGTATTTAATAAAATGCTATATTCTGGTGCATGGTTCTGCTGTTAGAGGAATATTATCATGTTAGAACTTTGAAATACCTTGAAAAATGTGGATGTGTGTATGGTACATAAACATTAGTTCATGGTTATAAATGCTAGTTTGAGACACAATTTCCTTCTGAATGACGACAGCATTACTTAATCACTGCTAAACTATGGAATATTATAGATTCAAGGTTAGTTCAGACAGTAAACTAGTTGTTTCAGAGTCCTCGCTTCACACCAAAGTCCTCGCTTCATTATGACTGACCTGTGCTGTAGTTCAATATCCCCAGCAAAACAAGCATGTCATCATCTCACTGAGGGTAGGCAAAGTGCATATCAAGATCGACCTACGCCCTCATCCAGATGTCCCTGGCAGAGAGACAGAGGAGGAGTGAGAGCTGAAAGGAGAGCCACAGACGCTATGATGGCTGGTTGGAGAGTAAAGCGCAGTCCCGTGGTACAGCCTCTGTCCTGGTTAGAAAGACTGGCAGAGCCCGGGGTCTGCCACAGCAGCAGTGTGCCCGTGGTCCGACAGACGGCGTACACGGACAGCAGCCCCACCATACGGGCCTTCGGTGAGATCCCTGGGCTCTGGAGGAGCGGCGTGGCCAGCCTTTACAGCTTTTGGAAACTAGACGGCTTCAGGAACATCCACCGCATCATGGTGCACAACTTCAACACTTTTGGACCCATTTACAGGTACTTGGTAACTATATTTGGAGATGTTGCGCCTGTCCACAGAAGCTAGGCACACGGTAGACAGAACATGAACATCTGCCTTTGCATTTTCATACTAGCCTTGATTGAGGTAGTTCTCTGTTATAAACAAAAAATGTCACAAGACTTTTATGTCCTTCCACAATAGAGAGAAAATAGGTTATTATGAGAGTGTGAACATCATCAACCCAGAAGATGCTGCTATCCTGTTCAAAGCAGAGGGCCACTACCCGAAAAGGCTCAAAGTGGAAGCCTGGACAGCATACAGAGACTACAGGAATCGCAAATATGGAGTCCTGCTCAAGTATGTGCATTGTCTGGACCATCGCTACTCAACCCACATCTCTATCTTATTTCAAACTCTCATATTACAGTCATGCCTCAATCTTTAACCTGTCACCTCTTTAGAGAAAATGTTTTTCCAAAAAGGACCCAAATAGTCCTTCACCAAACGCAGCCTCACCAGGTCCTATTGTAGATGAGCGGAACAATCTCTCTCTTTCTATAGAAACGGAGAAGACTGGCGAAGTAACAGGGTGATTCTGAACAGGGAGGTAATCTCTCCCAAGGTAATTGGAAACTTTGTACCTCTCTTGGATGAGGTAGGCCAGGACTTCGTGGCCCGTGTTTATAAAAAGATAGAGAGAAGTGGACAAAACAAATGGACCACCGATCTCTCTCAAGAACTCTTCAAATATGCATTGGAATGTAAGATCTTTCATCATCTAGAGTGACCTAATGTTGAAAGTTTGGCCCAGTGTGTCCAATCCCCAAATTGCTTCTTTATTTTTTCAGACCAACATATTTTTAGTTTATGTTGGTCAAAGTTTTGCATCTGTAGATAATTTGTTTGCATGTTTAGAAATATTTTGTGTAATTGTGAAAAAGTGTGGACCAACACATTTTTTTTTACAGATGTAAAACATTTTTTACAAATGCAAAATATTATCGTCCCTCATTTAACTCCATATCCTGGGTCCTGTTCAGCTGTCAGCTCGGTGCTCTACGGAGAGCGCCTGGGACTAATGTTGGACTACATCGACCCTGAAGCCCAGCATTTCATCGACTGCATCTCCCTGATGTTCAAGACCACCTCGCCCATGCTGTTCATCCCCCCAGCCCTGCTGAAGAGGGTCGGGGCCAAAGTGTGGAGGGACCACGTGGAGGCCTGGGACGGCATATTCAACCAGGGTACGGCCGACGAGGGAAACGTGTATTGAAACATTGTTATTATAACAACATACTAACTCAGCAAGTAGCAAGCATGTGTGTCAGTGTAGTGGACGTGCTCCGTCATGTAGGGGGTCAGCTGGCTGAGCGGTTAGGGAATCAGGCTATTAATCAGAAGGTTGCCGGTTCGATTCCTCGCCGTGTGAAATGACGTTGTGTCCTTGGGCAAGGCACTTAACCCTACTTGCCTCGGGGAATGTCCCAGTACTCACTGTAAGTCGCTCTGGATAAGAGCGTCTGCTAAATGACTAAATGTAAATGTAATTTAGTAACATGAAGGTATGGGTGTGTGCCTCTGCAGCGGACCGCTGCATCCAGAACAGCTACAAACAGCTGCGACAGGAGACAGGCCGCCATGGGAAATACCCCGGGGTCCTGGGTAGCCTGCTGATGCTCGACAAGTTGTCCATCGAGGACATCAAGGCCAGCGTCACAGAGCTGATGGCTGGAGGGGTAGATACGGTAACCCACACAGCCCAGGATGAAATCCAACAGTTTTTTTTTTTTTACAGTGGGGGCTCAGATGGCTAAGTGGTTAGGGAGTCGGGCTATTAAACAGAAGGTTGTTGGTTCGATTCCCGGCAGTGCAAAATGACGTTTTGTCCTTGGGCATGACACTTCACCCTACTTGCCTCGGGGAGAATGTCCCTGTACTTTACTGGTTGTCGCTCTGGATAAGAGCGTCTGTTAAATAACTCAATGTAAATGTACACAGTACACAGACACATACACTGTACTGAGTTGGTGGTTGCAGACATCCGTCACTCTGCTGTGGACCCTGTACGAGCTGGCCAAACACCCAGATCTGCAGGAGGAGCTGCGGGCCGAGGTGGCAGCCGCCAGGGCGTCCACCCAGGGAGATATCCTGGAGATGCTGAAGAGGGTGCCTCTGATCAAAGGAGCCCTGAAGGAATCACTGAGGTAAGCAAACCATCACGACAGGTGCACTGCTCAGAGGGTCATTATTATGAGATTTATTATATGATTGCATGGTAACACAACAAACCTGAGGAACGTTGAGATGTGCCTTGATTGCAATACTGCCACCTTCTGGCATCACGGGTGAAGTGTCATTTTGGGAAAAACGGTCTCTTCGTTTTCAGACTATATCCTGTTGCAGTGAGTTTGCAGCGATACATAACAGAAGACATCGTTATTCAAAACTACCACATACCATCTGGGGTAAGACACAAAATATGAACTCAGACAATCCTTCATAGCGCCCGCTCTCTCTCCATAATAACATTACGTGTGCGACCGTGCGTGTGTGTTTGTGTGTGTCTGTGGCCAGACTCTTGTCCAGCTGGGTCTGTATGCCATGGGCAGGGACCCTGGAGTGTTCCCCAGGCCAGAGGAGTACCGCCCCTCCCGCTGGCTCAGGACAGAAAGCCACTACTTCAGGAGCCTGGGCTTCGGCTTTGGGCCTCGCCAGTGTCTGGGCCGGAGGATTGCCGAGACGGAGATGCAGCTGTTCCTCATCCACGTGAGAAACGATTTCCATCCCTCTCTTTTCCTTCTCGCCCATGATTAAAATAGAACATGTAATGTGACGGAACGAGGAATATTACATTGATTAGTGTTAACTTATGTGTCCCGCCATCGCAGATGTTGGAGAACTTCCGGGTGGAGAAACAACGCCAGGTGGAGGTGCAGAGTACCTTTGAGCTCATTCTGCTGCCTGAGAAGCCTATTTTGCTGACCTTGAAGCCCCTACACAGTACACAATGACCCAGTATGATGATGTTAGGCTGTGTTGGGTTACCTCATAGATTACTATGGTTCATAACCACTCCTTAGACTCCCAGACAAATTAAATGTTTGAATAAAACATAATTTTTTAAAACATAAAAAGTTTATCTTTGAAAATGTCATTTATTGTTACAACCTAAACAACTGTGCTCAAATAAAAAATAAAACTCATTTTGTAAAAATAATTATTCGTGTCTTCCTTGATTACGTTATTGTTTTTTGTAGATTCACACTACGAGGTGAAGGTCATTTCATAGGCTTCAGCTGTCTGTGTCGCCTACGATCCATCAAGGAGTCCGACACACTCTTCTGTGGAAAACAGACGTTAACTGGAAGGTTTTAACACTGTTGGTTTGTGAACACATACCCACTGACCAGCATGGAAGCTGAAGTGAGAAATGCACTGACCAGGGGAAGATCATGCAGGATTGTGTTGGATGTCCGTGCGAAGCCACATTTATATTCACTCAGTCTGGTCAACATCTCCTGTTTTTGCCTGCCCCAACGTTTAGAGTTCTCTTCCAGCTTTAACACAAATACCCCGATGAGATGTGTATTGCATGGTGTGTGTATCATATATTGTTTATCATTTGTTGATCATAAAGTTTCTGAATGCATGAGTCTACCTGTGTCTCCAGGGCCCGTACTCTTGACTCTACCTTCTCCAGTTGACTCAGCAAACTCAGTTTCTCCTTGTCGGAGAAAGCATCCTGTGTTAAAGGAGAAGAGTCCCACAATCACACACGCACACACCCGTATATCTCACATCCATTTGGTTTTCAGCAATGTACTGTACGTGTGAGGGTTCAGTCTGATGTTCACCTGTGGCGGCTGTTGGATGATGATAGGGCCTTGCTGCTGACGCATCTTCTCCAGCTCCCCTCTGAGGCGGGCGTTCTCTGCCGCCAGAGCCGACTCTATCCCTGCCTTTCTGCTGTCATCCTCCCCTACTGGTCACACACAGGTCGCAGCTTTCCCTTAGCACGTGCTGTACGAGTGCCCTGGCACAGGAATGTCTATGATGACTCACCTGTTGACTTTTTCCACGTCGTTTTCCTCCCCCTTTCTCTGAGCTCCCTCTCTGAGTTCTCCTTATTCTTCTCAGTCAGTTTATGATCCAGAACCTTCTCCATCTTCTCAATGACCTGCCGTGGTGCACAGAGAATAGACAATCTAAACGTCGAGATTGACGGACGAGTGGGTGAACCCGGAATCGTGTCTCTATGGTCCAGGAAGATGTGGTCTGTCGGGGGATTGGGCATGGGCACCTTCTCCTGCTGCCGGACTGTGGTCTCCAGGACTCCCAGCTTGGCCACACGGCTCTGGTAGCTCTGCAGAGCCTCCTGCTGCTGCTCATGGGCCCTCTGAAGCCTCAACAGCTCCTTCTCTCTGTCATTCTTCTGCAGAAAACACACAGACATGCATAGTACACTGTTTCTTATTTCGATTGAGATCGGACGAGTGAGGGGTGAACGAGTTGGACATGGGAGTGCTTGTGTGTGTGCGTGTGCATAAGTGTGTATGTGTGTGTGTGTGCATGTGGAAATGTGTGTGGGTGTTGGCCTGACTGTTCACCCGGATCAGGTCATTCTGCAGCTGCTGGATCTTGTCTCTCTGGGAGGAAGCCTTGCTGGTCTCACTGGCCAGCTTAAACTTCAGAGAGACTGTCCACACCAAACAAGAGCATACACATGACACAGCAAAACTCATTGGACACAACATGAGCATACACTGTAAAATGCTGTTTCTACTGAGTTAATAATATATTACGCTGTTTGTGTCAGTGTACAATACTATTAACTTCTACTTCAGAAGGATCATTAACAACACTGTGTGGGGTTTAAACGTGACATCTAAAAGGTACTTTCCCTCATCTGATAATCTCTAAAATGGTTGTTTGATCGAAAGTATAACTAAGACCTTCAAAGGCTTCATGAAGTTTGAGTTATTCAAATGTCTAGCTGAGACACAAACACATCTTCACAACAACGTCCAAATCCTTTCACAGTATTATCTCGGCCTGTGAAACTCAACAAATGAATTCCCTCTGAAGAGAGAATTTTTATCTGGTGTTTTTGCTTTGATGGCCTCAAACATGCTGTTTGAGTCCTTTTACTGAGGGTCACAAACTGTCCTTCAGGAGATAACAGATGCTTGGCTGCATAGCTTATCAGCCTGGTGGCCTAAATGAGCTGTCTTATCACCGCATGGCACAAACTGCTGGGGACCAGACATGCTAGGATCAGTGTGGTTTTCCATTTCCCATGGCAATGACACAAACCTGCCTCCACTACAGCTCTGACGGGGAAGTTTCACTACTGTCAGCGGGATGGCAAACTTAGTTAAAAGTGTCTACAGACTGCGGACGTCGCATATACCAATCCGGTCGGCGATCTCTGCCTTAGTCATGACATCGATGTCAGTGTCATCCAGCAGGTTGCGTCCCAGGTCCTGGTGAAGGGTCAGGTCACTGCGGAGCTGGCTGTTGTCCGACTCAAGACTGACCACCTGTGATCGCATGGTGATAATGTCCTCCGCCATTTTGCGCATGGCTGTGCGATAGTTCTCCACTTCCTGTGTGGGAACAGAGAATATACAACCCTACTCAACTCTGCACTCTGCATTACTGGAAGAGCAGATACAATCACAAAGCTAATATAGAGTACCAACCCATTTCCTGTGGTCATTTTAGACCCTGTCTCCCTCAGGTCTTGCAGGGGGATTTTACTTCCCCCCTTGCTCTCCTTTGGCACTCCCTTGCCTGGGGATAGCCTTGATTAAGATCAGACCCTGAACAGTGCTTCCTGCCTGCCTGTGTCAGTTTACTGTAATGCTAGATGAAAGTATTAGATTAACGCCACTAGAGGGCTCTTGAAGCCCAGCATCCAGTGCCTATGAACACAACATAATACAAGAAGTCTCACAATTCGTCACAAGGATCAATTTCTGCACATTTAACAACTTATTCACTTTATCTTCATAAATGTGAAGGATGATTAGTGAGACATGAAGGAGAGGCAGACTTATGCCTTAACAGGAAGCTTGGCTTCTTAAATGCCATTCGACTACATTTACCCAAAATCGTGTCCGTGGTTGGAGTTCAATGTAATCATGTGTCGACACCTCAACTCCAGGGAGACTTTAAGACCTTGTTCTGTGTCTTTTGGCACAAAGGCTTTATCCAGGGATTTGGGATAAGCCCTACTGATGCATGCATGGAGCGACACCCCTCATAATGGAATCCCGTTTAGAAAACAGCAGTGAAACTGCTCCCAGTGACACTGACACATTCAGCCAGGCAGAATTGTTGCGTTATTATTATCATTGTTGCAAACAGACAGTAAATTCTGTGAAAATGTATCGTACATTTAGTACATAATTTGTACGTAAGAATCTTTTTCAGTTTTTCCCCCATTGCGCTTCACATTGACAGCTTTTGCTTAGAAAGATTTTCCCCCAGCTAATGTAAATACTAGCATTCAATCTATAATCGTTTCATAGCTGGAACGATACAGTAGTGGACTCGGAATTCAGCTTGGTAGCAATTGAAGCTGGGTCAAAGCCTTCTTTACTGAGGTCTTTCTATTAGTAAGGCATTGGCTTGCTGTGTAGCACCTCACAAGTTTCACTCCCTCAGCAGGGATCTGAGGTTCTATAAAGAACTGAATGGAGGCTGAGAGCAGGGGCCCTGGTACACAGGGAGGAGACATCACCGATTAGGAGATTCCAATCTAGGGGCGGTGTAGATGTGGCTCTCCAGGGACCCTGGGGTGAAATTGAGCGCCTAATTGAAAGGGCAGGGACAAGGTGAGAACCATGACTGCAGATGAGACTGGAGACAAGGGGCCGTGCTGGGGCCAGGGGTGTGATGGGAAGGAGGGGCCTTCATGATGAGTCTAGTAGACACATCATCTGAGTCAAATAACACCCTCCCTCCTCCCACCCAGACCTATCCTCTCCTTATGAATACTGGGCTACCCCAGCCCCCTCTCGTTTTTTTTGAAGACACACTCAAGGCCTCAGTGCCACACTTACTAGCTCTAGGACAATTACATGACAGACAGATGGTAGACACCTCTCAAGAATGTGCGTGTGTGTGTCTTTCCGTGTGTGGGGGGATGTGCACAGCAATATACGATTTTCTCCCCATTGTCACTGAGGTGTGTGGTTTGTAGTGTGTGCAGGGTCACCTTGAAATGGTCTCTTTATAGTCCAGGGATGTCAACTTTCCATTCCAAGTGAATCATGCAGAGAAGGCTAACTTGATCTTACTCTAAATGAAAGACGTTGTAGGGAGATGTTTATGCTTCACTGCCACCTACAGAAAAAACTTTCCAAAATGTAATATTGAGCACACGTCATGATATGCGTGTCGAGCTCCTCCATGTAGATACAGGGCGTCTCACCAGCACCGTTGTCGGTGGACTACCCCTGACAGTGAGACATGTTCATCTATCCTACCAGCCGCCATGTCTCCCTGCTGGCTCTGTAAGAGCGGCAGGGCTGAGTGCAGCCAGCAACAATTTGTCCAGTGAGAGGGGCCATCCCAGTGTCTGAGATGCCCGCAGAGCAACATGCTTCGACAAGAGCCACACACACAACTGACCACGGGTCCCTTATTAGCTTTTCACACTCCCTCACCCTGCATAGCTAACACATGCACGCGGCATCTCCACAGTTGGTCTCGATGATGTAGACGAAAGCATCTACAATGACCACGGTTTCAAGGCTAAGGTCTCAGGGGCTAAAACAATGGGCTACATGACCTACTTTTCAAACAACACCGTTTTAAAAACATGGCATATTAGCAGCTGAAAGAAGTGTCCCTACATACTGTTTGGTGTCAATCATTCCGTACTAATTTATATTTACATTTAGTCATTTAGCATGCTACAGTTCTTACTTTTGTTTGGAGGTCAGTGATTTGTGCTATATGTGGGTCATCCTCAAAGTCAGGGAGAGGTTGTCTGAAAAGAGAGAACATAAAATGGGTAAATGTATTCTGCTGAAGTCATACAACCTTTACACTTGCTAATATAGATCTGTAAAAACCACAAGCTATCCACGGTTTTGGCTGAAATCACTCCACGTTGTGAAGCTTGCCATTTGTGTTAAAAATGTATTTGATAGGTTTGGTGTGCATGAGAGGGGTACCCTGGTTTGGTGTGCATGAGAGGGGTACCCTGGTTTGGTGTGCATGAGAGGGGTACCCTGGTTTGGTGTGCATGAGAGGGGTACCCTGGTTTGGTGTGCATGAGAGGGGTACCCTGGTTTGGTGTGCATGAGAGGGGTACCCTGGTTTGGTGTGCATGAGAGGGGTACCCTGGTTTGGTGTGCATGAGAGGGGTACCCTGGTTTGGTGTGCATGAGAGGGGTACCCTGGTTTGGTGTGCATGAGAGGGGTACCCTGGTTTGGTGTGCATGAGAGGGGTACCCTGGTTTGGTGTGCATGAGAGGGGTACCCTGGTTTGGTGTGCATGAGAGGGGTACCCTGGTTTGGTGCTCTGTGTAGCCTCTGCTGTGTCGGCTGCTCTGTCCTGTCCCTGGTGAACCGAGCCAGGAGCGGGAGGTTTGTCTGAGCTGAAGAGGTGCTGGTAGTCTGGTAAGATCTGAGCCAGGGCGTCGGGGGACGGAAGACTGTATCCATCCCGCTGCAGCTGCACAACAGAAAACACGCAGAGACACAAAATCAAGCCTAGGAAAATGAAGTCGATACAGAAGCCTTGTTACAAATGATTTTTTTCCCTCCACACAACAGCAGCTGTGTTAGCTATGGCATCTGTACTTACTATGCTTGTATAGGGCCTATAGTACTTCTTCATGTCCTCTATAGACAACAGATGTTATTACATAACTTGAGTAAATCCCACACTGAGCTGGAGAACTCCCTCCAGTCCGAGCCCCACGAGGCTCTAACATGCAAATGAACATGGTTGCCATGGAACAGAGACACACTGGTAACCACTGATACAAGAAAGCAAATAAGTAGTCATCCGAAGCACCCACCGCCCATCCTCCCTAATCAAATACCAAATCTAGTGTTTGACTTCAGGCATCCGTAAACGTCGGAGAGGTGCAGAGAGAGCTTACCTTGCCTGATGCCAAGGTACTGGGGGACCCCTCAGTAGCCTGCATCGAACAGCCAACCTCTGAATCCTTATCAAGAGACCTGCGGTCTCACATAACTGAAGGTGTGAGTCGGTGCTCAGACTTTGTCGCCGAATGCTAACACAGCCCGTAACCACAACACAGGCCTTCCTTAGCAACTTTACAAAGCTGCGAGGGGAGCTCCTATTGTGTGGAACATCTACAATTTAAAAGCTGCCTGCTACTTTGCCGTGCGGCAGAGACACTTTGATTTTGTCAATTCCCATTGAATTCCCCCTCCCTCTCCCTTCTCTTTTCAGTTTATAACAGAAAATCAACCTTTTGTGTGTGTAGCTGGAGGCAGCAGGTGAAATCAATACAACCACGGGAAGGTTCCAGAAGAACGATGTCTCAGTCTCCATCAGCGGATGGATGAGGACAAACTGATCGTGTCTCATAGATGTGCTGTGAGGCTCCTGTGGGGTCCTCGGAGTGGGGCTGCCACCTCTACTCAATTCAGGAAGGGGACAGTCACCGTCACATGTTTGTCACTACGAGCCCATTTTCAAATTAAGAGTTTCTTTTTTGAATACAATATTTTGACTTTTAACTGGTCACATTGGTGTGCAGTAGGGCCCTTTAAGACAATCCCTCTACATAGGAGTGTTTAATGATCAAGGATCAATGTGTCCGGGCCAGGGTCATCCATTCCTCTGGCCACCTCATTAGTGCTCAGGGACAGGCCATCAGAAAGGGCACAGGGCCTCAACTGAATAAGAGGCTCGTCTAAACGACAGAGACCGGAGCATCCAGATGCAGAGAGACTTTAATCACTAATGATATGATAACTGTCTCTGGTCATGACTGACCCTAACATAACAGCATCTCATAGTTCTCAAATGACATTCCACCAACAACAAAAAAGAAAAGAAAAAGAAAATGTTGCGGCTTAACATTCTAACTTTGGAATGTAAACAGCAACCAATTAGGGACATTTGTAAAGCTTGATTAGAGCACGTCAAATTAAGAATTCACTAACCTTACACAGTAATGACATGAGTCCAGTTTTTCTTTCTGACACTGATTACCATGGCAACACAGCTTGGCAACAAGTCAAAAGAACTCCCTCCCATTGTCACCACAAAACTGCTCTACTCTAGTGTAGCAGTAATTCAGCTCTATTCAGAATGGATATATATTTTTACAAATTACTATGCATTTATTCCACCAAATGACTATGAAATCTCCTCTGTGAGTCTTAATATGAAACACCAGCTGAGTATTTGTAATAAAATACATATTTTCATAACTGAATGCTTTAATTCATAATAAATTATTCACTGTATCCGTGCAGCTATGTGCTCTTGCTGAGGGCTTAATCTTGTCTATTCCAACAAGAGAGAATCTCAGCATGTATGAGGTTATTCAAATGTACAAACCGCTATAACAAAATGCCTCGTATTCATCCTAGTCGCATTTAGCAGAAAGTCCACGTGTTTGGAATCAGAATGACCTTATCATAGTAATCAGTGCAGTTAGTGAGGGGAATGGGCAGCATATGCTCCGGTGCTGGAGGGCAGGGCCCCTGTGACACCAGGCCGCCTCATGTGTGTGTCTGGGGGTCTCTGAAGCTGCCTCCGACAGCCATCAGCATTCACCACACAGCCTGCAAAATGCAGCAAATGGGATCTTCAGTGGAGTGACAGCTCTGAGTCCGCTGCCACACAGAGCTTCAATTAGCCTGCCAGAACAAGCCTGGTCCCAGGAGCTCCCTCACCAGTCCCTCTCTCTCCTCCCTCGGTCGCTCTACACCTTTCCCTCCCTCCCTCCCTCCCTCCCTCCCTCCCTCCCTCCCTCCCTCCCTCCCTCCCTCCCTCCCTCCCTCCCTCCCTCCCTCCCTCCCTCCCTTCCCTCCCTCCCTCCCTCCCTCCCTCCCTCCCTCCTCTAATCCACCCCCCTTCACGCTCTACCTCCATCCTTCCATATGGCCGTTTCCCTCCATACTGAGTCTTTCTTTCTTTTCCTCTCCCTCCAGCTGGAACCAGCGGTCAGCGTACTAATGGAGACGTAGGTAAAGAGGGAGGGAGGAAGGGAGAGTGTTGAAAGAGGATGAGAACGATGGAAAACGGATGGTGTGGTGTTGTGCACAGCTGGTCTCTCATTCATTGCGGACAAAGAAGTAGTAGGCCACTGGTATTGCAGGCTTTACCTTTATAGTGTGGTTGCTGTAAGTAGCTTCATTAGGGAATGAAGCTGTGGCTCAAATTGCTACACGGATTAAACATGAACTCACTGCTCAGCTTTTGTACAATATGTTTCTCCTGGAAAAATCATGTGCGACATTCTGCTTTCCCTTAATATTTAAATGAAATGCAAGCTGTGCATCCATGGAAAACCCTACTGTGGGGATGTCTGTAAAAAAGCTGCAAACCAGCAGTAACACTCTTGAATATTTATGACCCAATAAGGATTTAAAATACTGCAGTCTATACAATTCCGTAAGATAAGAATGTAAAAATACATTCTGGATGCTTTCTGCGTTCCAGCCAACAATAAACAATGAATTGTATGCAATCTTTTTGTTATATTCAGAGATAAGTTTTAGAGTTGGAAAACAACTAACAAATCAATGAATGCAGGCTTATGCAGTTTTAATGACCAATAATGTTAATACATTTACAGGTGTATTGTAGAACTAAGGCAAACGTAACTCAATAACGGTAGCAAATTATTTCTGCCGTAAGGGTGTTAACTTGGTAGGGATTGATTTTTATCAGCATCAAATAACCTGCAATAATACAACATAATTTGGAATCAATTTGAACACATAGCTCAAAATGTGCCATATGGTTCCTGATATATTCAATTACTGGAGTCCCGAGAGAGTATGCTTTCAGTGAAGGTCTGGATCATACCTATGCTCTGTCAGCAAAATAAATAAGCATTAAGCTGTCACAGGTCTATAGGTAATCTGGGTGGGTGTTCAAATGTGTGTGTGTGTGTATGTGTGTGTGTGTGTGTGTGTGTGTAGGTGTGTGTGTCTCAAGGACAACATGCAACCTCGGCTGAAGGACGTACTCTACGACCATCAATGCAACAGGGGGGGATGAAGTCAAGGATCAACATTAAATCAGAGATTTCCATTTTTCGGGTGCATCTTGTTTTTCTCCATCTGATCCACTTGGTGCAGTATATTTCACACCTTCAAAGATGAATTAATGAGTACATTTCTATTATTTAAAAATGAATACTTTTATTTAGATCCAACTGAACGACGTTTGAGTACACAAAGGGGTGTGAGATGTCCCAGAGAGATGCTTGAGACATGGACACTGAAAAAAAGACCAGCTGTGACAGCCTAGAGGACAGCTCCACCCCACACTGAGCCTCAGCAGTATCCGTGTCTGCCTTTCCCCCTCGGCTCTCTCTGACCTTTTAAAAACGCGATACAGAAACAGCTTAGTGCCTAACACACAGGTTGACATTTATACTTGCCAGCTCACTGTTGAAATGTCTCAAAGAAACATGAAAACACTAATGTTGCTTGTAGCCAGAAGGGACTAATTCAGTGTGCAGACCAGGACTAGGATTAGGACCAGAAATGGGCTAGAACAGAGACTAAAATTATTTGGCAAGAATCCAGTCAGGGTTTGTGGGAGTGGTTTCGAAAAATGAGGCAGAACATATTTGTAGGAAAAGAATTGACAGCCATCCAGATGAATATGGAAATCCAGTGGAATTGATGAACGGAAAATGGAGACGTCGCTGACCACAGGTCACGTCCAGTCTGAGGCTATGGAAAGGGCGGGAAGATGGATGAGTGGGATGTAGGTGTGTCCGTAGTGCAATGAATCATCCTGGGTCTGCCAAGAATGACACCAGGATTGGATTTAAATCAGAGGGCAGACTGGGACAGCCATAATGTAAGCCCCCACACCTCCCTTTCTCCTGAACCCAGACGGGAGGTAAGGCAGTCAGTGGATGGGATTATGGAGCTGGGGTGGAGGGTGGGGGCAGGAGGGTAGGGGCAGGGAGGCAGGGGGGTGGGGGCAGGGGGGTGGGAGGGTGGGGGTGGGGGGCAGGGCGGCTGGGGGGTTCTCTTCTCCATCAAAATCCCTCACACGGAACAGAGGCATCTATATAGCAACGCAGAATAAACACCTCAGCTCTGCACCTTCCTCCTCCTCTCCGGCTCTCACACTGTCCATGTCCTCACAGCTGGCAGGTCAAAATAGTCAACGGACCAAATTATTGCCAGATAAACTAGCTTGCTTCCGGTGGAAAAAAAAGAAGTGTATTTTGCTCTGTCCTGCGCATTGACAACCATTGTTTCTATGCAACCTTGGGGAGGACTATAATTCATGTCTGGAATGGAATTAACGGAAATAGTCCGGGGTACACTGGAAGGTTAAATACTTCCATTAGCCTCATATCGACCTTGAGCAGCAGGAAACAGAAGGCCGACAGGATCTTCAGCATTCAGACTAAGACTTTTACATACATTTTGTATACATCAAAGATATTGACAAAAAATGGTTAACCCTTCAACCCTTTTTCGTCTGGGACAATTCTCTCCATAACTGCACTGCCGTGCTATTCATCAAGGTTTCTTGATAGACAGGGCAAAACTGAAAACTGATAGGCCATTAGTCTGACTTGAGCCTATACGAGACATCCAGAAAAACCGCCACCGGTGCCGAGAAGACGTTCTTGTTAAGCTTGTGTATCTGTGTTCAGAGGTCAGTGTGGGGTTCTGCTGTTAGCAGAAAGTGGAGAGAGCAGGGAGAGAAGCTCCCACCAGGCTCTGCTTCAGCTGCGCTGGGAAGATACAGGTTCCTTCACTGGCACTTCAAACACAGCAGCCCAGAATAATAAACTGTTCACCGGGCAGGGCCCCAGACATGCCTGCCTCCACATTTCAGCCTTATCTGAGAGGCGCAGGTGGAAGCAACAAGCACAACAGCGGACTTGGCAGTCACTACATTTGATACAAGTTGTCTAATGAGTCGAACAAAGAACTGATTAAGATGCACACAGGGGTTTGTCAATACGCTGGTCCCAAAGGAAAGGTCACCTATCCAACTCAATAACTATGCACAAGGCAGTACCTCACAAATGCAGCTCAGAATGCTAACACCCAACAGCACTAAAGACAATCAAATGAATTGAGCTCACAGATTCAATGACAACGGGCTTAAACTCCAAACTTTACTTCAAGAGTTAATGACAAGCACGTGCCTAAAGCCTTCCGTCATTCAGAACCTTGGCTGATGCTAACCCTGAGCGTTCAAGGCTGCCCTCATACCTCATCTTCAGCTTGGACTCCAGCCATCCACCCACATCCAGGATCCACCCACACGTGGCTCTAGTCTGCATCCTTCCTTTGTGTCCCAAGGCCAGCTAGCCTCGCCTTGGCTTTGCCTGCAAAGCAAATCTACAGGCTTCATGATTCCTGTCCAAAGACCTTCTAATGCCTGTGGGGTTTGTCTGTGATATTGTGTGTTGTGTGTGGAGTGCAGACAGCCAAGGTCCTCTATTCAAACAAGTGAAAAGGAGTATTTCATCATGACTGCGGGCCAATACTGACAGAGAGAAGGAAGCTCACAATAACATGGTTGGCTAGGCACCCAAGGGAGCAGTGAGAAGTCAGCATATGTGTGCCTGTTCTGTTGAGGGGGATTGTGTGAACAAGCTACATCAGTGATATACTTTCATCACAGTATACAAAGAGGAGACAGCTCCTCTGAAGTACATGCTCTGCACTACAGTGTTGCTGCTCCAATCAACGGCTTGCTTCTCTCACCCATATCATTTGTGTATCTTGAAAGAGCAGCATCAAGAATAAGTGTGTTTTAGAAACCTGTAATGTCTGTGCAGAGCCTTTTGTTTCATTGATCTTAAGCTGCTGAACTCACTCCCTGTTCCCATTAGGAATGCTCCTTTGTTGGATGGCTTTATGAAACAGCTTGAAACCTTTTTAATCAGGTTTTAATTGTACATTTTGTGATAACTGTTATTGTTTATCATGGTGGATGATTGTGATTGTAATGTACTGTAGTGCTTTGAGTACAAGAAAAGATCACGGCCAATTTATTATTATTATTAAAAACATTAAACAAGAAAATCAATGAGCAGCATGTAAATGATAAAAGTAATTATTGAAAATCATAATTTATGAACACAACTTTATGACACAAAAAATACAGGCCAAAAACCCAACAATCCAGACACCAACAACAGCTTCCCACCACTAGATGTCACTGTGGGCCCATGGCCCCCCCCAAGACCTCCCTCCAGTGACCCTCATCAACCCCACTGCTTCCTGGTGGATCTAGGGGACAAGTCCTTTAATGAGGATGCTCACACTGCTATGTCTAAACTACAGTATTCCATGTGTGGAAGGAGTATATGTAGCCATTACTATTCTGAGCATGTCTCCTTTCCCCTCCCTCCCTCCCTCCCTCCCTCCCTCCCTCCCTCCCTCCCTCCCTCCCTCCCTCCCTCCCTCCCTCCCTCCCTCCCTCCCTCCCTCCCTCCCTCGCCCCTTCCTTCCTCCCTCCCTCGCCCCTCCCTCCCTCCCTCCCTCCCTCCCTCCCTCCCTCCCTCCCTCCCTCCCTCCCTCCCTCCCTCCAAACCACAACAGTGCCCGGCGGCAGGGGGCTCAGAAATTACTGCACATTCCCGCGCTGCAGGAGCAGAACTGCATACATTATGCTACATATGAACCTCAGGTCCAGCCTGAAGGGACGAAGACCGTCCTTCCAATAAAAAGGACATGAAAGACTGCAATATCACTCGCAGTAAATATCCAAATCACTGGCATACAATTGATCCTTTATTAAGGAACCACGTAGATTAAAATACTTAACGTCCTTAAACAGATTTGGTAACAAACACCTGTTCCGCAAGCTTTCCCCTTCTTTTGCTGTTGGGAGTGAGGGTAATCCTGGCTCCTAAACAGTGCCAAGTTTGGATTTCATTTGAGGTGAAGAGGGATATTTTTCAGTGAAAATCAAGGCACAGAATCGTTTTCTTTGCTTATTCCTAGTTCTACCACTTTGTATTACTGTATTGTACAGCAGGACAATAAAGACTGGTTCTCTTCCTTCCCTTTAGTTCGCCTGGTCGAAATAATAATTTACTATGAATCTACCAGCCTGCTGCTTCCAGCCCCCCATGGGTCCTGACGTAGGAAAAAAGAGTAATCCGATTCTTTTCAAGACGGCCACTGCACAAAATCAATACCATATAAGGAGGCCTGATGAATTAGAAATCTGTACTCACAGTAGGTATTGATCAGCTTCAATCTACAGACTTTTGGCAGCCTGTGTAGGTATACAATCAATACGGAGATAATACAAAGAACCGAACCGTCAATCAAACGAGAATATAGTACTGAATGAACGCCATGCAAGAAAATTCATGCTTATGTAAGTGATAACACTATCATCGATGACACGCTACGGCTGTCAACTGTTATTGTCAGAAGTGATATTACGTCTATAATAAGAGCTGTATGCAGTAAGCAGGTCAGATGTATCACTAACATGCCATGCTGGACGGAAAGGGGGCCAGGTATGCTGCAGCAGTAAAGCGACTCACAGAGGGATGGCGTTGCTGGGGCTGCTGGGGCTGGGTGTGGTGGTCAGGGCTGGGTGGGGTCTGGATGGTAATGGTCCCCTGCTCCTGGTCTGTCTGAGGGGGGAGAACTGCTTCAGCCGTGGGGGTCCAGTCTTCCTCGTCCAGAGTCTCTGGGTCCAGGCTGGGAATCAAGCCTGGCTCTTCCGCGGTCAGGAAGAAGTCGGGACGCTACAAAAAAACCCACCCTGCATTAGTAGTTGACATACAAATACTGTAACAGTAACCAAAAAGTGCTTGTGGTAGATGTACAACAGTACAAATGTTATTTTAAATAATAACACTCTGAGATATGTTTCCATCAGAAAGGCAATAGCTATTCATGTGTCCTTGATAACCTTGAAGTGAAAGCCTTTTTACTGCACCCATCACACCACTTTAATGGACACTGACTTAAGGAGTGGCAGATCTAGAGGACCCCATGTTGCTGAGGTACAGGCATCTCACTCTACTTCCTCACTTCCGCCTACCTCATTGAAATGAGATCCCTGAGCGGGAAATCATTTTCCAGACTCTGAACTAATATCATTACCAGCAGATACACACTGCCTGGACTAAACCAGCTCTTCAACGCAATTACATTTTAGCCTCTCAGACATTAGTCCATTTAAACTGCTTTTTTTTGGTCAGGAGCAGATAAATGATTGAGTTACATGCAGACCTAATTATAATTAACTTCTGTGAAACATGGTCGGAAAAAATACTTTTAAACCACATGTTTAATATAGACTTAATAATTCAGTTTCTTCTTTTGTAGCATCCAATACAGACAGCCAACATTATCATTGAGGATTTGTAATCCAATTAAAATCAAAATAAAACTTAAAAATATCAGATGCATAGTACACCAACGTATGTATCACATGTACATTTAAACAAAAAACTGTTTGTCACATAGCAGGAAACAAAGTTTCTCTTGTCTTGAACTGGAGCAGAACAAATCCATTCAGATGAACAAACACAGATGATACGAGGAGAAATCAGTACGGACAGGGGAGCAAGGCAGCGAGGCTGCAGGGTCGATGCAGCTCAGTATGCTCATATACGGATGTCTGTTCTCAAACAGAGCCTTCATTAACCTGGCATCTGGAGCCAATCTAATAAGAAGTCAGTTCAGTACTGAGCAGAGCCCCAATCTATCTCTGTGAATTAGGGGCGCGGTCGAGGACGAGGGCGCTGGGGGCACGTTCTCCAGGTCGGCGCGTGCCGGGAGATGGAACGCAGTGGTCACCGGGGTAATGAGGCCGGCGGGTCAGGAAGCACTAAGCTATGCACAGTCACACAGCCCTGCCTCATCCTGAGCAGCGTTCGCTTGTTTTGCTCGTTTGAGCCACCTGCGCACTGTCACACGACCAATACAAATGACTTAAAATCGTTTGTGCTTGGAGTTAAATTTATTAGAAAATAAACTATTTGTGTGCTTAGGTAATAGCTCACCATCATTCCCCCCCCCCCCCCCCCCCCCCCCCGACAAATCTACACAAAGACTCTCTCAGACTGCAGAACATCAACCAACATGTTTTGACACGTAAACGTCAGTGTGCGCAGAGGGGAGAGTGTTGACAGCGCGGCCCTGTGAGGACCTCTCAGACAGCACTGGTGCTGCTGTGCCTCCATCTCCATCCAGCAGCAGGCCAACCAGTTGCCCCAAGGTGCTGTCCATGGTGCTGACGAGAACAAAAGCATCAAAGCCTGAGCCCTCCTCCCGTTCGCACCCCCCCCCCTCCCTCCTCCTCTGTGAAGGGGGGAGGGGCTGAGCCGTGGAGTGGGAGGCACTATGACTACTTGATTCAATTAGCAAGTCTGCGAGGCCTCCCCTGGGAGGGGGGGGTTGCAGAGCAGGGGGCTGCAGGCCCGGCTAACAAAGACATGTGGTGGTCCCTGTGCCCCGGTTGAATCCACCTCATTAGCCAGCCAAGCTAGTGTGCATCCCAAACTGCAGCCGTGGCACAGCCCAGGGAGGAGCGGCCCCTCGATGCCAGCGTCTCGCACGTCACAGACTGCAGCCGAAGAGACAACATCAAACGCCCCGCCTTTGTTTGGAGTCTTCGCTGCATTGCTGATCATGTGCACTGCGGGGGTTTGAAAACTGGGCATCAAGTGGGAAGAACCTCTTTTCTGCTTCAGTGTGCAATGCCGTTATGCCACCTTAACGGTACTTTTCCCCCCAAAGTTTTTTAATCTGTGTAATACGTGTTTGTGAAGGAGAACCTCAAACAAAGGTTGTGTTGACACAGGAACTGGGAGCAGGAAATGAAGTATGGATGTATGGTGGTCTAGGGTATGGGCATCAAAATGAGCCAATATCTCTGCACAAACATCTGTCTGAGCCTCAGATTGACTCACAACAATAAAAGCTCTGTATCTCGCAAAGTTTTCCTCTCTGTATCAGAAAGAATAAACGGCATATTTTCTTTCTTTGAATGTCAGGCAGATAGACGCGGCGCCAGCAGCATTGGTATTCATGTGCCGTAGCTCCGCTCCTTTGAAACACGGCAGATGTCTGTGTTTCTACATTTGCGAGTTGTCGAAACCGCTTGGAAGCGGTGGTGGAATTTAAAAGAATCGAAAAATGAAACACCTGTTCAGCGTGCTCTCCAATCTAGACGTCACTCTCAATTTGTTTTCTCTGGGATTTTAAATAGCACAGACACCAGAACAATGAGGTGTGGCATACCTTTTGATATGACTTCAAATAGAAACAATTAATTGTCAAAAAGGCACATTAGTAAAGACACAAACTCGCAATGAAGGTGGGCTAAAACAGTAGTGTTACTGCCAGTGCTTGCATTCTGATTAGATGTGTTGGTGGTTGAGGTTAGGATAAATACTGGACAGATGTGAGGCTTAGAGTGTTTGGATGGGTCCCTGGCATGGTCTATGATGTCTGGCCTCTTGGGAGAACTATACACGCAATTACGAAATGAACCACCGTGCTCATATAGATATCCAGAGTGCTCAGGGCCAGTATCTGGATTTGAAGGGAGCTGCAATAAAGATGATTCATAAACAGATGACAGGCCATGAAGTAAGTTTGAAATGCCAATGTGTTTCATCTCAAAGTTGGTAGTAGTAAAAGTAGGTATCATTCCATGACCATAAATAAAAGCACATACATTCATAATATTCCTGAATATTATCAAAATATGTGTATCATTTCAACAATTTTAATGCTTATGGGTTGAATGTAGTCTTTGTTATTTTTCTACTTGACAGAAAAAATGGTGTCCTCTTTTTATTTAGTTAACTTCATTGATCACATTTTAGGCCTATTTTAAAGTGAATTATCTCTTCCAATTACTTTTCAACAAGAATATCTTACAGTTAAACATGAGAAAATAGTGTATTTTGTAATATCTCTTAACTTACAAAAGACATGTATATTACAAACATACAGTCGAATCACACATATTATTTGATTAATTTCTGTGAATGACAACTCTGTACTTCCTTTCTTTGTGTATATTTGGCAAGTTTAGGTTTACGATGTAAACATTTTTGTGGATCAATGTTGGGTTGTTTTCTTTTAATGAAATGCAGGTTGTGATGTGTGTGGGCACAGTGTAGACTTCACATTACCCTGGGCCAGTGCCACGAGTTCCATTTGAACACTCCAACTGTGTGTGGGCTGCAGGTATCCACCCACCATCACAGGGGTCGAGCACATCCAAGGACAGGCACGGACAAACACACACAGACAGACAGGCAGGCAGGCAGGCAGGCAGGCAGGCAGGCAGGCAGGCAGGCAGGCAGGCAGGCAGGCAGGCAGGCAGGCAGGCAGACAGACAGACACCTGCAGTGGTCTCGGCCCCCTCGGCTAACAGTCGCAATCACGGTCGTCACAGGAGCCAGAGATAATTACCCAGCTTCCAGCCACCAGGCTGGCCGGCATCAGTACAACCGTGTGGCTCTGCCATTGCAATAACACTCGTCTGAATGAATCCGCGGCACTTTACGACGTGAATAGAAGCGCGCATTTATTTTGCCGTCCAACTGGAAAGACAAAACAAATTAATTTGGCACTTAAGGCCCCCCACCAGCTTGTGAATAATGTATCACCCTGCCCCCCCCCCCCCCCCCCCCAAACCTAATCTCTCTCTCTCTATCTCTCTCTAATTCTCGCTCTCTCTCCTTTTTCCACTACTACCCTGTGTCCCCCCCACCCACCTTTTCCAGATCACACAGCTGTTAGAAAGTCCTCCATCACAGCCTTATGCATAAATGTTGCCATAAATCATCGATAGTTGCTGGAGATCTTTCACCAAGTCTGTCATTTATCATGAGATAATTTAATAAATCTAACATACGCATTTCAACTATCAGATGACAGCAATTTCAAACAAGCAAAAAAAAAAAAATATATATATCCATCATCAACTGTCAAAGACAGTGACTTCTGTGTTCTCCAGTCTGTCTGGTGTCTGTTTGTCCTGTCTGGAACCTCCAGTTTCTTTGTTCACTTCACACCAGCCAGTATGTAATCTCAACCTCTGAACCCCAGCTCAGTGATAATCAACACCACAGCACCCAGACCACAATCGCACCCCTCCTCCCCTCAGGGATGACAGACGGATATTTCTACCCGGCTCTCGTGCGCCCCATTATCTCAATGCAAATGAGAAAAAATGAGGGGGGCACCCTTTCATGTTAGTGCTAATTAGAGAGGAATGTTAGATTGAATATATGAGCTGTACATTTAAGTACAGAATAGGGAACGTGTATGGCACATATACACCTCGGAACGTGCCTCAAGTAATGGGCTTCAGTATGGCACAAGGGCAGATTTGATTGGGACTCTAGCCATCTGTGTTCCATATTTTTTTCGTTAAGTACAACAAAAAAAAGCTACATATTATAAAACCTTTAAATTCAAAAATCCATCGTCAATATGAGTGCATACAATAACTTCCCTTATATCTCTTACGCACATTGTTTGGGAACAAACAGTAGTGTATTGTTGATGAGCATGTGGAACACAGATATGTGACACACACGCTAATATACTGTGAAAAATTCCTATTGCACGGTTTTAGCCGAACATGCCAATAAATCAGGCCTTGTAGGGGAGAGAGGGCGCGGGCAGACAGATGGAGATGAATCCACTGGCCGAGGGAGAGTAGTAAACCACCCTCTCTCCCCCAGAGCCTATAAAGAGCGCTACATTAAGATAATAATACTTTATAGTAATTATTAAAAGGCAATAAAGTCAGTTTAGCACCTCTCCAGGCTAGCTGCCTGCCGGCACTTCATATTTTATAGCATCAGCGCGGAGCTGTAGTGTCTTTCCAGCAAGGCAGCAGAGTGTGAAAATAAGGCTGAGGAGAATAGAGATTTAAGGACACAGTAGACCTTCTGTTATCACACAATATAGCTTAGAGAAGGTCTTGGTATATGTCATGGCTAAAGCTTTGAAATGGCCAAATCTGCTTTTAACTAAAAAAACAAACATTTTCTGGGCTTAAGAGGCTTTTCCATGGTGCCTAAGTATTTATAAGAGTTAGCCCTAGAGCTCCCCATCTGTCCTAAAAACAATAAGGAATGTAGGTACAATGTGTGTTATAATGATGTCAAAACATCTACTATGTATTTTACTGACCAAGCGACGGCCGCATATGAATAAAGTTAAACAATATCTCAGTGTTTTGATCAGTTGTGACGGTACTTAATCTCGCACCTCTGAGCCAATGAGACGTAGCAGTACGCTGACAGAGGGAACGGAGTCCATGGTGGTCTGGAGCTTGCTGCCCTGAACCACAGAGGAGGAAGACAATATCACAGTCAGGGACAGCATGTCCACACCAACACTGCATAAATACTTCACACAGACTGTCTGCTTGCACGTACACTAGACTGAAGGGAAATCACTGAACCAACTGAACCAAAACCAACAGAAAAATAAATTAAAATTTGCTCTTGTGTGACAAGGGACTCCATGGATTGCTAGCTAGCGTATTGAGTCTGAAACAATGGTGAATAACAGTGTTCCTCCATCACAGGGAGAGGAGAGATGTAGGCTATAAAAGGATACACTACAGAACAGCACGTATGCACACACATACGCGCGCACACAAAAACACAGATGTAATTAAAGTCTCTCCTCTCCACACTCACCCTCAGGATCAGCTGCCCCACCCTCACCCCCCTCTGCCCCCTCTCTGACATCAGCTTCCTGTAGAGCTGCGGGTGCAGGGACAGGGCGGAGAAGCCCAGGGGGCTCCAGAGGTGCCAGCTCACTGCATTAAGCACTGCCACACAAGAAATACACATCAACACTAGCTACACTGGGTAGGGAGGAGTCGTACACCAACAGAACATTTAGCCATAAGTACTGTGTGTTACATTCACGTTCTCTGTCTATAAATGATATTGGCCGGGTTTCCGAGATTTGTTAAGAAGCTCTTAACACTAAGAGCTTCTTAGGAGCGTTCTAAGAGCATTCTAGAGCGTTCTTAAAACGCTCCTAAGAAGCTCTGAGCGTTAAGAGCATCTTAACGAATCTGGGAAACCCGGCCGTTGTCGTGTCTTTGGGTCAAGTAGATCTCAATGGGAGCCGTTTGGTTACCGCTGGTTGTGGGGTAGAACTCCAACACCAGGGCAGCATCACCGCTGAACATGGTGGCACAGTCTCGTTCCAGGAAGAGGAAGGACTGGTTCCATACAGGCTGTTCCTCGGGAGACCCTGCCAGGGAGACCTGCAGACGCACGGGGGGAGGAGTCAGCCCAGCGGCCCACCACAGAGACTATCACGTTACACTCACACCCAGCTCTCCTCCAATACCCAGGGTTCCTGTTCTGACTCCTCCCATAGCAGGCATCACTTCAGAAATAATAACCCTGCCTTATCCTAAAACAATAAGAGTAACGGTGGGAGTGAGATGGCGTGCGGAGGGCGTGGCGATCAACAGTTGAAACAGCCCGGTCGTTCCCTTCGGGCGGTGCTGTTGTGGCATAGCTGGGATGAGAGCGTGCCCAGCACCTGTCTGATGCGCTAGGAGGAGCTGGCAGATGGCAGTGACGCCATGGTGTGCGTCCTCACACTAGAGTAAGCCGCGCTCTTGCAGGTGAGAGGGGATGAGCTAGTGCCAGGGCAAAGGATGGTGCTCGAAGCATTGGGGCTCCAAGGCTGCGTGCAGGACAGGGGTGAGCAGGGTCAGGATGTGCCCCCGGGCAGACAGATGTTACAGCTCATTAGAATTTACGAAGTCGGTCTGAACGGTTAACCATGAGATTTAAATATTTATGCAGGCTATTTTGGTTGTATCTCTCCGTCTCTATCTTGCTGCAAATTCTATAGTGCAATGTTTGGAGAAAGGCAGAGGTTTGCAAGTTGTGTTGTTTACGCTTCCCGGTTCTTGGGAATTTCTGGTCTGAAATGTCATTGGCTGAAGCCTGTCTGGGCACACACAAAGGTCAGCAGTGACACCGGGTCTTCAGCTCCTTATTGATTCCCAATCCTTTCAAATTATGCAGGGCAATTACCCAGCACACTGACATTCTAATCATGCAAATTAATTCAGAATTATTTACACTTTGTTGTGAAATTGTGTTGTGACAAATTGATTGTTTATAGGTCATCCAGGCGAGTACATGAGAAAGTCCAGTAGTCAGGAAGAAGGCCGGGGTCTGGGCTGCACTGTCCTATCTGTCCTGCTGTATCATGTTGACTTGACTAGTCTCAGAGAAAAATGTCACGAGAAGTAAACAACACATTCCTGAGTTGTAGAATAGGGTTCCTGCCAAAGTTTAGAAGGAGATACCCATAAAACAGAAGCCAGAGAAGAGGGCTGGTTCTCGTAGTAGAAGGGGTGAACTAGGGTTGAGGAGAAAGGTAACTGAGAGGGGGGTTTGAGCGGACATTAGAGATAAGGATCTCGTACGCATGAAAGTCAGTTTTAATAAACCTAGACAGTTTTAACCACATTTCATTTTGAACTAAAAAATTGCATGAAAAACAATGAGAAAGCCGCACGTCTGTCCATGCTGCCTGGTCTGGTAGGTAGAGAGTGGGCTTTGTGGGTATGGCAGTATGGAGAGCTTGAGTGTGTGGAGAGTGTAAGTGGCCTCACGCCTGTGTGGGCACAGATGGTGGGAGAGCAGGACGTTCAGACCTGTCCTTTCGCCCCCGCACATGAATAACACACACACACACTCAGCATGTGACAAGCACCACACACATGCATTGAAAAACACATACACACAAACACACCAGGTGCTGGTCTGGCACTCTTGTCAAACATTCTGGGGATCTGGTTGTTAGCTTGTGCAAATGCTGGTGGGGTCCAGATCAGATCCAACAGACCTCTTCATTACCATTTCAGTATTAGCGTTGTAATGTAGGCATCGGGACGTGCTGATCAAAGGCTGATAATGGTCTATAGAGACATGCAAGGCCAAGCAGGATAATTAGTGCAGTGCAGCGATCAATACACCTTGTGAGTCAGGTTTGAAAAAAGCAATCTCAGGAAAGGGCCGAGGGAGAACTGCAGTGGCAAGCAGAATCCAAACCGGCTGAGCATGTTACAATGCAGAGAGATTTACATCAGTGGGTGGGATCCTACCCGCTGTATGTAACGCTCACATGCTGGGCACAGAAATGTAATCAAAGCTCTTGGAACACGGTCAATAATGACCGTTATCTCTATGATTGATATTCTGAGACAGAGAATGTAAATAATCACTTGATCTTTCCTATGTTCTATCGTAGGATATTGAAAGCGGCACAGTTAGCATGTTCTTCGGATAGAGACAGAAGCTTGAATGGCCAAAACGACAGGATATAACTGTAAGGGGATGTAGACAGGAAGACGGATGGGTAGGTAGATGAATGAAGGCGAGTGCTTTAGCAGATCGATCAGTGGAAGCAGAGCAGAGGTCTCGAGGGGTGGAAGGGGGGAGGGAGGGGAAGCGTGTTAGCGCTGGGCGTGGAGAGAGGGATGACACGTTTCTCTTCCGAGGCCCCGCGTCTGGGAGCAAGCTGTGTGTCGGTGTGTGTGTGTGTGTTGGTGTGTGTGTGTGTGCTGAGAGATGCGTGAGGGGAGAGCTTGCGGCCGCGGCGTGGTGTGGCATGGCAGACGGTGATGGGGAGTGGCAGCAGAGTGCTCTGAGAGAGGGAGGAAGACATGCAGCTTTGCCACATTCCCCTTTCCCTACCGACACCCTGGGAAAGAGCCATGCTTTCCCCAGCCTCTGACAAACAGAGCCACTAACAGTCACTAACACCGAGACAGAGACTGGGGCTGTGAAGGGAGGCAAGGCCTTTCTTAACGTGACCTCTTTGTGGATTATGTCATTCTTTTTTGGAGGCGGGGGGGGGGGGGGGGGGGGGGGGGGGACGCATTCGTTGAAAATGCTGGAGAACAGGAGTATACCTGAGGCCGGCCGTGAGCGGAGAGAAGGGCAGGGCTGAAGGTCGACGCAGGGGGTTGTGGAAAGTGGACTGTGGTGACAGCTATTCCCGCTGCTCGAGGAGTGTGAAGGAGCATTGCATCTCTGGAAAACACAACACTTCAAAATAACATTTAAAAGAATACTCAGCCTTTTTTAATCACAGTGGAATAAATAAAAATACAAAAATGTTGTTTTTTTTTCAAAAATCTTCTCTTGATTGATAGGAGCGTGACTACTTTGCAAATTAATATTTGCTCACCCGATTTCTAGAATAATGGGAAAAGGCAATGCGTACTCCAGCTCACGGAGGAAATAAATGAAAACATGGAAAATGTGTGAGACCACCGTGCTTCCTGAAGATTACAGTTCTGCCAAAGAAATCCATTTAAGTGAAAAAATAAATAAAACATTGAGTCGCACTTCCAATCACGCCTTGGCAACAGCTCCACTATTATTAGAAGCCTAGTATGAGAGAGAGAGAAAGAGAGAGAGAGAGAGAGAGAGAGAGAGAGAGAGAGAGAGAGAGAGAGAGAGAGAGAGAGAGAGAGAGAGAGAGAGAGAGAGAGAGAGAGAGAGAGAGAGAGAGAGAGAGAGAGAGAGAGAGAGAAGGGAGGAGGTGTGGGAGACTGCAGGGAAGATGCATACAAGAAGACGCCACCTGTGTCCAGAACACACATGCGCACACACATGCAAGACAAATAAACGACCCAGTCAGCCCCCAGTCTAAACCCTGTGTCCAAATGAATTAGAAATGGGCAAGTGGCTTTTCAGGAGAACAAAACAATGGTTTAGGTGTAAGTGGCACAGGTTCTAACATATGGACTGAGCTGAGGATGTAGGCCACAGATTTGTAGAAAAGAACTAGCAAAACCTGCTACTCTGTATAATACGTCACCTTACAATATATAAATGATATTCGACTTCTAACCTACATAGCAATAAAACAAGTTTTTTTGTGCAGCAGGATTTTAGCTAAGGTTGCAGCACAAAGCACATGTTAAGGACACAATTAGATGCTGATGATGGTGTAAAGATCTTAAAGGAAAATAAAATCTAGAATTAACCCGAAAGCATTAGGTGTAGTCCATAGAGACGAAATGTCACAAGCAGGCACTTACTGGGCGGCTTTTTCTAAACCCTGAAAATGGTTCTAATCGGTAATGGCTGTCCGTCTCAATGCACACACAGAGACCCCACACACACACAGGCTGCACACACACACAGGCTGCACACACACACGCTTTTTGCACTCTATTTTTAGCCTCCAATGAGAGGGACGGTTCTTCTTTGTCTCTGTTAATTGATGTCATGGACCTGAGGTGCATTAGTATGTAACAGGATGTAGTCATGCTGACATCACTCTGCCCTCTCTGTGGGGAGCCCCCAGCCCCCAGCCCCCAGCCCCCGGCCCCACCCCACCCCACCCCTGCCCCGCCAAGACAACCCACAGGCAGAACATATTGAATTATCTGCTATTCCCCTAGAATGGTCCCTTTATCACTGACCTATAGGAGTGGTAGTCAGGCACGATGCGGGCTACGGAAAACAGGGGACCGACAGGCTCCTTTAAGGGGTTCTCCATTGCTTGCAGAAGCACCTAGAATCAGGAAAGACTTACTGGAGTGTTGGATGGAGGGAGGGAGGGAGGGAGGGAGGGAGGGAGGGAGGGAGGGAGGGAGGGAGGGAGGGAGGGAGGGAGGGAGGGAGGGAGGGAGGGAGGGAGGAGAGGTGGACATAATCCCCTGCACTGCCAAATCTGTAGCAGCACATCTTTCAGATAGATAAGTGATGCAGCTCCATGCACCGGCATTTAAACCCATGGGCTATTCAATACCTCCTGCCATGAAGGAGATCATTGAACAGGTTCAGTTAATAGGACATTTTCCCTGGGCTTGATTAAGTTAGCATTTTTGTTTCATACAGTTTATTTAATTGCCATGGTGCTCGGAAATAGGAAAACAGAGATTGGATCTCTAATATCTCATTTCATCAAAAGGTTTTTCCTCATCACACATTCATGAATCCATTTAGCAATCTAGTCATATCATATTAGATAATTGCATTTTTGTACAGTAGTCCATTCATTTGAAATATAGTTCAAACCATTTGGAACTGTGGTGAAGCAATCAATATGAAAAAGGTTTAACAATCGTTTTCAACATACTGGACTAGACTACACAGGAGTGGAATGGCCTCGACCAGACTGGACTAAACATATCCTTACCTCAAATCCGGTGAAGGAGAAGTGAGGTTGTCGAGGCAGCGTGTTGAGCTTACGGACCACAGTAACATAGAGGTTTATTCCATGTGGAACAGACTTGTGAGTCTGCAATGACAATGGGATTTGCTCATTCAGTTGGTCTCAATTACAACAAGGAAAAGCGTTGTGTTCTTATCAGAATTTATCGTACGGTCATCAAGCAGGAAAAATCTAGTTGATGGCCTGAATTCAACCGTCCGTGAAGACTTGGGACAGGAACCACAGGTCCACATACAAAGTGATTACAGCTCAGAGCTCTCCAGAGTGTCTTCCATTAAAACAACAATTCACAGATCAATTTTTATAGCCACCATAAACAGCAGCTAGTCAGGGAGCCCCCAAAGCCTGCTCCATCCATCAACCCAGCTGTTTACACGTTGTGATGTCAAATTCCAGCCAAGAAAACCCATATCTACCGGACGTTTCATCCACAGCATAGTTTACATCTTATTCCAGTCTTACTCTTATTATTTTCCTCAAATCTTCCTCAAATCTTCCTCAAATTTTCCTCAGATTTTCCTCAAATTTTCTTCAAATTTTCTCAAATTTTCCTCAGACTTTCCTCAGATTTTCCTTCAATTAATAAAGTCTTATCTTACTCTGAGCATTGATTACCAGTCTCAAGAATTATCCTAAATCCAATAAATATGTGTGGCAGAATTTGGGGGGATATTGTAGTCGTAGTAATATAGGAATAACAATGTAATGGTATTATTGCCTATGGTATTACTAACATTGAGAGAGCGATGAATAATTTATTATTTGATTTTCCAAGGCGGTTGTTAGAAGCAGTGTGGATGGTATTGTATCAGAGAGGGGCAATCTAGTGTGAATTCACACTGTCACCCAGTCCTCTGTAAACTATATATATATATATATATATATACATATATATATATATATATATATATGTATATATATATATATATATATATGAATAAGAAAGAGCAGCATGAGTGGTCAGCATAGTGCAATCAGATACTATACATGTATATATATATTATATAATTATATAATATAATTTATTTTGTGTATTTATCAGTGTAATCAGCAAGTGTGCTCCAATTGTAGGTTGACAGCTAAACTAGACCCTGGCCCATGGTCTATGTCTTCTTCGGAACTGCTTTAAACCTATCCATAGTACACTGAACAAGACTGGAGAACTGTGAATGTCTACATTAAATCAATATTTAATAGTAGGTCAGATGGGCAGCAGGCATTTGGAACGGATGGAGAGAAATGAATTTGGTCTCACAAAAACAAGCACCTCAAAATGACCTTCAGAATGAAACTGATTTGAAGATTGCATAGCTGTTTTGTATCTTCCAGACATGCAAAGGTGGGTATAAATGTCAGGCAAAAACAAATGAACCGTTGAAAAAATACAGACAGATTCAAATAGATAGACAATACGTACAGCCGACACCAGTGGAAATGCTAGGATACCCCACATACGGCATCTGATGCTTTGAGAAGGGTAAAGAGAACATGGATTATTCATGTCTATTCCCACAGTGCAAACAGCTCCCTTTTGATGGATTATGCCTGGGGCAGTCCTCCATACTCAATACCAACAGTTCCAGGTAACCCATCCTCACACTGCTCCACAGAGCCTGTACCATCAGCTCTCCCGGAATCACACTGCCAGGGGCTCTCTTCCTGTTCCTCCAGATAGACATAATGATGCTGTGTGGTCTGAGGTGAGCCTAAATTTAAACTGGGTAGCAAGGAGAGGGTAGCAGACTAGAAAGGTTAGAGGGGGATAAGTGCTGATTGCCAGCAGCAGGAGTCTGATATCCTTTCAGCTCATCTACGGGACGTGAAGACGTGTTGATTGGTTTCGATAACACTCAGAGGGCCTGACAGGATGAATGGTGAGCAGACAGGAAACATTTTTATTTTAATGGCCGATGCCTGTTCTCCTGAAATATAACAGAAAGGGTAGAGAAAAGGCTTCTGTGTAAACATGGAATGGATGGATGGATGGATGGGTGGGTGGGTGGAGTAGTGGGCGGGTGGGTGGAAGGGCTCACCTGCACTAGCTCCAGGTGGTAGTGGTGGAACGGCTGGAGATGGCCTACAGGGAGGCGGTAGTGAGCCAGAATCTCCTTGGTTCGACTGTCAGCCACATTAAGGACCACCACTGCAGATAATTAAAGAGCATACAAAGATATTATTCACGCAAAAAAATAATTGTTTAATTGAAAACATTAAAAGGGTTATGAAATTCCATGAAATAGCTATGTACTTAGAGGTATGTTCTCGGGGAAAAAAAGTTCGGGGGCTAAACTTGGAGCCTGAGGCAGCCCAGAACGCAAACTGGCAGTAGAGAAAGCTCATTTAACAGCTCCGAGCGATGCACTAACCCCACTCCACAGTGTCAAAATAGTTTTACCTCTACATAAGCTCTGAACTAAAGATGAACCCTGGCCTTGTCTCACTGTTCCTCTTAAACAACGTGCAGACAGCGGCACTGACACAGTTCTCAGCATGCCCAGGATTTGGGCATGTGAAGTATAGACCAATCAGAAACTGGCACTTCAATCTCTATTAGAAATGGATCCTGTCAACGCCTCACACAGCAGCTGGTGGGGAAGACAGCCTGGCAAGGTGATTCTGAGACATCACACTCTCTGCACATTCCTCCCCGTCTCCTGGCGTTAAGCAGCTGAGGACAGAGACCCAATGAACTTCAGCAATGGACAAGTAACCATTCCACATGCCTTAGCAACAGTTGGAATCCATTATACTAAGACCTCCCATCAGTCAACAGTAACCCGTGACTACGTTGTCCTCCAATGGGCTTGCTTTACCGCAAATGGGAGGAGACAGCCGTGGTCAAATAAAACAGGAGCTCAAACAAAGAGAGGGAGTTTGGTGTCTGCAGTGTTGCCCTGCCTCTCCTCAGTGCACCATCAGTATTCTCTCCACATCTCCTGCAATCATTCCTTCCCCTCCACTCTTTGAGAGAACCATTAAGCTCTGTGTGTAATTATTCTGTCACTTAGCAGGCACGAACCACGCTGCTGGAATAATCAGACCCACGCTCAACAATTATCATCAAAACAGAGGCCTTTCTCTGTGCTGACGAGCAGATCAAGGCAAAGCAATTTCACACACTGAGATTTTCCCCGTCACTCGTTTTTCTCCAATGCGGAGAGAAATAAAGCATGTTCTATTAGCATTCAGACAGTGGCTAGTCAGGTGCAACAATGGCTCAGAAGTATGCCCCATTTTCTTTCCTTTTTTTTACCCGAATCTACATTCTTCTTAGAGTTATTGAGGACTACAAAGGCAGACCGAGAAAAAAATCTTCTTGCTTCCTGCATGAGGTGTTGGGCTTAGATGAAAGTTAACACTGGTTTGGAAGGACATGTATAATTTGACGGTGTATCTTTCAAAATATTCACAGGTAATTGCTACTATGATATGAAGTTTCATTGATGGGACACTTACAGCTACAGCTGCACTGTACAATAATTATACATGAAAGAAGTGTGGCAGGAGCTGGGATAAACACACATAACAGGAAAGAGTCTGACTGTAAAAAGAGTATGGATCCGCTTGAAATAAACACTCTGAAGATTTGTTCATCTTTACAAGTAAGGACTGTTTGTAATCAACACTCAAGACTCCTAGGTGACTTGTAGCCCAATGATACTGAGGAGCACCATGCTAATATAGTTGCTTTTCTTTTGCAGACTCCCTGCTTGTGGGTTGTGACATTGCATCACAGACAACAGGCCGAACAACAGCACAAGATTCTACACTGTGAGGAACAGCCCTTGTTTAAGCATTGACTCCCAGACCATGAATACCAAAGTCCTTCTTTCCTGCCAGTTTTTTCCAGTTTTAGTTTACAATTTTATCCAAAGCAACAAACAGAGCAGGGGAGATATGAACCAGCTACTTCTTGATCTGAGGTCAAGTGCTATGCTATGCCTTCCCACTCCCTCAACGATAAAAAGGGAACTGGTTTGACTTTTGAAAAGGGTATATAAAACTGAAATGTTAGACTTGGATGTAACTCAGATATCCAAATGTCGCCATTCTTCTGACGTATGCTGTTCTACATCAGGTGACTAGCATTCTCATACAAAAATAACCTAGCCAGTCATGTATTGCGCAAACGGATCATTTCCATTCGGCTGCTGGCTGAGCACTTTGTCCTCTGTAATTCATAGACTGAGCCCAGGCCCACACACATTACCCAATAATCTGATCCTATTTGGTGGTGTTGCTCTTTGGCAGCTCACCCTCCCCGTGGGCCTGCTTCTCCGGGAGCTCCAGGCTGAGCTTCTCCTCCCACGAGGGGCAGTGTGTGGGCTGGAGGGTGCGGCGGGTCACACCCTGACTCCTCCGCCCATGGTCCTCATCCACTGCTCTCTTCCTGCACATATGTACACAAGCATAGATTGTATCTCTTCTGTTTATGGAGGCACGTTCTGGAACAATACAGTGTCAGATATGTGAAGGAAAAGAAAATGGGTTCTTTGCAATGGGGATTTTCTTGCTCTTTCACAATGCACACACAATTGAACTTGACTGAGCTTTTTAGCATTCCAGGAGAGGTCACATATTATCTGGAGCCTCCTTGTTCTACCTTACCCTTAAGATAACAATGTTGCCCCTTACAAGATGTTAAACAATGCACACACATGCACACACGTGCACACACGTGCACACACGCGAATCCGGCTCAAAATGCCTGGCTAATCACATATACACCCCTTCATTAACCTCTTAAACCTTTGAACAGTTCAATCAAACAGGCACGCTCTCCCCTCTCCCTTAGAGACCTAATCCCTGAAAGCAGGGAAGAAACACATGTGTCGCCTGACCCTCGTCACAAAGTCACAGCAATAACCAACCTTTGAGACCGGACACATCTAATCTTTATGTCAGTAAACCCAGCCCCCTTACAAAAAAACTGGCCCACCCCCATAAATATACTAATTCCCAAACAAATACTCAAACTGTTAAAAGAGCAAGGTCTTACACAGGGATTAACAGACTTTGAACCCTAAAAACCGTCTCAGAAAATGATTGAGCGTGATTCGTGAATGAGAGGTTGTGTTACCTGTACCCATCCAGGACTAGAGATGAATTTGAATGTGCACACAAACTATATCTGGAAAGTTAGAGTGATCCTATTCCCACCTCCTATCTCTGAAGCACAGTCCTGTGGGGAACTTCCGCAGGTTACCAGCAACACAGGACAAGTCTCAGCTGATCCTCTACAAATCCCATGGCATGTCTACAAAGAACTACCAGGTTGACACTCTGCATTAACTACGATACTGACAGTGGGAGACGAATCCTCCATTTTTCTCATAAATAATACATGATAGGACATCTACATCCTACCACGACTACGTAGAAGAATCAAACACAGCTAGTTTTACAGTGGTACTATATGACATAGCAAAGTCTCTAAAACTATCTGACTGCCCCTTTTCAAAGTTTAACGTTCATGCTCCAAATGTCTGTAATACGTGTGGAGAGCATTCTGGATTCAACACCTTCAAGTGTGTGACAGCAGGTGGAAGCAAGCTTAGTCGGTGGGAATTTCTAAAATGAGAAACAAACTTTTTATCAATGACACTTCGGAAAACACTGTGGAAAACACTGTGGTGTTTCAGAAAACACTGTACGCAAAGCATTTCATAGCACCTACCAATGTCACATCTGACACGAGTAACCAAAGACTATATAATGCCCATATGGCCATATAATCAGAGGATTATATATAGATCTACATGGTCATACATACATCAGAGAGTTACTTTATCAACCTTAGGTTTGCAGTAGGTTAAATTCTAGAGCCCATTCTATAAAGACAATAGAGCAGGAGTTTTTTTTCCTTGGCTTTTCTCTATCCAGAACGATATTTTATCATTCTGGTTGTTTAAAAAAGGAAAGAGATGTCAGCCAACATTAGTGTCCGGGAAGACTCCGTACCCAGAGAATCCAGCAGTGCCAGGAAATCAGTCATTAAATTTGCAGCCACTCTGTGAAGCTCCCTCTGTGCTGCTGGGGAGGGGAAGGAATCAGCTTCCACTATGCAAGGCCCGGTTTAGCCAGGACGTTCTTCCAACAAATCATGGTCATCTTTCTGATGAACCTCGGTCTTGTGGTCATGTGGACTGTAGTTTTGAGGAGGTTTAAATTAGTCTTGAGTTCCTTTTTTCGTTAAATAAGCTGCGGTTCATTACTGAGGCTTTGGAGGGGTGGCATATTCATCTTTGACCCTCTAAATCTTGAGTCCATAAATTATTTATCCTAATCCTAATGAGTTGCTGCTGTTGTAGATGCATATGCGACATTACTTCATGCGTTATTATTTTTAAACCAGTGTAGACTAAGGTTAACAGTGTCGCAGGCTTATCCCATCTGATCTCTGTTTGAAAATATATCAGTTTCCTTAGGTAAATTACACACATCTAACATGTTTAAGTGTAAAATTATCAATATGTAAGAACTTATATAGACTAATAAAAAGCAAGATATAAATAATGAATATTTGTAATAGATTTCATAAAATAATCAAATATTCAATGAGTAGTGGATAAGGAACAGCAGGACTAGCACAAAGTGAAAATTCCGATATTGTTTAAATAACTTATGAGCAGTGCATTGATTCAAATGATTCAGATTTAAACCTCTTAAACATGACATCAAAGTGGATCAAAAGTTTGTTTGTCTTTCAGTTTAATCCTGGTAGGTTAGATTTATAAAATATTATAATGCCTGAACACGCAAATAAATATATAAAAATAATACATATTATTTAAACCAACAGAATATACACCAGACCTATTAAATAAATTCTAGCTTCCATCGTCTGAGAGCTACACATCTGGATTCTCATCTCGGCGGCCCTCCAGTGACTTTAGGCACACAAAAATCCCACTTCTGACTCAGACAAAGGTCTTTGTTTATCTTTCGTAAATAAAGGATTGTTTTTTTCCCCCTCAACCATAATACCCCTCCCCCCGTCTGCCTCTCTCTCGTCTCTGAGTGCCCATCAGGTTTGTTAGAAGCCTTCGATTGGAGCCCGGATGAAGCGCCCCCTCTCCTGCCTCAAAGCCAGCTGCAGATGAAAAATGTATGACCGTACGAAAACCCCTTCGATTCCATTTGAAGTGGCTGTGCTCCTCTGAAGCTGCCATGCCCTGACTGTGTCTGGCTCTGCAAAGACCAGCCCCCTTCTTCTCCACAGTGGGAGGGAAGAACATAGAGCGAGGGTGTTGGTCTGGAAGGGACCGCTAATCAAGAAAATTCTTCTTGCCAGTGTGCACTTAACAGAAATGGACGGGAGGGATTTTAGATGGACGCCACAGTAGCAGCACAGCTAATACTCAACCCTCACTACACAATCACATTTTCAAGATCTCTTCTCTTAAATATCTTTTCATCTCTTTGTCTACCTCTTTCCAACATCGGGCTACTTGATTTCCGCCACAAGGTCATGCAGAACGATTGTATTTATTATTCATAGGGATCTCATTATTTGGGCAACAGATCAAAACCCAAGGAAACATTAGCACAGTATCTTTCTTTTTGGTAAAGCCCATGGCACTCCAAATGATGTCCCTAATGAAGAAGAGCTAGCCATTACCCGCACACTTCAATAGGGGAAATACAATATCAGAGGATTCTCTGAACCAGCACATGGGTCATTATGTGGTCAATTGGAGCTATTGCCCAGTATACTTAATACTTCCAAGCAAACTTGGATTTGGGAGTTGTTCAAGGTCAAACAGCAATTCAGAGGTTTCTCATTAACCTTCAAACAAAACAATCTCAAGTGAATTCTGGTTATATGACCGAGCTTTTGACTGTTGATGATAAGGCCCTCAAACTTTAAATAAAAAACCATGACATCAAAAACGATTTAAATAAATAACAATGGACAATGTTTGCCCTATAGAGGGCATGCAATACAGTAAAAACTGTGTTTTTAATCATTCATGTCTGTGTGCACATGCCTGGGCTGGAGCACTCTCCCACAATGTTCATGGAGTTACCCAAGCGTGTGTAGATTGCCAAACGTGGCATGCAACTTCCCCACTTCTACTCACTCTTCTAAAAGCCCTACAGGACAGGTTGGTCATGCTCCCTTTGAAACATCAAATGCAGAGACTTGTATAGCATAATCCAACTCAGAATACTGCCATTTGATTTAAAATACTTAAAAAATACAATATATATATTTATCTATATATATATATATGAGTGTTTGAGGGTGACAAAACAAACAGCAGGGGTGTTACTCACAAAATGGCAAATGGCTGAGGAACCCCCCCATCACTCAGGGGGGGCAGGCTGGTGGCTCCATGCAGGATGAAGGTGATGGACTCCATTCCAGGGTTAGACACGAAAAAGTTGTTGGCTACACTCAGATCACCCTCAAAAGGAGACTCAATAGCCTGGTGAAAAAGCAAGAAAAACACCCCCCCCCCACACACACACACACACACACACACACACAAAGAGAGGGAATTGGTGAATATAACATGCTGTTTTTTACATAGTTTTAGGAAAACTTTTTCTGGTTCCAAGGGACAGCAGAAATGTAACAAACTGCTTGCAACATGGCAGCAATGGTAAAGTGGGAGTAATCTAATTGATTGCGCAAAATTTTATTTTCAGGAAACCTTTTTCTGGTTCCAAGGGACAGCAGAAATGTAACAAACTGCTTGCAACATGGCTGCAATGGTAAAGTGGGAGTAATCTAATTGATTGCGCAAAATTTTATTTTCAAGAAACCTTTTTCTGGTTCCAAGTGACAGCAACATTTTAACAAACTGCTTGCAACATGGCTGCAATGGTAAAGTGGGAGTAATCTAATTGATTGCGCAAAATCTTATTTTCATTTGGTCATGGGGAAAAGTAATATTTTTACTAGGCAGTGCCCAAAATGCCAACCTGAATGAGCCAAGATTGTATGCATCTTTGTTCTATTTGTGATGGTTCTAAGTATATCAAAAAGAGCACTTTAAAGCTGCAGTCAACTGATTTTCTGCACTAGCATATGCTTTACTGGAGACGAATGTCTTTTCAAAGTGAAGTCCTTGGCAGAGCAAAGCTCAATGCATGAAGTCACAATTGTTCCTAAGCAACAAGTAATCTCACAATACAACCTATTGCACAAGAAATGGCTTTTCTCAGTGGGGTCTGAAAGTCAATTTAGAGATGCATCAGAAGGCAACCTTGAGTCACTCAGTGCTGTTCACAGCGTCTGGGTAATGCAGCACCCTGTACTGGAATAATCATTTGAGGACAATAAAACAGCATCCATCTTCAACCCAAGGTTCTCTCTAGTGTGCAACGTAATCAACATTCCCCTACGCTGACTGTGGTTTCCCGGCAGAAACTGCTCTTACAAAATAAAACCTGTAACCTGGCCCTGAAAAGTTTAGCAGCTTTTAGGAAAAGCCTCTTAAAAATGTTCACTCACCTCATCCACATTCTGTATGAATTTTAAGCCTTTATTCATTAAGTCTGAGTTTATACATGGAGAAAACAGATGCAAAAATGGGCAGATTTGTCAAATATGGTGGAATTAAGAAACAGCATTACACAACATGCATCCACCTGTTTAAACCTACCTCCGCCAGGTAAAATCTTGATTGCCAAATGAACAAAATTAGTCAGCAAACTGCAAGACCACACCTGATTAAGACACTTGAACTCATTGGTCTATGCAATCAATGCCACAACACTGATAGTGTAACTGAGCAATCTGATAATCTCACGAATCAATTTAAAAAAAGAAAAACAGGTAGGCCTTCCCAGACACTGTGTGCCAATGTTCAAACTAACAATCACATCAATATACTGCTAAATCAATATATGGATACGAATGTCTGAAAAAAAACAGACAATTTATGTGATGTATTGTATACATAATTTGCAGAACAACACAAATGAATTCCCGACCCCAAGATGTAATAGGCCAATCTGCAAATAAAATACATTGGGTGAAAACGACAACCAGAGGTATTCATTAGATGTATTAGGAAGATTCACAAACTGTTTTTTTTTGTTTCGTTTTTTAACTGTCCTTTACACTCTCTCAACCTCTCAAGTCTTGTACGAGGAACCGCAGCTACGTTTTCAAGGAGAAAGAGGGATGGCTCAGTGGAGCTAAAGATGGACAACAGCTCACCACATGCTCAGTCTCACAGGACTGCAGTCTGGTCAATAATTCAGAGCTGGAGAAGACATTTCATAAGCAGCACAGGGAAAAACAGGAAGGATAAAGGGGGAAAGATGGATATGGGGGAGGAGAGGAGTCTGATTTAGTCAATGTCGGACAAAAGAATAGAACAATAACAAGACAGGGTTGTCTTGGCCGTGTACCAGAGTAGTGACATGTCAGGCCTTTGGAGATTTCGCTTTCCAATCATATGACCTGGACTCTCTATACAGATTGGTTGCCCGATTATTCACATCCAAATACAGGCAAAGAGGAGGTAATGAGACAACAACAAATGCAGCATGTTCTCCAGGGGATGTCTTTGTCACATTTGTCTGCAGATGAATTAGGACACAGGAATGCAATCACTATTCAATTAACTTATGCACACATCTAATTTAGAATGTAGAAGCCCATCTCCCAACCAATTAACATTGCTTACATTTTGCATCTGTTAGGAGCATAAAAATAGATTGTGTGAGTGATGATTTGTGTTAATAAAGGAAACATGGGCAACAAACCCGAAAAAGACAGAGTGGATAAGCAGATGACCCTAGAACATGGGTGCTTAAACAAGCCATTATAGCTTTCTATATATTTACAGAAAGAGAATACTGTTGTGTATTTTGCGACATTAGGCTTTCAACTTTATATGTGATTTTGGTGACAGACCCTTTTTTGTTCTTTTTTTCAACTGAATCAGTATATCAAGATGTTTGTTCAAGACAAAGACAAAAAATGAAATTTCATACAAATGTAGCATGATAGAAGGTGAGGGCACAAATGGATCAGAAGATGAAACCAGCCATTTTACTCAGAAATGCTGTGATCACTGGTCCAGGTGTTCTCAAAGTGGGTATCACTTCTCCCCCATCTGTTCTGTGTTATGTAGTCTGCTGACATCATCACCTGTCATAGCTTTGAATCAAAAGAACAGCCTGAGATCAGTATAACGCTCACTGTAACTTCAATGCAGAAGCGCACATTAAAAGGAGACGCTACAATGCCATATTTTGTCAAAAAAAATAGGCGCCCAGTGGGTGTTAAATCAATGTTAGAATAAAGGATGGGTTTTGGAGCAAGCTAGGCAGACATGGGTCTTTCTTTAAACTACAGCAAACAGCCAAAAGCCTATAACTTCTGAATGTGACTCACTGATAAATAAAAGAGGAAGGCTGACAGTGCTCTGCTGCTCAACTCTCAAGAGGAGAAATCTCCCAGCAGGCACAGGGGAGGTCCCTTATCAGCCGTTTCTCTGGGTTTGGCTTTGAAAAATAATGATGCCCGTCTATGGAGTTTGTCACTACCTATTATTCATATCAAACACTTCTAAATGGCACTGTGAAGAAAAAGACAACTAGGAAATCAGTAGCACAAGATCAAGGTTCAACTGTATTATGCAAGTGACAATTTTTGATTTTGTAAGTGGATGAAACCCATTATCAGGTATGAATTGCAACACAATGAAATCTGAACGCAGTCATAATACCACTGATATGACATTCTAATGTACGTCCAGAGATAACGCTGAAGATAATGAAGTCCATAACAAAAACAAAGATAATCAGATTCCAACTGTAGAGTCTCTCCAGCCACTGAAAGGTGATGATTGCCCCCCCCGCCCCCCCCCCCCCCCCTTCATAATTAGCACATATGAAGAGGCCCCAGAAATGACAGTGCCTTTAGGGTCTGTTGAGCAAATCACCCCCAAATGCCTGCAAATCATCATCTTGAGCAGGTGACACCCACCCACTCGCCCCCCTAACACACTACCCCCCCCATCCCCTCAGTGGGACGTGTGCATGTAAATTACAATCTGTTGTTCTACTAATGAAGGGCTGGGTCACATGAGCTCTGTGACTCCTAAGGCTCTTTAGAACGAGGATTTTACAGAACTCCTCGTAAGTACTCTATTGTAGTACCCTATTGTAGGCGGTGGAGTATGCCGTAGAGTGAATGGATGTGCTTGGGAGGCACCATGCATGCTCCGCGTTGCTTCTGGACAGCATTTGGATTAAGAATTAGATCAGATCCTTTATCTTCTGCTGTACTTTCTAAATCCACTATGTGTGCATCACTTTGGATAAAAGCACCTGCTAAATGAATAAAATGTCGAACATAAATGTAAAGAGGAGTAAGATGGCGGCCTGATTACTGACCCCGCTGGGGTTGTGTTCGGGAAACATGACTCACGTGTCATGACAGAGTATGTGATCATGACAGGAATCGATACAATGATGTCACTATAAAGAAAGGCAGGTGACGACCACCACTACCACACACCAGTAAGACAATACTAGGGCAGATGTGTTCTCAAAGACAGTGTAATGTTAAAGGTCATGAAATAATCCACCAGCTTTATTGATCTGGATCTGTTGTGGAATCACCCATTGTCTTCCCAGCATTAACTAGTGTGTATTTTATAACTTTGTATTTTATTGTCTTACATTTTTATTCAGCAGAAAGAACCTTCCATGCTGCATATGAACATGTGAGCATGTGCTTCACAAAAACACATTAACAGAACAAACACAAACACCTTAACGGGAGGTGACATCCCTCCCACTGCTCCAGTCGTAAACCCGTCGTAAACCATCTAATCTCTGTTACATCACACAGCCCTGACTTTGATCAGCAACATGGTCTATACTATATACCGGCCATCGCCATTTCATAAAATTGACTACCATGAGAGTTCTTGAACTTTGTGAAATACTGCAAATACATAACAGCGGAAGTTCATGCAATGTTAGCATGTGCAACACAAGTGGTATCAAAGCCCTTGTCTTCAACAGCAGAATTTCTCCAATATGTATGCCTGAATAATGTAACTCAAGTGCCACCAGAAGTCTCTTACAGAATACAAACAAAGTTGTGTTTATTCATACAACCTTACTCAACTTACTATGGTGTGAACATTTACCCATACCTTATTTATGGCACTGGGCGTTGCCCATTGCTCTCAGATGGAGATGCTTATTATTGTTTATGCAGTGAAGTGTAGAAGGAAGCCTTTTGCTAATGGAGTTTCATCTGAGTGATCCTAGCAGGGGTTCCCCTGGGCGGGGCTCCCAGTAGGGGTTCCCCTGGGCGGGGCTCCCAGTAGGGGTTCCCCTGGGCGGGGCTCCCAGTAGGGGTTCCCCTGGGCGGGGCTCCCAGTAGGGGTTCCCATGGGCGGGGCTTCTAGCAGGCTCAGTGGGACCTGCCCTCCATCTCCCAGAATACCCAGATGAGACAGTCAGTACTGCCTGTCATTTGTACTGACCTGAGTTCTACAAACATGATACTGACCATATCGTCAATCTCAAAGCAATAAACTGAGGCCGTGACACTATCCTGGTAGACAAGGCTCAGAATATTTCAGCAACATCCTTCTAAGCATTCACTGTCAGGGATGGCTGACTCTACAAATGTCATTCAATGTACAGTCCAACAAAATAATCAATTTAAAATTCATTGTAAAATCCTGCATAGATCATTGCTGCATGTAATCAAGGATTACATGTATGGAGGGACATCCACATGGCAGTGTAATCTGGTTGGATCAAATTGGACTAAATGTATTTACACAAACAGTTTGCTTCCCCGCTATCTTTGTAGGCAATAATTGAATTACCTTGGAGAGGTACAACATATAGCTTATCTTTCTTCTAGGATGGCATTGGTTCTAGTAAACAGACTTCATAATGTGACAGCTTTATGACTGGGGTCAAAATCCTTCAGTTCAAACAAAAGAGACCAGGCAGCAACCAATATCTAACAATGAAGAAACCCTATACACACACACACACACAACTGTAATACCTTTCAACACACAACATAAAATGCGATTACAGTCATAAAATAGAATTGGTGTATTCTTCAATATATCTCAAATTCAACTTCACAGTAATGTCATATAAACCAACAGAAGCAGGCATTCCAAACAAAGATTTCATAAGCATTCACAATGGGCGCTTGTACCTCTCAAATAATGCTGTTTATCTGTACAGTTTGTTAAATATCTAAATTAGTAAAGGCACATATTTCTTTCCACACCCTTTTTGGGTAATAGGATATTCCCCACAGTGGCTGGTAACCAAGGCAAGCTCTTTATTCAGTTTTCAGATTAATTCCTGCAAAGATGTGTGAGAGTCTCTAAACACGCAGCGAAAGAAGTCTCCATCTTTAGAGTAGGAATATTTACTATTCATCAGAAGAATCTGATGAGAACTTGATAAAATCCTCTGGATGGGTTTTGGTGAAATTCAGGCCTCCTGACAAAACCAATGCTAAGAAGAAAGACATGCAAGCTCAGAGGGCATGACAGTCTTCCGTTCCCAAAGCAAAATGGCATCTCCTTTGATTCTAAGTAAAATATATATATATATATATATTAACCAGTGAATCCACGTTCTATAACAAATGTTTTGGTTTACACAATTATAGTATTATCTCTACAAATCTGCCTAGAATAAAAATATTTGAACTGATTTGTGTCGTTCTATACCCCATAACTACTTAAAGTAAATAATGGCTTACATTAGTCAGCCAGGGTAATTCTATCAGAGCTACTGATGATAGAATTATGTTTTCTAAACAGAAACAATAAATTCCAAGACAACTCCTGTCCTTAGAGAAACATTTCACACATGAACAAAGAAGCCAATGAGAATCATCTGCTCGTCATTACTCTCTAAAACTCTGCTCTTTAGAGACCCACTAGCAATCAAGGCATGCTGAGTAGAAATCTAATTTCACAATTAAAAACTTGGAGGCTAAATACATGTAAATGTATCTAGTTTGAAATCCATATTTATAAGGCTATGACTGGAATAATGTCCCTCTGTGTACATTCATAATTTATCTTGTAATGGACAATGTAACCAACTGCCTTTTCAGTGAGACGGGAGATTTGTAATGTTTCCCAGGGTAAAACAACATGTTGATTTGTTTTGTTTTACATTTTAGACAAAAGAAAATCCCACAAGTGAACAACATAATTTTCTAAATGAATAAATGTCAATTGTACCATCTAGACTACATACACCACAGTGAGACAAATACAATTGATGATCCACCAAGTCTCCTATTTGACTGTTTCCACAGTAAGGTATAGTCAGGCTGAATCATCCCTGTTAAACCTGCAATTAAATACACATGTGAGTGAAATAGGGATACATCAGCACAAATAGAAAGGAGTGATCTGTAAGCATATGGACACACAAGCCACCATGCACAACCCCCAACTACCTGCCACAATGCAGAGGACCTGGCAATGACATCATCAATCACTGTGCCTGTAAAAACTATCACACACAATTGGTCCTCACAGGCTCATAGGAAATCCCCCAGGAACAGCCATAAACGCTTGGTTTAATTACAGAATCTGAGTATGTTTTTACAACCTGGCTGTGCTGTAACAAAAAACCTCAGAAGAACCTAGGCTATAGGTTATCTGCAGTGCCAATGCTTAGGTGACAATATATATCACAGGAGAATTAAAACAGTATGAAAGAAAATGTATTTGCCACAGAAGATGGAAGTAATGAAGATAACATCAAGTGGTGCAAAACAAATTCTCCATAAACAGAGAAAACACTACAGATCAGAGGTTAGCCACTACGAATCTCAGAAGTGATAGTGATAGCATTTATAGCTTTGGATAAATTATCATCTGCTTTTATAAGACATTTATCAAAATGTAAAAATAAAATAAAATAACTATTATTTAATTATGAGACATCAAAGGTTCTCCTGCAAATTGGTTTAAAAGGGTAGATTTTTACATGAGTTAATCCAAAAGATTTCTTAAAGGAAATGGCACGGTGTCTATGTTTTTATTTTGGTAAACAACAGAATTCTGATGTCTCTATTAAGCCAAGATGTGAAGAAATCCATTTCACCGTAACTCAGACACCAGCACCCCCGTCTCCTGGCTGTAAGTCAGAGTGCCTGTCAGCCGTTCGCAGCATGAAAGTGACAGACTGAGTGCCGTTCAGAGTCTGGTATGCAATGGGATGATCACTGCCGCTTTAAATACCATCAGGAAGATTTGTACATGTCACTAACTCCTCAGTTATAACATCCCACTTTTCATAACAGGCAACGATAAATCAGGCACGCTCACCTAAAAAAACTGTGGTAAACACAAATGACCTTCATGACTGAAATTGATTTTTTATTTTATTTTCTGGTGCCATTTGGGAAATGGACTCAACCTTGATGTCAGATGTGTCATTGGAGCTCTCTGCTTCCACATTTCTGGGTTACAAAGATCCTGTGTTGTTAGACGGTTAATGTGCAACTATTCACACAATATCATCTTTCAGTGAGGATAGACATTAATGCAATGATATTTACCTGCAATGTTTGAAAAGGGAAAAAATGCAGTTACGTTTTTTTTTTTTTTGTCTTGTGGGGGTTGTGGGGAGAGTATGCGTAGACTGCATATAATTACGAAAATGTGGTCATGTCTAGCAGAATCACAAGTGCAGACACTGAAAGCTGTTGTGTCTGATGAGCTTGCACCAGGAAATCATACGCAAATCCAATTATGCTCTAATTGAGTGTTACAAGGCTCATTGATTACAATAGTGCCATGAAATAGTATAGGCTGCAAATATGTAACCCCAGTAATTAGTTTGATGACCCAGGGGACATCTGGGTTTTTAAAAGAGAAGCAACAATGGATGACTTGAGAATACTGCCATCACTTCCAGTCTGTTTCATCTACACAGTCAGTCAGTCATGCCCCAATATACAATAATACGTCATATTGGCCGGGTTTCCCAGATTCGTTAAGAAGCTCTTAACGCTAAGATCTTCTTAAGAACGTTCTAAGAGAGTTCTAGAGCGCTCTTAGAACGTTCTTAAGACGCTCTTAGCGTTAAGAGCTTGTTAACGAATCTGGGAAACCCGGCCATTATGGATGGACCATATCAAGGTCCCAACAACTGACACTGATGGCCAAGAACACAGACCCTCAACAAAGTTGTGCTCTGTTATGTAACAGCAAGAATATCTACTTACATGCTTGTATTGAAACGGTTTTGGTGTGTGGGCAGGTGTGTCCTCCAGGGGCACATGGTCACCAGGTTTTGGTGTCTGGCTGGACGGCTCTGGACATGAGGCTGCTTCACTCCTTGGGGTGGAAGGAAGGCTATCACTGGAGATGTCCATCTTGGTCTCTGGTTCAGGTTTTGGGGAGTTCTAAGGATATGACAGTTAACAGGATTGATTAAGTACTAATTATTCGATATAGAATAATACAACCCAATCGTGTTTTATGAATGCAGTCATTATCAATATTCCTTACGCGCTCCACCTGGGAAGTTGGAAGACTAGTTGGTGGAGAGGGCACAAGGTTAGTGTTCAAGTCTTCTTCTGTAGTAAGATCCTGGCTCCTGGAGACTACAGTGCTCTCATGCTGTGACGATCCCAAAGTCAGTGTAGGAACTTGGAGTGTGGAGGTTCCAAGTGTTGGCACTCCCTCATGTGGGTCACCTTGAAGCAGGGAAGACATCCGAGAGGAACGGCCTCCTTCCGGGAGAAAGGGCCTGGACTCATGGAAGGCCACAGAGTAGACCAGTCGACCGCAGTGCATGGATAGATGATCATCATGCACTCGCAGCAAGGCCATGACGCCACTATACTGAAACAACTCCTCTTCCTGATCAGCATAAAGGTTAATGCGTGGAGCATTGGTGCGTGGGTAGATAGCAAAGAAACCTTCTCCAGATTTAATGCCATCCTTTTCGTCTGAGTCTGTCATACGTAAAGCTTCCACCTTGAGACGCACATCATGGTTTTTGTCATTTTTACAATAGCCTGTGAATGTAAAAACATGGCAAACTCTGTATTTTTTCCAAACGTCCAAAACAGTTCTTGGATAAAGAGTAACATATTTTCAAATAAGCCTACCTTTGGGCAAAGTGAAGACAAATGTCTTGCACATGCAGGTGCAAAACTCATCCAGGTTGGTCTGTAAAATAGCATCCGTGTGACCAGAGCTTGACTGAAGGACATCTCCATCATTGATCCTCAGCTTCAATCCTGTTCCAGACTCGTTCTTCAAGGGATTCTCTACAGTTAATACCAGAATGTACTTTCCAAGCTGATTGAACTGAACATTTGCCACCTCAAAAATGAAGTCCAACTCCTTCTCCTCCACCTTCAAACGATTCCTCTGCATTAGGACAGTAAGGAACACGTTCCTATGAGAACCACACTTTTTCACAACAGATGTGACTTTACTATATGCAACACTTCCTACTGTTGAGGTGCAGTTTGTGTGTCCATTAAGTTTGTTACTGTATGTTGCTGCAGCTACGGAGTGCCAATCCCAATGTAAACACAACATGGGATATGGCTGCACACTGAATGCATGACCAAATAAAACAATAGTTGGATTTTTAAGGGAAAGCACGTAGCAATTTTTACAATTCTGGATTTAGGTGAACAGCTTACCTAGATCCACATAGCAGTAAAGAATCATTATTGTTGGCTTGACAAAATATCAACGTTTAAATGATCATTCAGTAGGCTATCAACAAATATGACAGATTACTTTTGATTGCTACATTGAATTGCCTTTGGCATTCATAAAGTGAATACTTTAATTGAACATGCACTCAGTAGGCCTATCGTTCATGACTAAATTATCTTCCACTTGTTTTCCCATTATGCTTAGACCAGCACTTAAATTGTGGTCACTGCAAGATAGAGATAGTTCAAAGTCTTAAAAGAGATTAGAATAGTCTTCCGCGAAGATAATATTTAATATCTTGAGAGCATTTGTTGTTACATATATTCTTGACAACTTATAATAGTGGGGGTTGTCATGCATGCCAAAATCTACTCTCGGTTTTAGTGCAAGGTGATTTGTTATGTTTCAGAATCAATGGATTAGCAGGACTCAGCGCGGACTGTAATCAACAAACGGTAAATTATGTTGATCGGGACGTCATTTTGTCGTTGCACAGTTCAATGCATACATTTGAACCATGTGATTAACAAAGTCAAACTTTTCTCAAGTTTAACTTACCAACGATGTGTTTCTTTACCTTTTTGCAAGTGATTCTGACACTATTGATCCACGCCTATTTAATGCTGTTTGGTTGATGGTATAGGACATCTTAATTGGATCAGTGATACATTGGTTAAATTCTTACAATCGAGTAAGAATCATGACATAATCTGAGTTTGTTTCTTTACGTCGCGAATTGACTTCGATAAATAGGTGATCCTGTGGCATTCGCTGCAAGTGAGTTCAAGCATTGTGTAATTTTCACATAAAATATTCAATCAAACATTTGTGGCATCACATTTGTATTTCTTCTAGCTAATACCAACATCCACATTGTTTTGAAGCGGGGCTTTATTTCACTTTTACCTGTCGGTGTACAGGGTAAACTGACACCGTGAAGTCTCCTGAAAGCCCTATTGTTGCAGCAGGAAAGATCAAACTGAAAACTTCAAAGACATGGATATGTGTCATGTGTCCCCATAAAACGTAATCAAGAATGATCTTTCGTATCAATGAGGAGTTTGTTGTCCTTTACTTTAAGCCTGACTGTGTGTACGAATGTCAAGGCCTTAAGTGAATTAGCTGGGTAGCCTACTTAAATCGCATTTGACATTATTTGTATCAGTGTATTCGATCAATTTAGGAATGATCTACTGAACGTTTGTCATACTTTTAAACTGACCTACAGTGTTGGCCTACCACCATTTGTTTTGTTTAACAATTCAGTTTATCATTCACTTACAGTAGTGATTTTTGTTATATTGAAGATAACTATCACAGTTACTTGTCTATAGATTTCTCCTTTCCCCACCAAACACTCTGCTCTGTCAATTGGACACCTAGTTAACCATGACCACAGTTTTTTTATGGAGGTCTGTAAGTGTTCCCCAGGGGCCTTGAGGGATGATGGTGGATATGAAGTCATTATGAGAAGCATCAATCTTCTCCACATTGGACTCACTGTTTGGGTATCTTTAATCAGACACGCGCATGAAGCCTTGGAACGTAATTACAATTGCCTTAGACAAGAGACTGGATTCTATTTAGTTGTGTCCATTTGGCTTTGAAACCAGTTAGCTGTATGACAATCAAGTTATGCTGTAAGTATTTCAGTAAAAGGCCATTTAAGCTTGTTAAGTGTGTCACATGGTTCACTAGTTTTTGTGAAAGATGGTATGCTTTTTAGATAAGTAGACTCTTGAGTGATAATGTAAGTATTTGTTTTCCTAAAAATGGATTAGTAAACTGTGTAGTATTAATCCAATTACATTTATTTTGGGTGGAATCACACTTCTTGTACCACTTATCAAAGGACTTATGTGAGACCATTAAGCAACAACCATGGTCAAACCTGATGCAAGTAAACTGTCTGGCACAATTACGATGCCATCTCGCAGATGTAATTATAACCCTTCAAAGCATTCTTTGTTCAGCGACCCCTTTATTTGCAAGGGCAATTTTTTCTTTCTTGAGGAGTGAATTTGATTTGGGAGCTTTAGCCTCCAGACTGTGCTTTCTCAGGAGTGTTAGGAATGGATTTTTGTTTCTTTTTTTTTCTTTTTTTTTTTTTTCTTTTTTTTTCTTTTTTTTACAATCTAGCACTGTAATCCCAGCATAATGAGTGAACCTTGTAGCAGGGTTACAAAACCTCCTCAGTCTCACAGACAGGAGGTGAGAGCTAGTCTCTACATGTTACAAAAGCTAAACTTCCACAGGAGATCTTTCTGGCACTGGTCAACGTTTTACACTTAGAGTAGCACCTATTCAGTATCAAAGTTTAAGTCAGAGCATAAACCTCTGCATAGCGCTTGCTCTTGTTTTGGAGTTGGGGTTTTAGGTCTGACCCCTTGACCTCAACCTGTCTTCGTTGCACTCACATGATTACGTCTCTTTTAAGGTTGGGGGGGGGGGGGGGGGGGGGGGGGGGGGGGGGGCAAATGAGAATTTTCTGTTTCTTATTCACTTTGTAAACTGCTGAGAGTTTGGCCAAATGCTGAAGAGTAATCTTTTTTACAAGTAAGTTGTTTATTTAAATGTCATACAGTATTTGTTAAAATACCCTGGATGACTGGATATTATTTTGCCCACATCTTTGTTTTAACAAGGATTTTGCATCCAAATTGCTTTCAGTGAAGTAATTGAACTGATTGCATCTAATCAAATTGCAAGCCGTCTTTGGACGGTCCTTGTACTCGAACAAAGACAACAGTTCAGTAGAAAATAAAGTGTTTTCTTTAATTGTGCAGACTACAGTGTATATATACACCTGACTTATCTTAATTGTCTTATCTGCTGAAGACAAAGTACTGGTGCCATCAAAAGAATCCTTGATTTTTATCAAGAGGCAGGTTAAGGGTTGCGCAGAGAAGGACAGGTGTGGCAGGCTGCAATGCACGTGTGAAATGTGTATGGGACTCCTGGTTGGCTTGGTTTTCCAAAGGTGACCCCTTCAGTGACCTCACACAGGAATCATCACTGTGACTAATGGGAAAAAACTCAATGGAAATCTCCCCTGTTATCACCAGTGGAACATTGTGGATAGGTCAGTCATCAGCGGCCCACACAGTGGAAGCTTGAATTTTACATGTATAAGTACGGAGCACCTCTCTCCTGTCTCTCCCTACCAGCCAAAGGTCCACTGGCACAGCCCTGGAAGTAGATCTAATCCCAGTAATCTGCAGGTGGTAGAGGAGATTGGCTGCCTTGTCTTCAACATTTCTCTCCCTCCTTTCAGTCTCACTCTCGCTCTCTCCCCAGTCACCCAGTGTGGTAATCCTCATCTGAAAAAGGGCCCGAAGTGAGGGGGGTGGCACTCTGCAGCCAGGACCTGTCACATCTCTCACAGAGGGACAAGGGCACCTGAATCCAGACTGAGCAGGAGAAAGAGGAGACCGAAACCAGGGGAAAAGGACACCAGAGCAGCAGCAGCAGCAACCAAAGCATTTCAGAAACTTTTTGTTCCTCTTCTACTTAGGGTATTTCAGCTGTACCAGAGTTGGGGGATCTCCAAACACAACTAGCACTTGGATAGACATAGAACAATGAGTGAGGACACGGTTAAGGACTACTATGATTACCCAGACTGGTACTCGGAGAATGCAGTGCCTACCACAGTGCCAGTTGAGTGAGTACAAATATATTCCCCTCATGTCAAAAGTTTGGAATTCCTCAAGTTTGTTGTCCGGTACTTGTGGGTGGACGTGTGTCGATAATATACTCTAATACAAAGGTATAGAAGTAAACTGACTGAGGTTAAACATTGTGAGGTTAAAAGGCTACTTCTCAGTTATTATACAAAAAGGTGACATCAAACGTTGATCAGTAAAATTATATTCTTCATCAAAGCTCTTGTTAGCGCTGTACAGTATGTAAGATGACATGATCTACCGTAGAGAGATATGCTTACTATATGGGTGTGCTGTGTGGGCATCTGAGGTGTCCAACTCAGTTAAAATCTAACACACACTGACATTTTATAATTAAGTGCAAAAGTAGTTTGTTTAACTTTAGTTTGATGACCTTGGTCTCTTTAATGTCACTAGTGCAGTCAATGAGTGCCCTACTAAAGAGGCAAGGTGATACACTTTGGCATGTGAACTGTTGTAAAATTCACCCATCCTAGTTTGATAGGTTGCCTTTGTCCTTACGAATACCTGCGGGCTTCCCTGCCAGTACAACAAAGCCTGATCATGTCTGTCCCATGAGCATTCACACTCATGTGGACAGGAACATGTAGCTGGTCATTAGTTGTTTTCTGGTGTCACGTTGACGCCAATCCGTTGAAATGTAAATCAGTGCTTTGCGATTCTAGTAGCCAAGTTTCCTCTCACAAATGGTCCTGTGGCCACAAATCATGTGTGAGTAGTTTAGGGGGAGTGTGGGGTGTGCTCATTGACTCAGGGTGTCTTGAGTAACACCATCAGATTCCAACAACTTACGATTAGTGTGTTTTGTAACTTTTTTCAGGATAATCCCACCATGTGACCCAACAGCTGATGACAGGCTCTACCACATATGCATCGCTGCAATATCTGTGAGTTCTCCCTTATGTGCCAATCAGAATGCTTTTCACGTTAAACTGTTCAATCATTACCATCACCCACACTTACAGGTGCTCGCCCACTGATTCAACAACTTGCATGACAACCGCCTTTTGTTGCCATGTCGTTTTCTAGATGCTTTTCCTATAAAAAGAGATTATGAACAGTGAGATTCAAGCATCACAGCTGTTACTCGAATTGTAAAACAGGGAGTCAGGTGGCTGAGCGGTGAGGGAGTCGGGCTAGTAATCTAAAGGTCGCCAGTTCGATACACCAAAATGACGTTGTGTCCTTGGGCAAGGCACTTCACCCTACTTGCCTCGGGGGGAATGTCCCTGTACTTACTGTAAGTCGCTCTGGATAAGAGCGTCTGCTAAATGACTAAATGTAAATGTAAGTGAGAGGGTTCCTCAATTGCGTATTAATCCAGTATATCACCTGATCATTCTGAACAACGTTTCCTGTTTTAGGCTTTACTTTGCACAAGTAATAATTGACCCATTGTCCTTACCTGTCGTATATAATACATATATTAGCTTGGTTATGTCAGGCATAAGGCTACATGTTTCACTCTCCATGTTTGCAGCAATCTCCAAGCTACTGCAAGCACCTCTTGGAAGCAATCTCTTTAGCCTCTCCATTCATGTCTGAAAAATGTCTTCTCTATAATTAGTCCGTAATGCCCCATGTTGTGGCATTAGTGTTTTATTAAGTCTTTTGTTTCCTAAATGTGTCAAAGGTCATGACAGGTCAGTAAACTGTTGTAGCAGTCGTGATCCTGACTGATGGACACTCATTCAGATCAGAGATGGTGGGTGCCACTTGGAAAGATTGGGGTCTTGCCATTTGTGTCGGGTTCCCCCCCCCCTTCCTTATTTGGTCGAAACGAGGATGGGGATAGAACCCTGGGGGGTGTACAGCTGCATGGGGCCCACTGGTCAAGTAGCATAGGGGTCAGTAAAAGGCACATGGGGCCCACTGGTCACGTAGCACAGGGGTCAGTAGAAGGCACATGGGGCCCACTGGTCACGTAGCACAGGGGTCAGTAGAAGGCACATGGGGCTAACTGGAATGTCCTCCCCTACTTTAGCTTGTTGTCATGCTGATCCTAGCAGTCTTAGCCAGACGTATGAAGTTGGGAGATGGTCAGAAAGGACTCCCTGGCTTACTCAGGTACAGTTGCATCCTTTGATCACTATTTATTGACATTTCTACTGTGGTCTACTGTCAAATATCGACCGTTAATGCCGTTATTCATGACATCATCTATCAAAGAAGAAGCAGCTGGTAACGGGTTGGTTCTAAATATCTTCTGTTTGAACTAACAGCCCCGTCAACTTCCTGGACCATACCCAACACAAGGGCCTGGCTGTGGCTGTGTTTGGCGTGCTCTTCTGCAAACTATTTGGACTAGTGATAGCGCCAAACCCTCTTCCGTTCACTAAAGATGCAGGAAATAAACGTAAGTTGTAGACCAAAAACAGTAGTGATTTTGGCCCATCATACATAATTAAATTAAAACATTATTAAATGCATTTATTTCTTGACTAACATTTACATTCTTTAACAAAATATGTTCATAGATCTTTATTCTCATTGTCCATTGTACTATTTTCATGTTGTTGAGACTCAAGCCACCTCATTTTATGGGTTATATTACTCATTTTGTGAGTCTCTTCTCTGCAAGATATCAAATTAACCTTGATTCACCGGCCCCCTTTGAAGAAGCAGGCATGTGTCCAAAATCTAGACTCGACTGAAAAAAGAGAACTAGACACTAGACAGTTTTAATATTAGAAACTAGACTGTACACCTTCAGTTTTAACGCCAGCTAAATCCTTCAAACAATACTTGAGCTGCATAAATGGATTACCTTGTTTGCATGTGTCTCAATTCATTTAGAGTAGGGCCCTGCTCGATGAAACTTTTGTAAAATCAACTTGTGTAACATGGCTAGGCATTCATACTTCGCTGATCAAGTATACAAACCCAAACTGATTCAAACTAATGTACAGCACATTAACTGTAGGCAATGAATGCAATGCATGTACTGTATGTATACGTTTGCAATATATTATCATCGAGTTTTGTTTTCGCCGAGCCGCTTGTTAATTATTGGATCATCCTGGTATGATGCTACTCCTCCTCACTCAACACTCCTGTGTGTTTGATTTTGCAGAGAACTGGATGATCCTGTCCCTGTTCTATTACCCCGCTCTGTACTATCCTCTCTTAGCATGTGGGACTTTACATAATCAAGTTGGCTACGTGCTTGGAAGCCTTCTCTCCTGGACACATTTTGGTGTTCTGGTCTGGCAGAAAGTCGACTGCCCCAAGACACCAGAGGTAAGAAGGTGTCAGAGATCAGTACAGATCATCATGCTATGAACCTTTTTATGATTCATTGATCTGTAATAGGCCCACTGAGAACCGGTCAATTTACAGTATCTTATTATTAGTTGAAAGCAGATTTTTTTTTTTTTTCAGATTTGCAGATAAGACAGTGAAACATTATGTTGCTTTCTCTTCTTTGACAAGCCTGGCTCAGTTGCAAGGAGTTTGTCAGCTCTTTGGGTACCTATTAATATCATTAGACAAAGGGGAGTCATGCTAATGTATATGTTGTCACCGGGAAGTTAGTCTGATTCAGGATTTTGCAGCTTAATCCTGGCTATTATTTCAAGTTTAATGCAATTAATTGTATACATTTGTTCTGGCTTGTGGTCAATCTTTATCAAGAGGCTTTGTCACAGTTAATTACTTGAATGTCAGTTACTGTAGGAAAGAAACATCTAGGCCTCACATTGTGCAATGTTCATACATTTTTAAGAAAAGCCTTGGCCGGTGAATTTGTTTCACCAGTGTGCTGGCAGGCTACAAAAGCCCCCGGGAAAACAGACTGATCTGTGTTGCCTGAGCTCTTAGCCTCTGAATCAAGTAGTACTGTGACCAATACATTGATGGGTTCAACAAGATTGACTTTTTTTCTCATTTGTATTTTTAGAATGTAAAGAAAGAGATGGGTACTTGAAGGAGGGAACATTGACCTATTTCTGTTTTTAATTGCAGATCTACAAGTACTACTCCCTCTTCACCAGCCTGCCCCAAATTGCTTGCTTGGCATTCCTTAGTTTCCAGTATCCGCTTCTCTTGTTCAAGGGCTTAAAGGGCACAGAGAAAAACAATGCCACTGAGGTGAGTGTGGGAGCTGAGAGAAATTCCTCTTGGGTGTACTGTAAGTGTGTGTGAGAAGTGTCTCTGTATACCCACTGTGACTGCATGTGTGCGCTTGTGTGTATATGTAGGGTACTTGTACAGTACCTTTCGTGATTCGAGGTCCTAGTCACTATTGCTCAAATGTGTATGGTCAACTGAATGGCCTGTTTTCTGTTTCAGTTTTCATGAAATTCAACTTTTACAAAGATAAATGTCGCTTCTTAGTTACACATTTTCTCTGTGTGTGCACGTGGGAAACCATCATGAGTGGCCATAGCTGCTAATCAAGGAGCTTACTGTGCTAACTCAATCTAGGCAGAGGGAAATATGTCAACTCCACATGGGCATACCAGAGGTCTAATCATTGTAAGCAGCTTTTATGTAATTGGTTTATGTTATGTTCCCGTTCAGGTTATGAAAAGGTTGCCTTGTTTGCCTTGTTTTCTCAACAAGGTACAATGCTGTGTTGTTTTGACGATAATCTCTGTAAGGTTATGTGATGAAACTGAGTGGGGAGATCACCCATTGGTCACCCCATTCCTCCCTGCATGACACGTGATGACTAATAGCCTGACGTATTAAATGACAAACGAGAATGTTGTCACATCGTTCCTAACCTTGTGAAATTGTCTTTCCACATAGGATCTTAACAGCAGCTACTACAAAGACTATGTCAAGAAAATCCTGAAAAAGAAGAAGGCATCAAAGGACAGGTTAGAATGGTTGTCGCTTGGTACATCAACCTAAGCTTGATCTGATAAACTAGGCAGAGGATGTCCCTTCAGTGTGTAGTGAGCCATGACATCACTGGCAACAGGGGGTTCCTGGTCAGGAAGCTTCCCTGTGTTTCTGTCCAGATAAACATCCAAGAAATGAATGGGAAATTATACTGTGCAAATTAGCAGTATCCCCAACTGACAAAATGGAAAGTGGAAACTAGTTCTATCTGATATCCAGCCTGATAATGAATAGGAGCTCTTTAGCCAGTGGAAACGGTTCCCTGACGTATTGACTGGGAGCCAGGAAAGGATGTATATCCTCCAGAGGAAGGCATCATCTGATATGACTGTCATAGTAAGAGAATGAGAGAATACACTGTATGCATGGGGGCAATGAGCAGAAAATGGTTTCATTATGGTTGAACCCAACATTTAAGATACTCACTGTAAATCTGATTCTCTCAGCACGTCCGGCACTGAGAAGCCATCTCGGATTGAGCGGATGACTGATGCTGTGAAGGCCTACATTTACACGCCAGAGGAGGGTAATGATGGCAGTAAATATTTGTTTTGTCTCTGTTCATGTCCTTGATTTGCTTGTCTCTCTTAACTGTATTTGTCTCCTGTTTCTCCAGTTTTCCGTTTTCCTCTGAAGCTGGCAATATCTGCTGTGGTATCCTTTATTGCTATATACCAGGTAATCATCAAATTAGTTTACACAATGTTTTCAGCATTCGTATCTAAAAAATTAATAAACGAATTAAATTTGGTCGTTCAAGGATGTTTAAGATGTTTATTCTCGCTTGACGACATGAAAAATCTACAGCTACGGTACATGTCTACAGTTTTCAGGTATGCTAGTGGTCCTTTTCCCCCACATTGAATGAACCTACTTGTTCGCAGATGGCACTGATACTGGTGACTAGCGTCGTGCCAACTCTCCAGATCGTCCGCAGAGGGGTCGATGACAAAATTGCCTTCCTGCTGGCTGGCTTCAACATAGTATTGTCAGAGGACCGTGATGAAGTGGTCAGGATTGTGGTCTTTTACATGTGGTGTGTAGAAGGTAAGCAAATGCTGGTAAACATCCCTTCTTGACGTTCTAGACTGGTAATAGGTTTTCTTGAACGTTCTTCACAAAATGGCTATTTGTGATGCACTAAAGTGCATGCTGTTAATATGTTACGTTCTTGTCATGCTGACACGGTGGCACATTTGTTAATCAGCACCAAAACGAGCTACAGGGGAAATGGGATAATGTACTCACTGATTTGGACTGCTGAACCGATTAATGTTTTTGCAGCGGTTTGTCTCCTTATCAGCAATGTTTGAAAATGCTGAATGTCTCATGTATGTGACCCTGCCATAGTGACTCCTTTGTCATATGACATGTGTTTTGACAGTGTGCTATCTGTCAGCGATGACCCTTTCCTGCTTAGTGAACCTGGCCATGCTCATGAGGTCCATGGTCCTGCATCGGTGAGCACGGGAACAGCACACCACCCTCCTCTTCTCCCTTCTCACCTCCTCGTGCTTGTCTTTTACCACTGCTCCACAAACCTGTTACACATACGTCTACTGCATGCTGTGCTGGTCTGAGTGCCTGCCAATTTTTTATATATCAACTTTTAATTATCCACACGGTGCCCTATTTTATGTGTGTAAGTGCAATTTCACTCACAGAAAAGCGCTTGCACTAATGGAAACCAGTTATGATAAGAAATGAAAATTGCGTTATTATAACGGATAATAAGGTTTTTAAAGTAATGAGGTTCCCAAGTCATGTATCTAAATTGTATTCCTTTTTAATGATGCTACACATCCTGAGAGAATACTGCAGTGTATTGTGTGTCTGGATCTGATTTATAACATAGGCCTCCACTGGCCTCACCTCCATGATGATCTTGTCTCTACATTTTTGGGGACAATCATTAGGTCAAACTTGAAGGGGCTGTACAGGGGAGATATCTACAATGTTTATAACTGCCAGAGAAGCATCCGGCCATCACGCCCTGCCTTGGTCTGCTGGATGGGATTCACCAGTTTCCAAGCTGCACACCTTTGCTTGGGTAACACACCACCACAACCAGGCCTCATACATGCAAAAGCTGCTTGCAAGAATTGAGTTTAACAGCCGTGCTTATGTCAGCTTACTGCATGCTGCACTGTAGGTGAAGGAGGTTGTTTTTGTTAAGGCTGTCTTCCCTTGTCCAGGCATGCTCATCCAAACCATGGTGTTCTTCCTGTGCATTCTGATTGCCGTGTTTCTCATCCTCATTCCCGTCTTTCATGGACAAAATCTCATGCTCCTCCAAGTCGTAGGAAACATGTGGTAAGCATTCCCACACTCTCACCCCTCTCATCTCTTCACACTTTTACTGTCTGTCACTGAGATTACATTTCTTGCTGTGGTTATACATGCACTTTTCGGAAAGGTTCTCGTGAAGAGAGGTCTCTTCGGTACTTGGATGGTTGTTTAATAAACTGGTGTCGGACTGTAACTGTGGACTCATGTAATACAACAGGCCCTTCTTGTTGATGTTGATCTTGGCTGTCGCGGTTCAACATGTAGCTGCCAGGTTTTTCTTCATCAAAAAGTCTGCAGGAACGCGAGACCTGAACAACAGGTATGGTGCATAGCATGGTTGTCCATTTTGGTTATTGTAATTGAAGAAAAAAAATGCTTAGATTGATCTTTTGCTTTAGGGGCAGCCTGTTCCTGATGACCTACCTGCTGTTCCCAGTCAACGTTCTGATTGGGGTGCTGCTGGGCCTGTGGCGCCTGGCGATCACCGCCCTCTTCAACATTGTGCACCTGGGGCGCATGGACATCAGCCTGCTTAACCGCAACGTGGAGGCTTTTGACCCTGGTGAGTCTGACCCCCTCGCACTGTAAGGTTTTGTGTGTATCCTTCTTAGTGATATACCCCCAGGTATCTTGGCTAGGTTGCAGTTGCAAATGAGAACTTGTTCTCAATCTAGCCTACCTGGCTAAATAAAGGTGAAATAAAAAATAAATAAAATAGATTGCTTCCATAGATGACTGTGCTCTGTGGCCTCAGTACAGGCACATAATTATATCATAATATCATTTTATGTCATTGTCATATTGCTCTTAGCCAAATCATTTTCACAATTACAATTTTCTATGTTTCTGCCCCTTGGGATGCTTTTAAAGCATGGATCTGAATTAAGTGAAGCAATTTCCCTGAATAAATGCATACATAGAGATTCTTTTCAGAGACCTAAAATGGGTTTTTCATCCAGCTGTGATGGAAGCAGTATATGACTCATATGATATCCTTATTTTATGCAACAGAGGTGGTATTGCACACCACTCGCATAAATGGCCACTGATATCAGACTACCGTTGTAAGGAAAGCAGATGGATAAAACTAGTGATGTGGCCATTATGTGCTTTGACGGTGGAGGCAATCCGTGTGCAATCTTTGTGCTCATTGCTCCGCATTCCAGTCAGTCCAGATACTTCTTTCCCTGTGATTCTCTGCAGCCTACCGCTGTTATGCTCATTATCTGAAGATTGAGGTGAGCCAATCGCACCCTGTTATGAAGGCGTTCTGTGGGCTGCTGCTGCAGTGTGCAGGACAGGAGGGCAGTGCTGGACCAAAGGCACGAGATGCAGAGGAAGGTCTGTACCTGTGCTCCTGCGTGGAACCACACAACCTCCTCAATGCTTAAACTGATGGATAGCTATTACTTTATATGATGGGAAAGATCCAGCCTTTCAAAATGTGTGTTGATTGCTTGAATTAGGCTGCAGAAGTGAGCACGTAAATCACACAATCATTGGATCTTGCACGCACTGTAATCATGGCAGGTCTAATTCAATCTGAATCCATGAAGTATGTGTCTGTGTATTTACACCAAGGTTCTGGTGCTACCCTTAATCAGACCTTCTGTTAACTAATCAGCTGTACATATTTTGTGCTCACGTTCTGTTTGGTTTTATAATAGCGATACAGATGGATGCTGTCCCCAAGAAGTACAAGCAAAAACACATGGCTTGTCTAACATACTGTAACGTGTGTGTGTGTGTGTGTATGTAGGTGCGCGTGCGTGTGTGCGTGCGTGTTGGGGAGGATTGGTAGATAGAGGATTTCACCCAGCAAAGAAAATAATGCATCGCTGGTAATCATCTATTGCATTACAGAGAGGGTTTGCGATAGCACTGGATTCCGCATCCTGTAATTGCATAAGCCCTTTGGGCCACATACATAAAGTGTTTTAATGGTAAACTCAATATGTTCTAACTGAGGATTACAATTATGATTGTTTTGCATAATTACTCTCTGTGGTGTCTTGTAGGTCCTAAATTACTTTCCTCAAAGCTCTTCACTTCAAGCTCCTAAATGAGAACTTTAACTGGTTAACCTGCTGTGCCCACATGTAATGTCTCTCTCTAACTGTGCACAGGAATACAGTTGGTTAAGCAGGAGAAGAAACAGAACAAGGTGTCTACTGCAAAGCGAGCACGAGGACATTGGCTGCTCCTCTACACCCTGGTCAACAACCCTTCCCTGGTGGGCTCCAGGAAGCACTTCCAGCGCCAGAGCTCTGAAAGCTTTGTGAACGGAACCCTCAACCGCACCACAAAGGGGGACAGCAAAAAGGAGGCAGGAACCAAGGATGCTGGGAAGGAGGTGGAGCCAGCTGCCAGTAACTGAAATGGGACATTATCCTTGAGGGTCTGGGCTTATTGTGATTAACAAGGCTCCTGTTGGTTTTTGGATCATGGGCAGATTATATACTATAGTATTTTTCTCTATGCATAGATCTGTCTGGATTTGTTGAGATAAGTGCACTTACAGCCCAGTGCTTAAGAAAGTGCTGTTTGAGGGTTATTTCCAGTTTGTTCTGTCAAATGTTCCATTGTTTATTTGGATGTGCAGAGTCTCTTGTCTAACAAAGGTGGTGTGGCACTGAACTCCTGTCTAACCATTGCTACAAGGTTAGAATGTGTGACTATTTATGAATGTACAGAGTGTTCTGTTTTGGAAGATCGAGTAAATGTAAATTTTCCATGTGTTCAATTTTACACGTATTTGTGTAATTAACACTTACATTGTTAAAATAAGTGTAATGACAATATATTCAAAATTACAGGGACATTCCTGTAGGTACAAAAAATATAGCTGCATATTGGTCTGTCTATCTTTATGGCTTGTAACTCACAACACATTATACCATTTTGTCCTGATGTTTTAAAGAAGTTCTACAAGAAACAAAAATTACTTTAAGGTTCAGGATCGTCCTCATTGGCTTTGCATTCTTAATGTTGATATCCATCTTTACATTGTGCGTTGCATTATATTTCAAAAGTGCCTCAATATTCTTTTGAATAAAAACGATGAATTCCTGGTAATTATTATGAAACGAAAGCGAATTTTTTTCTTGTGAAAAAAATGTTATCTCTCGATAATTTCCGGACAGCGGGGTATTGTGCATGATTGTTTTCATGCAGTACAAAGCTGTAAGTAAACGATGTGCGATCGGCTACAATACTCTTGGCCGTGTCTGATAGCGGAATTGTTGCTTTTTTATGTGAAATTTGTAACGAATGGAAATGAAAAGTTTTGTTTTGATGATCAGGCTCGAGTGAGCCAAAAATAGTTTTGGCTTTGCAAACGGGCTTTCTTGGTTTAAACGCATCAAAAAACATAAATTGACCCGTCAAAGATCCTGCTAGGCCTACAGCGTTTTTATCCTTTTAATAAGAAAATGTATTTAAATGATAAATCGAATGAGAGAAAGGAAAGAGGCTGAAACAATCCTAAACGTTATATCCGTGCAAAATATATTGACTGTAGAAAATCACCAACAAATTTAGACTTATTTTGTGCAAAGGGGTAAAAAGTCTAGTTGCTGACACCCAAAAAATACATAGGTCGAAGAAAAATAGATAACGTTTTACTAGCAGATGTGATACTTCTGTATACGAAAGTGAATCAGAAAGCAACACAATTTAAGACAGCTCCCATTATTTAATCCCGAAATAGGCTACTAAATTACTACATATGGTTAGCCTTTTCGGTTGTAATAAATACTCTAGGCTATGCATTTGTCTTATTTTCGTGTTTTATTAATTACAAGTACATAAAATCATATCAAAAGCATTGAAAGGTTGGGTTATTACAATTTACTCACAAGAAAAAACTCACTATTACAAGACACTTAAAAACTTCCAGACGGTCTCCTGCGTCCGTAGATGATACCATACTGTCATTTACTTTCATAAAAAAGAGAACATTGTTTATATTCACATGGATAACATCACATTGACATGAAGAATATCTATAAAGTTCTCTAGGCTACGCTAATAGAAACCACACATGAAAATACGTATCGGCCTATGTGTGACATGCCATGGACAAGTTTCTCAAAGAGAGGACACGTTCAGTATTGTTGAAAAGGCGTAGAGCAAGCACCGATTGATTTAGAGGTTTAAGTCACACGTCTTGAAGTCCAACATTACATTTAACAATATCTGTTGCTTGTTGCCTGGATTACCCATGAACAGCACATGCCTTGACAACAGTTACAAGTGAATTCCCTTCTGATCACACAGAACAATGAAACGGAACAGTCAGTGATTGGATGCGTTTCCAAAGCGCTGTCCAGCACTGTAACCTCCCGAAACAGACGCTTGAAGATCACAATATTTACGCTAACCTACGCCCTGCATAAAGGGGACATTCTAATGACTTATGCATTTGAGGTCTGACAATTTGTACAAAATTGTGCTTGCATTTCAGGGTTGCTTTTTAATTGATTCGGTCAAATAGCCAACCAATGGTAGCTAATGCATAACGTCTTTTGAGAATCTCTTTTTGGATTAACAGATCTATTTCTGAGGTAAATTGAGCTATCCACCACTATCAGGGCTATCATATTTACGTGAAATAATGATAGGTAATTTATCTCCTTTACATGTAGTTGAAAGTAACTATTTTACAAGCTCCACTCCGACAACAATCCACTCAGCGACTAGGCTCTTTATAGTTACCATTTATTTCCTCAGAGATGTTAACTGCCTCGGCCCCCAACGGTAACCTATCGCTGTACTCCGAACCCACCTCAAATTCCTCTTGGTTAGTTTTGGATGTTGAGCCAGGGATTGATTCGGTTACCAGGCTGCCTTCCACCTCTCCCTCCTCCTCTCCATCTTCCCCGTCGATCTCCCCTTCTCCCTCACCCATCTCACTAGGGTTGAAGGTCTTTTCGGACTCAACAAAAGACGCTCTGGGATCAAAATCTGTAGCCATTTGTTTTTCCATCTGATCCGGATTCTGAGCCTTCATAATCAGCTTGTATGTCTTGCCTTGGTACTTGTATAATAAATGACAGCAGGTGGCCCCTAGCAATGGAACAGTAGCTAAAGCCAGCAGAAAAGTGCTGACAACCACTATGATCAACAATGATGGGATTTTGTTTCTAGTTGTAAAAACCACTTGGACCTGGCAGTCCTGCCCCCCATAGGTGAGACAGAGAGTGTAGTTGGTGCCAGGCTGTAATCCCTGGAAACGATAGGCATTGATTCCTTCCTCTATCTTGGACCACTGAACCACTGAGTGTCCATTGCCAGTATCTACACAAAGATATAGCATGTCCAGGGGGGCTTTCTTGGTTGATGCTTGAATGAGACTGAAAGACTCTTTATTCACAGTTTCTAAGTTTTCGGTGTGACTGAGGTGAAGGTTAGACTTGCTTTTTGGAAGTTGGAGAGGATTTAGCTGAACTTTGGCTTCTGTTTCTGACACTTCCAATGCAATGACACCAAAGTCAAATGTATACCGCTTCTGGTCATCCAAGCTCATATTAAAGGCATGATTGGAGACGTGTTGCCATTGGTTACCATCACTTTTACCACATTTGCTGGCAAAATGCACATCATCTGAATCCTCGCCAATCTCCTTAATACCATCATGTTTGTCAAATGAACCAGTTGAAATGCCTTTGGTCTTTTCATCTTTCTTAGGCCAGTTGATTACATTGTTGTTGGAAGTCTTAGGCCCAGGCTTGTTTCCAGATGGTCGTGTTTTGTCTGCTGTACTGTCGAGAATTGAGTTGATTTCTTGCTTCTGGGTGCTTGCCGCCAGCACTTTGACAGTGTTTTCTGCAACCCCTACGTCATTAACCGCAGAGCAAGTGTAATTTCCATCTTCTTTTTTACTAACACGAGGGATGATCAGGGTTCCATTTTGAAACACGAGAAATCGACTGTGGGTGGTTTTATCATTAACAGGCAAATCCTGTCTTTCAACAATGGGGGGTACATGGAAGTTAAACTTTTCACTTCCTGTTTTCACCTCCCAGCTGACTTCTGGTTTTGGGTTGCCATTTGTTTCACAATTCAAGATCACCATAATGCCCTCATACAGCTCTGTGTTTTCTATGTTGGGTTGGTGGGTTATAGTGATGGTGGGAGCCTGACAGTCCAGTTCGGGCATCTTTGTAACCAGAGCACCTTTCAGTTCAACAGGGGCCTCACACAAAATGGTGTCTTGTTCAGGGACAGAAGTCTTGGTTTCTTTGATCCAATCCCTAAGCCATTCCAGGCTACAGGAGCAGGTGAATGGATTGTTGTAAATCTGGAGGTGAGACATGGACGTGAGGGAAGTGAAAGTACCTTGAACAATGGTGGTGAACTTATTGTGGTTGATGCGCAGTGATCTCAGATCTTTGAGAGAAGCAAAGGCATCCTTGGGCAGGTTAATCATCTCATTGTTATTCATTTTCAGAAGCTGCAGGGCTGTGAGGTTGTAAAGATCCTCCCATGGGAAATTGATAATTTTGTTGTAGCTGAGATCAAGGTTGCGCAGTTGGATCAGTGGGGCTAAGGTGTCCCTCTCGATGGTGACTATCTCGTTGTGTGCCAACCAAAGAGAAGTTACCTGAGTGACGTTGATGAAGCTTTTAGATTTCAGTAATGTGATCTTGTTGGCAGAGAGACTGAGGGTAGTCACGTTAGAGGGCAAACCCACAGGCACCAGTAGCAGTTCTTTGTAAGCACAGTCTGCAAATTGATGGGCGTATTTATCCAGGCAGCTGCATGGCTGAGGGCAGCACTGCACAATACCAATCACAGCAGTCCACAAAGCAAGGAAATGCAAAAGTGTTGAAGCCATTTTCAGCACCTGAAAAGATTTGGAGACAGCATATTAAGTGATATTCAACTTCACAGTGCTATTAGAGAGAGAAGATCTGTTAGATTTGAGTGTCCCATAGAGGCAAAATATCTGCTTATCGTTGAACACATGCAATAATGTAGAATGACATCCTGTTGATTTCTTTGAAATATATGGGACGCTTTCCAAGAATGTCTCTGATGAGCATCTATATTTTCCAGCCTGTAGCATACAAGGCATTTTATGAAGAAAAAAACACATAATTGTATAATTCTGAGGGTAAAAAAAGATAAAACACTTCAATTATTTGGGGAAATATGTCGGCAAGTAGATTGGCAAAACATTTCAATCTATCTACAAAACGTCTGATCACAACTAAACGAGAACAAGATGCTGTATGGGAGGCGCGCTTTGGCGGTATAGGCTATCAGCGGAGAGATTTCAGGTCCAAGGTTCTGAACCTAACCTCTTTGGCAGAAGTAAGCATATTTAAGGACATTTTTAAATGGGTTATTATCCGTTTAAAATAGTGTACCAAGTAAAACAATTTCTCTACCAACCAGATGTCAAAATGTTGTTGTTCAAAGTTTGGAAAGGCATACCCAGGATTGTTTCATCAAACCCCATGCAGTGTCCACTTAATATCAAACGACTTGAGTGTTTTAAAGAAAATAATACGTGACAATATACTTTCGTAATAATCTTACCTTTCAGAGAATACTTTCCAGTCGTTGTTAGTTTTTTAAAATTGTATTCTGTGTCTAAAATGTAATTGCCTACTGTCTACTAAAAGACACAATTAGTTGTCAAAAGAAGTAGTGTTCTCGAATAGTGATTTCTCCGCATTATTTTTAGAAATGGTGATAACTGTGATGATGGGCGGTGGAGAAAACATTTTTCTCTCGGTATGGTGCTGTGCAGTCCGAGCGCTGTTTTCTTCTTGCTTCTGATGGAGTTGCTACGATCTGTGCGCGTTCCAGTCATCACGGACCAAGAGGAGTGCTTGTGGACGCGCAGCCTCTCCCATCTCTTACTTCTGTATTAAAGATACAGAGGCTACGGACAAACTCTGCTACAATCCTCAAAGACAATTCATAATTTAGACACGGATATTTAATTCAGTATTCTGTCAACCTAAAAAGCAACTTTGACCTCATTCAGTTCTGCTCAGCTTCTCCAGGCCAAGCGCTAACGAGACAAATGTTGTCTCTATTGCTTTGAACAAGAATGTCCAAAGGTTCAAATGGCATGCAAAATCGTTTATTGACTTGACCTTTATCTTTTGATACGCAATTGACGTTGTCTTTAACTACAAAAAAAACTACAAAAATATAATATGTTTAACATAAAGTTAAGCTTTCATGTTGCTGAAATGTAAAGATGTGACGGTGATTTAACCTAATATTAAAAGAAAATTGTTCAATTAGCTGTCGAAAGTATTATTTTTGAAGTATGTCCACATGTCATTGCATCAGTGTATGCTGGTCATGTCTGGGTTTGGATGGATTTTTCCTTTCAAATACTGACATCTTGAGGTAATCATTTTGCTGGCACCCCAGACATTGTACGGATTTCAGAAACCGGCCCAGTATTGCTCTGTCTGTATCTTTATAAGAGTGACACCTACTGTTGAAAGACTGTAGTACAGAATATATTATGTACGCTATTTTACCAAAAGTATTTGGATACCACCTGACCTTTGTACCTACACATGAACTTGACATCCCATCCCAAAAGCCTGTGCATTTATGAGTACCTTCCCTCCCACCCACACCCACACACACCCACGCCCCCCTGTGCATTGTCAAGCCAAACAATGGGGGTGGTTTTTCACGGTTTGGGGCTAGCACTCAGTTCCACTATTTGAACAATGGACATCAGAAGAAATAAACAGGAAACCACAATTTAAGGAAACACCCAGGCAACATGAAGTCTCAGAGGAGTTGGTCTAAATTGTGATTCAGGCCAGAGTATTGCCCTTACACTGTTCCAGTCAGAGTCAGGACCGAAATAAACTTGTTTTGTTCCAGAGAACAGTCTTTTAAGCTGTAAGCTGATTGGCTATTGGGTTGCAGACTCAGGCCTCTGTGGTGCTGATGTAAAGAAATGTTTCCTGTGGAACTGCAACCGCCTGATGTAAATTCTGCTGGGGTATCACTGACTCAGGTCAAACGAATGAAATACTCCAGACTCAAGTCAATAGTTTTATTGCCAGCCAAAAATGCTGTTAGCCAAACACAGTTAGGAATGTGAACGAGATACATCTCTTTTTTGCATCCACGTGAAAATACCCTGTCATTAAAGTGAGTAATGGTGACTTACTCCTTTTCTTATTTCATCATCAGAGTACACCATAGGATTAGGTCAAGTAGACACGTAACCATTGGCTTTGGGAAGAGACCTCATAGGCGATGCTGTGTCAGCTCCGGCTTAAGGCTGAGACCATGATCTTCATTAAAGTTACCTGAGGTCATGAATGACACACATGGAAGGGCCATCTGCATCCTGCAGGCTTTAGCTGTAAAGACTGTAATGGGCAGCTGTCATTTTTCTGCACTGTAGTCTGCATGTTATTTTACCTACCGGTCCATCCTGTAACAACAATGATATTCAGACAACATTCGTAGTTTCATTCTTTAGGTAAATAATTGTTCCAATTTTCTCTCTCCAGAGGGGTTCAATTTGTGGTTTGTAAAGCATGTCGGGAAGGAAACCGTTTGAAGAATCTAGATTTTAAAATGTGCCGGAAGATTATGACGTAGTTCGTATCATTCTATCTGAGACTCTGTCCACACTATCAAACCTGAGGAGATGTACACTCCTACCCGAACACACTGTGTCTATTTCAGACACACAGTCTGGGGTCACTGACCTTGCCTAGCCTAAGTGACATTACAATCTGTTCTTAAGTAATTACATGAGAAACTAAGACTGCGAAGAGGCACAGGAGTGAACCGTTGTCGATGAGATGGCATGTTTAGGGCACAAACTGGTCGGTCCGTTAAGGAAATATGAGCCTTCTCTTGTTTCCATTCCAGGTCTAATATCCTAACATAAATAATGTACATGATACATAATATCCAGTTACAAGAATTAATTACTTCCTGGAAATAATGGTATATTTATTAGAGTATAATTGTCCTTTTAACATAAAAATATACTGTATGCAAATTAACAATTACAGAACAAACTAAGGATTGTTCTACATGAATAATTAAAAAAACACAATTTGAAAATAAATATAAGGTGCTGTTTATGTGAATTCAGTAATACAGATAAGCAGATCAGGCTGATCCATTTAGAAAAAAAGTTATAAAGTTCTGTGTCAAGAGTAAACTACGGTATCTATCACAGAGATATTATTGTCACGGTGTGTGGTGGGGTACGACCCAAACACAGGAGAGTTTGCCAGGTAGCGCAACAAACAAGGGTTTGGTCTTCATAATAGGGAAACAGGCAGGATACTCACAGTAACAAGGGTAAGAACAAGACAAAACAAAGACAAAGCCTGAAAACAAAACAGGAACCTAAATACAAAGACCCAAACAAGACACAGGTGGACACGATAAGACTAATGAGAACTGAAACCACTGAACGAGACACAGGTGAAGACAATGACAGGCACAGGGAAACACTAGGGCAGGGCAAAAACACAAAACAACAAGGGGGTACGGCTGTGGCTGTGACAATTATGAAGTAATTATGAGGAAATTAAAGGTGCAAAGCAATAAGAACACATTCTCCACATCGGCTATAATCCATACTGTAACTACACATTTCCAATCCATTTAGGAAAATCAATTTACCATATTGTACTCAATGACATGCTACCAAAGTCTCTGACTTTATTTGCGTCATCTTATAGAGCCAGAAAGTTCAAAAACTGACTTAAATAAATGCCCAAGTGTTGTTCCTGTGCTCCATCCTGTTCCCTCTCTGATAATAGCCTATCACAGGGGTGTCGAACTCCGGTCCTCGAGGGCCGCTGTCCTGCATGTTTTAGATGTTTCCCTGATCCAGCTCACCTGATTCGAATGAATGGTCGTTATAACAACCCTTTTAATTGAATCAGGTGTGTTGGAGCAGGGAAACATCTAAAACATGCAGGACAGCGGCCCTCGAGGACCGGAGTTCGACACCCCTGGCCTATCAGATGTGTTCACACCACCAACAATCAAGGGATCAAGGGAATCAAACAAGAATGTATGCTGCGGAGGCAGGCCAACATGCACAAGCCAACAGATCAATCTGAGTCTCTTGAATCACATGCTCTCTATTTCCCTACAAACCTTTTTGCGCTTGAGCCTTTAACTGCTAAATGTCCCAAGGCAGCATGCAGGTACGTAGCCTATTGGTAAGGATAAAGGAGGAAAGGGTGGAAAGTACAGTTTTAAGATTTAACAGGGCCATCTCTACGTTAGCACTGGTGCTTCCACTGAGGACAGATAAGCTTCTGAAGTCTCTGTTTTGGTTGAGCTGGTACTCTTTCACTGTTTTGTTGTAGTCTCTCTCTTTGGACACGCATATGTAGTGTCCGTAGTTTTCTTCGGTCATGGCAGGGATGAGGTGCAGGCAATTGGCCTGCATGGGCAGACAGGGTTTACTGTGGCCTCCGTGCTCCCATGTATAGACAGCATGGTAAGAGTCTATGGGACAGGAAAGGTAGAAAGGGGCATTCTGCGGGACTTTGTGGACAGCTACCAGAGGCGCTGAGGAAGGAGGCTGAGTCTCTCGTTTGGTTCTGTTCAGTTTCTTTGACTCTGGACAGAAAGATTCAAATGTATAGCGCACTTGCAACAAAATGTATACTGTCATTCATGGGTATGTACATAGTATGATATCAAAAATACTGATTAGAGTATACCTTCTGTGGTTTTCCGGCACACACTGGTCTGTCCATCAAGGATGTTTTGAATGCTTCCTCTGCAAACATAACAACAAGAACAGAGCCATTTTGAAATCATTTGCATTGTTAATTACATCACATAGCCTGCACAAGAATATTGTCTCAATCATGTCAGTCTACGAACAAACTTAAATTACATTTACATTTAGTCATTTAGCAGACTCTCTTATCCAGAGCAACTTCCAGTTAGTACAGGGACATTCCCCCGAGGCAAGTAGGGTGAAGTGCCTTGCCCAAGGACACAACGTCATTGGCACAGCCGGGAATCGAACCGGTAACCTTCTGATTACAAGCCCGAATCCCTAACCGCTCAGCCACCTGACTCCCTACAAACTTACGGAACAGTTGGGGTACAGCCGGATTTGGACCAGGCACAGTATGGGTCCCGTGCTAGCACACAGTCCTCACAGGAGCCATTGTAGTCCTGACACCTTTCCAGGTCCAGGGTAGAGATCTGCTCAGAGAAGCCCACGACCAGCTTTCTCTAGATACACACGGAAGTGTAAGCATTCTGCACATGAACGCATCCCAGAACAAATCATGTATTTCATGGAGCTTTTGTCAGTATTGTATTACTTGACAGTACCTTTGCAGACTCCAGTTTAATCGATCGAATAATGTCTGAGTGGTTGGAGGATTGTATTTCTGAGATGATGAAGGGTTCTGAGCCATCTTCTAAAATTTTGTGGATCTTTCCAGAGTCTGAAACATGCAGGTATATCGTAGATGGACAACACTGACTAATCTACAGATTGTATAAAAAGCTTTAAAAACAACAAAACCAAAACTGAAAGCTAATCTTAGCCCATTGTCCAAAACATCCTCTGACCTCAGTACAAAAAAAACAATAGAAGCAAACTTCAGTCCACTAAGAAAACAGAACATTTAAAACAAGAACATCAAGAGCAAAGGTAAAGGACAGGCCAGATGGTTAATAATGCAAACATACCAGTGGCTAGAAGCAGCACATTATGCATGTGTTCATCAGCTGCCTGAACTTGGTCCACAGCTATCTTGGTATAGTTGTTGCTGCTTATGTAGAAAGGAATACGAGGGTGTATGGAATGGATCCAGTCACTCATCTCAGGGTGATCCTTTACTACATTGATGGTATCCAATGGCAAGGTCTTACTGTTTGATACACACTAGGAGGTATGTGCACATAAAAATAGTTCAGTCAAAACATTAGCAAATCTAACATTAACATTTACATATAGTTCAGGAACGCAAGGTTCGAATGCTAGATTTGTTTTCAGCAAGGAAGTTCGCTCCACAAATAAATCTGAAAGTTTACAAATATGGACCTCTGATAAGCAGTCAAGGCCTATTCTACAGGAAATACATCTTGACCACAATACGACACACGAGAATGAGAAAACAACAGTACAATGTAAGGTGATATTTTTTACTGGATTGACAATATGAGGTGATGTTTTGATTATTATTATCATTTCGTCATATTTATTTTCACATGACTCAGAACAGGGTGGACACCATGAGCCCTTCCCTAAAATGGTCCTCCCACGGCATCCAGCTCATACATGGAATACACACAAATGTTCCACTTAAATCATCCCTGCTTTTCTATTGCCTACCCTAAACCTTCCATCGCTTCCACAAAATCTAACAATATTCAGTACAGTTGCATGCAACTGACAACAGTACAAACCTTTTCAAACTTTAACACACAGAAAGACTAGAGAATAGATTTAACTCACCTTTCCAGGTCTGGGATTAGGAATTTCTTTATCAAAGCCTTTGAAGGTGGAGTTTTCAAAAATTCTATCAATCTCTTCCATTGAGTATATGCATACAGCAGTAGAGTTCCTGTAAGTGGAAAGAACTAAAGTTACTGCTATTGCCTAATTAGACTAAACTAAACCAGTGTATAACACCAGTGTTTACAATAAATTCCTTCTACAGAAAAACTATTTTTTTTAAACTAAGTGACTCAATATCATGACATTTAAAAGGCTGGAAATTGGTGGGCTGGAATGTTGGCAACGACTCAGGAAGAACCGATGGGACTTGCTATGGTTATCTCAATCGGTATTTGTTTCAAGTCCTGTAAACCTCTAGGCCTCTTAAGTGTGAAATGTCTGGGGCATTAATGACAAGGGTAAAAGGAGAAGTTGGCTATCTTACCAGCTGCTTGTGAAAAGGCCATAAACTTTTGAAGCCTTCCAGTCTTCAGAATGCAACACAAATATGTCTTGAAGACGGTTGAAATAGAGAGACTCTTTTGGAATTCCACACACAAGACGAGCTTTCAGGAAAGATGTCCACATATTCTGGAAGAATCTCTTTGACCCACCTTCATCTATCTGCAGAATGTGAATTTATAAATGTCCTCGACAAAATGAGTGTTTTACCAACAAACCTGCCATGATTGCATATGTTCACAAATGACCATGAACATGGTTATCTAATATAAAACAATCAACAGCGCTGCTGGGCTTCCTGTGAAAAGTTTGTATTTGAGTTAGGTAAACACAGAAGGTGTTGTCACAGCTGTTCTGTACGTGGGAAACAATGCATTATTACAGGTGCTAAAAAATAAAAGGGGCTACTATTTGAAATAATGAGACACAAGACACAGAATGTGAGCTGACTCAACCTGGTCTTTCCATCAGCCGAAACCTACCCTTCACATCGGCAGAGTTTAAATGTATTATGACGTGAGGATATTAACACCCTCATGGTTTCCATTTTCAATCTCATCAGTAAATCATTCCTACTTGAACTAGAACCATTCATTCTCCCGACCCTATTCTACTTTGTAATTACAGCAATGTTATCCTATTCATGTCTTGTTTCGTTGTGAAAAATTATAATAGGTAAGTGCCTTATTTGGACAATTTGGTGTTTGTACAGTACTTTCTATGTTATCATTATTTACCTCCATGCTAAAATGTCTCCACAACAAAATGGTTGTCCCAGCTCACACTACATAGCCTTCTTATCCTCATCTGAATAACATTCCACCCAGTGCCATAGTGCCCTCAGATATAAGGAATGTATCTACATGAAGCGATGTGGCCTCCTTCAAAGCCTTGACATACGCACCATGCTAAACCTGTACTCGTACCTTGCAAACTCTGGCCACCCTTGATATCCAGGGATCAGCCTCCGGACTATTGTCAGAGTTCTTCTCTCGGAAAAAGACATAGATCTTTTCATTATGTGGATCATCGGAACGCTGGATCCAGTTGGCCGATATGAAGGTGGGTTCTGTAAGCGCAAGAGATACCAGAACAAGGTGACCTATTATGATTACTGCTGGGCCAAAGAGGTAGTTATACATGTATTGTTTTACATATATGAGACAGCAGAGTGGTTTGTACCAACTCTGATGACACTTACTGACCTGACACCCATGTGTCGTACATCCACACATTGGTTCTGCTGCCTGCTTTCCTTCTGAATTGAAGTGAACTTCCATCACCATCCAAGGGAGCAGCAGCATATAAATCCCCCTCTTAATTTATATATATGACAGCACAAAAAGAAGGACAAGAGATTGCACTTTTTTCAGTTCAATGGGCAAGCATAAATTGATTTGATTATATGCTTATATAACTCTTTATGAAACAACTACAATGAGTCATACAGTATGCTACAGTACAGGATGTGACATACCTACTGTGAGCGACAACGAGTTATGTGTGTAAACGTGTGGTGAGATCCCAATCCCTTCATAACTCTCCACTATTTCATGTGTTTTATTGTCGATCCGGGAATACTTTTCAATGAAAAATACAGTGAACATTCATCAACAGAGGTCCCATAAACACAAATAACAATAAACACAGACCTTAAACGTTGTATTTAAAAATATGTACTGGAAGTAAACAAGAAGAAGTGACGTCAAATTATAGTTTGTAATTACACGTTAGAGACTACACCCACCACATCCACTTCAAATGAGCCTGGGAGCCCTGTTATTTAAGTTTCATGAGAGGATGAATAACCACAAGCCAGACTGTGCAGACTGTAGTGGGAAGATGTTAAACAGTGCTAGCTTCTACTGCCCACTTACCAGCTTCCAACATTGTGGCTTGTGTCCATTTGTCCCACATACAAACACACTATCTTGAAAATGTTGGATCACAGTGATGACATTCTGACAGGGTTCCTATATGAAGGAATGTACACATCTGGATGTAAGGAATTCAATTTAAAATAAAACAGATAATTTTGTCACATGCCTTAAAGGAGTGTGCTATCTTAAATCTTTTTGTTGAACTGATCATTCAGTCTAGCCAAGATCAATTTATTCAACTAAACTTTATACTAACCTCTGTACATGTCTGTTCACCTGTCGTGTTTAGTGTAAATTCCTGACGAAGAAAATTGATAAATATATCAAAGACAATTCTATACATGTCAACCTGAACAAGCAATAAGGAAGTAGTATGTATGACAATAGGTTGTATGACAATAGGTTACTATACATTATATTTCGAGTATGGTCAGTTGTATCATTTATTTTGATACTCATCGCTGTTGTATATTCCATTGCATGCTACCTTTGTTTTGATTACTTATTTCTTCACTTATTCTGTAACTGTGCAGTGTGCAGAAGGAGTTGCCTGAACATTTGAATTTCCTAGGGGATTGATTTAGGAATTGAAATAAATGGTGTAGGCTAATATGTAGGCCTATAATGTTTTTTAAATTAATCTAATGTTGTTGAAATGCAATTTGAATGGCCTGTTCACAAACAGCAGCTGCTGACATTGACTGCGTCATGGTGTCTCTGATGACCAATGGCTTTCATCACATATGCCGATGTTTCTTTCATGCCGACCTTATGAAGGTCTACTTCACATAATAGGTTAGATATCAGGTTACATCCATTAAAAGTTTCCGTGGAAACTGTTAGGCTCACTACGCAAGCCAGTAAATAATTAAAGTTGTTATAATTTGCTATTAGTGCTGTTGGTTTGTGTCTTGATGGGTGTATTGATGTGTGTCTATCGAAGAAAAGTAGATACAAAATAATGTAGGATAGACGGACCTCTATGATCCGACAGTTCTGAACATCAATCTGTAATACAAAGTCCGTTCCTCCAACGTATAGATCATCAGAATCACCTGGGTGAAAGAACACTGTGTGGTTCTGATATATGGGATATTGCAGGATTGTGTTTTCCTGGTCTGAAGAGAAAAATCATTATCAAACGACGTAGAAAATAATGTTTTGAAACTTGATCCCTAATAGACTATAACGCTTTAACTTGCTGTCTACATCTGACTACCTCAAGTCCACATAGCTTAATGCTTTAAGAATAGTTTACAGAAGCACCTGACTAGCGTATAGTAACAGCCTGTGTATAAACAAGCTAAATAAGGCTACATACAGTAGAGATAGCCAATTAAATTAATTAGCCTATAAGACTATAGCGCACTGAGGGATACCTACCTTGTTTCAGGATAAGTCTTGGTGTTTCCTTCCATGCCAAATAACATTTAAAAGTCCAAGCCAAAAAAAAGTTTAGTTGAATAAACAATTTCATTTTGTTACTCGGTCGATCAATCAATCACTTGGGAGAAGGCAGCCGTGTTGCCATGACTGCAAAATTAACATCCTTCAGCACGCAGAAATGACTGCAGCACTGAGTAGGCTACACCTTGCCACTGCGATTATGTACAAGGGAAGAGGCGTAGGGTGAACGGAATGCGTTGTGAACACCAGGGGCGCTAGTCTGTCATAGAAATAGCCCTCTCCCACTGATTTGCAATGCGGTAGGTCGTAACTCAAGATGTCTTTTATTTTATTACCAAAGCAAAGAGCTTACGATGTCAGTGTTGTATGTGACAAAGTAGCGTAGAAAAACATGAATGACTATGGCTATGTTTTCTCAATTTTGAGAAACCAATTTATTAACACATAAAAAGCCGGCCTTTATAGGCCTGCATAGGTTACTTGGCCCGCATGTTGCAACACGATTCCATTCATGTTTACTGATTTATTTATTTTTTACTGTCTATGATTTAAATTGAATATGTAGGCTATGAATTAAATTGAGCGAGTTACAATGTCAGCGGCAGTGGAATCAGATGAAAATAGAGCCTTTACTTTGAAAAACCGTGACCCGGATGTACTACTATTGTTGCTAACAAGTCAGCTGACTGGCAGAGTGAAAATGGTAAAAGCTTTAAAAAATATAGATCTATTTATTTGCTAAATAATCGGTTACTGTGAATTGTAGCTGCTTATTATGTATATTACTAATTATCATTAGCTCTATATATTCTGTACGTTGGAATATAATTTGGGTTACTATGTATAGTAGGCCATCTTAACATACTAGCCCCCAAAAAGAAAGAATCGGGTGTTAATGCTCTACTGACTACTATAGCCTAGCTAGACTAACTAACTAATTGATTTGCTAGCCCGCTGACGTTTTGGTGGACTGGAGACTGCAAAACCTAGCTATAGATTCTCAATGTTTGAAATTGCTTTTTTCAGCGGTTCCGTTTTTGTGGTGATTTAGACTGTCCAGATTGGGTTCTCGCCGAAATTAGCACATTGGCAAAAATAGTAAGTATTATTGGGGAAAGAATGAGTGTTCGAGCTATATTGTCCTTGGTTTAATAATTGTTCATGATTTTTTTGTTGTTGCCGTAGTCAAGTGTCAAGATGAAACTCCTCTGTGCTCAAGTGTTAAAAGACCTTCTTGGAGAGGGCATCGATGTAAGTGTGACTTGCAGCTTACATTAAGTGTTGCAGACGAAATAGTAATGCCTGATAGATAAACGTGTTTTTTTTCTTCCTTTCAGTATGACAAAGTCACAAAGCTAACTACTGATGCAAAATTTGGTAAGTAGCTTTTATTTCTTGTATAATATCTTTTCATTTTTATTCTTTGAGAGTAAATGGTGTCTGTGGATTTTCCAGAAAGTGGTGATATCAAAGCCAGTGTTGCAGTGCTGAGCTTCATTTTATCAAGTGCTGCCAAACATGATGTGGACAGTGATTCACTTTCAAGTGAGCTGCAACAGCTCGGCCTTCCAAAAGGTAAACGGTTCCGGATATCTTTGGTTTTCTTTTAATCTTAGAATCATGGATATTTACTCCTTCTTGTGTCACTGTATATTCCAGAGCACACCACAGGCCTGTGTAAATCATATGAGGACAAGCATACTGCCCTGCAGGATAAACTGATAGAGACCAGCTTGAGACGTAAGAGTTGAACCAGCATGAAATATTTGCCACGTCTTTGAGTCAGGATTTTGAGCTGCTAGTTATTGTGTGTTCCAGTTGGACGCCTAGAAGCCGTTTCATGGAGGGTTGACTACACACTAAGCTCAAGTGAAATGAGGGAGGTGAACGAGCCATCGGTGCAGCTTAAACTGCAGGCGCAAGGTGCAGAGTCGGGCTCCACAGAGACCACAATTGTGTCCATTTCCGCAGACAAATTTAGAGTCCTGTTGACAGGTATGTTTTGACCCTGGTCCTTAACAAGCTACTCTGGTAAACAACACACTGCCTTTACCTTTTACATGCGTGATCTTACATCGCATTACTTATTTTTGTTACAGAGCTAAAGCACGCTCAAGCCATGATGAATGCACTGCAATGAAGATGGAGTATGAACAAATGTTTAGAACCATCTACAGAAGTTTATCAATTATTGATGAAAGATGTCCTTTTCTAAAGTGTCAGAGCTCATTTTAGTTGGGTATGTGAGCAAGATACTCCATACTTCTTACTTATTGTTGGTAATTGATTCACCCTTATTACCTGTAATAATGTAATATACAGAATCAAGAAAGATATGACCAAATTAGCAACATTTGTAAATAACCTTATTCATGTCAATATGTTTAATTAACATTTTTGTTTTGCATGCCTTTTTGATCATGTTGACACATGTATGTAGAGAAAAATAAAAAATATTTTAATACTATTGAACTTGTATAGCTTGAATTGCACTACAAGTCCCATCATCCTCTGGGCCTTTCTCAGCTTCCTGTTGCTGCTGCACAGCATTGTTTTGGTGACGTGAGCTGCTGTAGGGCCGAAATTTATCTTTGCTGGTGAGTAAGGCAATTATTGGCAGATTCTAGAAAAAAAAAACATGCATACTAAAGACAACATCAATTAAATTCCTGAGTAATACTGAATTAAGTCTGTTTACGATCCTGATGTCGATTACAGTGGCCACACAGCATACGTTGCACAACTTGTTTGGTAACAGTCACGCATGTGCAGTTACTGAGCCCAATAGCTCGTGATAACAACCTGAGACTTAGCGATATGATTGCCAACACCTTACAAAATTGAAGATTGGTAAATTTGTTTAAGCTATTACAGAACAAAAATGTATCTTTGTATCTCATGATTCAAAGTATAGCAGTGAGCCTATGCTCTGTCTCTGACATGACAGTTTTTCTTTCATCGCAAAACGTTACCTGTCTGTTAAGCAGGGGCGTTGCCAGAAAAAAAATATTTTTGGGTAGGCCTAGAAAAATACGGATAGGCATCTTTTCATTTTTTTTTTACTTATTTACTTTGAGATGTGCACCCAGTGCAAACTTTTTGGGAGATACTTTCGTTTTTGGGTAGGCCTTTAGAACAAATTTCTACCCAGCCTACCCGTGGGTACGCCCCGGTTGTCAGGTAGCAATTATGCAGGTAGCTGAGTTTTTGTTTGTGAAATAATGAACTTAACTGATAATGGATCTTTTCTTAGAGTGGACAGTAGACAGAAAGATCCCTAACTTTCAAACGAGATAGGGGTGGGCTGTTTGTTAAACACATTGTTTAACTTTTATACTACAGCATGATTTGTATTATTATGTTTGGATAACATATACAATAGGCTACTGTCAATATTTAAGACGATATTCATGTATATATGGGTGCCTAAGACTTGCATGTATATATTTTTTAATTGACCCAATTATTATCAATATATTTTCAGCTGTATCCTGTTTCAACAGCTCTAAAATGCCAGAGGGACCAGAGCTTCACTTGGCCAGTCTTTTTGTTAACAGGATGTGTGAGGGTGTGGTTTTCACTGGGTCAGTGAAAAAGTCACAGGTCAGCAAGCGTCCTGAAGTACCATTCACCTCTGAAGCCTACCGAATCACAGCCCAGTCCAGAGGGAAGGAAGTAAGGCTCACTCTCACACCCATCAAGAGTGATGAAGTCAAACACAGTGTCATGGCTGCACACGCTGACCAGCCTATGGACATCATCTTCCACTTCGGGATGTCAGGCTTTTTCCGTTTCACCACTGAGGATGAGCTCCCCAAGCATGCTCATCTGCACTTCTATTCCAATGAGAAGCCCTGCAGGGTGCTTAGCTTTGTGGATGCACGCAGGTTTGGTGGTTGGCAGCCGAATGGGACCTGGCAACCCGACAGAGGGCCTTGTATAATGTTTGAGTATGAGACCTTCAGGTAGGATGTAGTGGGCAACTATTTGTAACTGACAGACAAGTATGTTTTAACACCATACTTTGTTCCTGTAAGTCCTTCATGTAGACCTATTTTCTTTGCTATAGGGAGAATGTCTTGACGCACCTTTCAGACCGAGCATTTGACAGGCCCATCTGTGAAACTCTCCTGAATCAGAAGTACTTTAATGGTATTGGGAACTACCTGCGTGCCGAAATTCTTTTCAGGTGACTTAAACATTCACAAATACTTTTAGTACACAAATCTTTTGTACAGCAAACCTTTTACTGTCATAAACATCCTAAACGGATTAAAAAAAAACTGCTGTTCTCATGCACACTAGCCTGAAGGAAAACAGGTCACCATACATTCAGGAAACCATTAATTCTGGACATTTTCATTCTTTCTTGTTCACTAGTGAACTTAAGTATCCCAAGGACTCTAGGCTGATTATACCTTATCAGAAACCCAAGCAAATCTGCAAGACCCTCCCTAACTCCCCATCCTGGTGCCTGTTTACGCTTCACAATGGAGCTTATGTTGCCAGTGGCCTTGACTTCTCCACCGATGATTTAAAAACAAAGATATGGTTGCAGACACTTCAGACAGAGATTAACAAAGCCTAGTGTCCCAATATAAAGAATGTCAAGTATAATATATTACATTAAAGAAAAACAATATTTACATATCGATATATTTATAAGTGTGAATAGACCACATTTAAAAGAGGTGCAATAAGAATGTCAAATTGTAAATAAACAATGGGCCTATGGTATGTCATTAGGAAAAATGGTCTGCAAAATTAATTACTTAATGAAGAGTATCAAAATTTGTGGCCAGACTTGGAAAGTAGAACATATACAGCAGTACTTTATACCCTTCCATGCTTTAGGCACTTATATGATACTTTCAGATTCATCCATTGTTTTCGAAGTGGAAAAAAGGCTTTTACTGATTCCATGTTGTTCATTTTGTGGGAAACAAAGATTCCTTTGAATGCTAATGGAATTATCCCTGGTTATTAAATTATCTTCTCTTTTAAGATTAAACATCCAACCCTTTGTGAAGGCAAGAACTGTGCTGGAAGGTCTTCTGTGCAAAGACGAGCAGGCAGAGGAGACAACCAAGACAGAGGTGAAAGGTCTAAGTGACCATCGCATGCAAACACCATTCACTCCCTTAGCTAAAAATACTGCTTTGTATCCTATGTGTCATAGATTTCAGACCAAGCTGTGAAGAATGCAAAGGTTGAGCCTCCTGACCTTCTCTCCCTGTGTCATACAGTTCCCCTTGAGGTTGTCAAGCAAGGTACAGTTCATCTACTGTCTACTCCTAAAGCTTCGAGTCCAGCTACAAACCGAGTGAGGCTGTAAATCGCAATTACTAACAATGATCACTTTTTTACAACCCTAAGGACCGTTATCGTAATTTGAGGTGACTTCAACTGTCTTAAATTTGGTCATGTTTATTATTCCTTTTCTCTTCTTGTGTGATTGTTTTTACACTTCTAGGTGGAAAGGGATATGACCCAGAGAAGGCAGACTATTCAGTGTTTGAGGCATGGCTGCAGTGCTACTGCGTGGATGGGATGAAGTCAATCAGAGATCACAATAGCAGAACCATATGGTTTAAGGTGAAATATGAGAAGTACATGCAAATGCATCCTAAGTCTGGTGATTTGTTTTGACCTCTCATGATCTCCTGCTTTTTTCCATTTCAGGGTGATCCAGGTCCTATGGCGCCTAGAAGTAAAGTGTTCCTTGATGAAAAAAGCATGGTCATGTTTTTCCACTCTTAGAAGGGCAATTTTGCAGTAAATATTGTATACATTACTCATCACTTTGTCATTGTGCAGATTCAAAATCCCCTAAGGCTAAGAAGAGAATAAAGAAAGAGGACAATCACGATTACGCGACACAGAAAAAGGTGGGGCGGTACAGTATGAGCAGAAATGTAGCTTTCCAAAGTAGTGCGCACAGTCCAGTAACACATCCCGTTTTATTAGGGGGTCACAAAGGCACGGACAGTAAAACAGGAAACGTTGACGGAAAAAGTAAAAAAAGAAAAGGTTCCTGAAAAGCAGACTGGAGCTAAAAGTCAACGTATCCAAAATTCTAAGGAAATGAGCACGCCACAGCAAAACAAAAGAGCGGCCGCTCGCAAGAAGAGCAACAGCACAGACAATGGTAAGAGCTCCTTTGTAAGATGACACACATTTACAGCATACTGCTTTTGTGTGACTACATGAATCTCTTTTTTCAGTGGTACAGAGGAGTGGACGTGTGACCAGACAGAGCAGCAAATAAGACTACTACATGTAATTAAAGTAGTGTTGGTTTTTACTGTATGGGAACATTTTTATAGTTTTATAATCCATTCCTTATTTTTTTTATCGAAATACATTCTCAATAAATTGTCTGGGATATGACCTTTTGCACACCAATGATTAAGAGTAGATATATTCTATCAAAAACTTTTATTGTTTTTGACAATTCTTTGATTGTACTTTTATTAATGTTTCTAGCCATACATATGGACTGAACAATAGTGCCAAGATGGTACTAAAATCCACTGGCCCACAAGAAAAGATTTACATGAATCTACAGATACAGGAGAAGGGACACAATCTGGAAAGGAAGAAAGGTCAAAGTAATTCCAGACGCTATGATAGGTGCAGGATGGTCAGGATCAGGTCGCTCCAGAAGATCACAGCTGGGGATAAACAGATAGAGAGACAGAGAGAGAGAGGAGTGTTACAGCGCTACAACGTTGCCTGGTTTTGCTGATCCAGTTTCTGGGTTTTCCAATAATATCAGAATGCCAACTGAGGATAGACTGGGGGGGAAATAGAAACAAATTCTGGAATACTCACTACCAGGCCTCTTTGACAGGAAGTGAGGTGGACAGACAGATGGTCACACTGCTCCCATGTGACTCGTACATGCGTATCAGAAGTGCATCCTTCCTGTCCTCAGCCTGTGGGAGGACAGTGTCAAGTCTGGTCAGGGCTGACTGAGTGAGGGTAATTATTGTATTGCTGGTGTGGTAGAGCACCTGTTACCTGTTTTATGGTCTCCAGGATGACTGCTGTGGAGTCGACAGAGAAGGCACTGACAGGGGCCAGGTCAGAGGAGCCGAGGCTCAGTCGCAGAGGGAAGTTGAGGTTGTAAGCATGCTGAATGACAGATGCGTCCTGGAAAGAGCCTGCAGGAAAGCCCAGTACACTCTTATTTGGAAACTTGCATACATTTTCTTCAGTGAACTGTAAATAAGTGAAACGTGAAACTCACCAGTGTGTGGCATAATTGCGTAGGTAAACTGATGAGTCCCCATGTCAGCATTGGCATCTGGAGCCTTGGGGGCCCGGAGCCTGAGGTGGAATCATCGCCGTTCGTTAAAGTAAATATGCTAATGGTTTCTGCTGAACATTACCAATTTTAAATTCAGTCAAACAAATGTGGCTCACAGGGATAGTGTCAAGACGTTTAGGTGAACAGAGTAGCCGTATTTGCAGTCATTCAGCAGAGCCACACCAAAGCCATGCTCTGATAGGTCTGCCCATTTGTGGCCCCAAACCTGATAAGTAGAACAAATGTAACAAAACGATGTTACGGATATTTCACATTTTGGCAAATAGACGTGTGTAAGTCGGCAGCTATTCAGTTCCTCCCAAGTGGTGTACCTCAAAACGGGCCCAGTCCCAGGAGGTGTTTCTGTGTGTCGGTCTCTGCAGATGGCCAAACTGGATCTCATAGCTGGCATTAGGGCTCCGAACTCGTACTGGGAACTCCACTTTAAGGAACTTGTGAGACTCTCTCCACTCCACCTGCCACAAACAACACCAGACCAGAATCTGATATCAATTCTTTCCTGCCAACTACAACTACTAAACATTGTAAATCTGATTATTGCTAAAGAAAGTCATTCTGTTATAAGAAAATGTAGTCTTTTTCTTGGTGTTGTACCTGTGTGTTGAACTTAATGTAGGGACACATGGCATCTACGATGATTTCCTGGGTGACAGTACTCTTGTCACTGATCCTGAGGGTGAAACTGACGCTGCCACGCAATCCACCTGAAGATCCCACTTGGATCGGCCCAACCACCTCCATCACTGGTTTCCTATGGGAAAAAGAGCACCACTGAGCATCCACACAAAAAGACCTATGACAATGACATGCTAATGCTGAAATGCTACTGCTTCTCTCACCTCGTCTGAAGATGGTAGTCCATAACATCCCAGGCATCCCAGTACAGGGGGACGTCGTCAAACAACACAAACTGGTTTCCAAGGCAGCCGTCTGATATGGCCTCTCTTAACAATATACAGACAGGGACAGATGATCAAGAGATGGGATCTATGCACAGTATTGTAGAATGTCATTTCATTGGGATTGTCTCACCTGTTTGCCTTCAGCATGTACAATGAAGCCAGAGTGCCATCCTTATTTACAACCGCGCGCAAAATCCCATTCTCCATTACGATTGTACCATCGTCCTATCATGCAAAACAAGACACTCATCCACTTAAAATGTTACATCAGCTGATGACATTTTGCTTACTCAAAACAAATATCCTCCATAATACCTGTTTAGTGACGGTGACAAGAGTTTCAGGTTGCAAAGACTCTTTGGCAGTGGCCACACCCACACTGGGAACTCTCACCAGGGCTGTAAGAACACATAAAACATGGAAATCAGGCAAGTTAAGAGTTTCTAAATAGATAGGGCTCGCTGATATGCATAACACCATAGATATATACCAAATGAGAAAAACACAGTTTGAATGTGATTGTGTCTACTCGAGGACATGTGTGTCTACCTAAGCCTGGGTGAGTAGCACCCTCTAGCAACTGGATGACCTCATTGCGCTCCCAGGGAAGGGAGTTAAACACAGCAGTGCAATCTCTCATCTTTTCTTTGGACACCAGCACACTGCAGGCCTCACGCAGCAAGGTGGCCCCCTTGTTTCGGATATCTGAAACACCCAACAGGTCATCAGTCTTTTACCTAAACAGCGATTAAACGTGGACAACGCGATTGGTCAGGCATGCCTTTTTCTTACCTTGATAGTATCTCATTGCATCCTCTACCACCATCTCGATACAGCTGCCTGGAATCACATCGTGGAACTGGTTGAGAAGCAGCAGCCTGTGAGTAGAACACAGAAAGCATGTCAACTTGCGAGCACCTGCTGCTACTATGCGTACTGTGCCTAGTCAGTGAGCTAGCATGTCCTTACCTCCAGAGCTCCTGGAGCTGTTTGGAAGGGTACTGGAAGGTCTTATCCATGCAGAGGGACAAGCTGCTGGCTACCTCTATATCATGGAGCAGTGTCTCGCACTGGCGGTTTCCTAGCTTGATCTGTGAAAACACAAACTAAATGTAAACTTTACGTATTTATGTCTATCTAGTAAAGGGCTATTGCCTCTATTTAATCAGACCCAAGCTACATGGAGGTGTTAAGCAGACTTTTGTAAATCACCTGTGCCTGTGTGGTGTAGGTACCGTTGTGGAGCTCCAGGAAGAGCTCTCCAGTCCAGGTGCACAGAAGTGCGGAGTCAGCTTGAAGCTGGGAGAACAGCCTGTCGGGACTGGACATCTGGACCCTGAGATACAGTAACAGAGGCAGGAAGCTGTGGTTTGGACTAAGGTATGACGTATTGAAACCACACGGTGATGATGGTCACAGTGAGTGGTTCCCAATTCCTGTATTTGGTCGACACCGTACTCCTACTTTGTTATATTTCTAGATGTCTAGACAACAGCAAACACAATGCTAATTTTATGGGTGGTTGATGACTCAAATTGACTAAGGGGTGGAAGAGGAACTGACTTTGGAAGTCCGTCTGTGTCCTGAACCCGCTGCAGTCTGTCCAACATCAGCTGGGTGGGCCCACCACCCCCATCCCCGAACCCAAAGAGGGCTGCGCTGTGATTGGCTCGGCCTTTGTCTTTGTTGTTCTTCACAGTGTTCACCAGCTGTAATAGTAAGAGTAGAGACTTAGTACATGAACGTCAGCACAAGAGCTGGGGTGGTTCACAAAGATAAATATTGAATAACTCACATCCTCAACCTTGCCTTTCATCTCGTAGGAATTTCCTGGTGGGAAGTGGGTAAGGACTTGGGAACCATCTAAGCCCTCCCAGAAAAATGTGTTGTGCTGATAGAAAAGAGAAAAGAATCCCATGAATATTTACGCCTCAAAAATGTGGTAAAGATTCTGACCTTATAAAGTTGGGTGTTTCCTTTCAATTGTATATGGCACGTAAGCCCTTGGTCGTTGTTTTTTATCTTGGCAGAAGGGGGCACTCACAGGGAAATCGTTCACAAGGTTCCAGCTGAGCTTCTGTGTAAGGAAGCATGTGATGCCACTGCCCTGCATTATCTGAGGGAGTTGTGCTGAGTAGCCAAATGTGTCTGGTAACCAGAACTGCAGAGAGGAAGACACACACACACACACACACATCCATATCCATATCTATCCTTTAGCAAAGAGTAGTAAAATGTTGAGTATGCCGATGCCTTACTTCTTTGCAGTAATTTCCAAACTCTTGCTGAAAGAAGCGTTGTCCCTCCAGGAACTGTCTGACCATTGACTCACCTGATGGTAGATTCCCATCCTGGTCATAGACAGACATTCAGCTGTTACATATAATGTTATCTGACCCCAAGGGTTAAATATGGCAATTGCAGTGGGATCGATGCTTTTTGAATCAACATGTCACACCCACCATTTCCACCCATGTACCTCCTACTGGGATGAACTGTCCTCTTTGGACATAGTGCTGAATCTGGGAGTACAGGCCTGGATACCAACTCTTCACCCACTGAAACTGCTGAGCCTGACCAAAAATGTATCGTGTATAAACCTTGTGCATGGCCTGCATTGATTTACTGCTGTGATGCCACAATGGCCTTTAATGGATGCATTAAGTAATCTAAGATCAAAGAAAGATTTCAGAACTTGTTACCATGGACAAACTGGTGGACCAATGAAGGCCAGATGAACAATGTGATTGGGTACCTGAGAACAGGTGAACACAAACTCTGGGTTTTTCTCCATGAGGCGGATCACCGTCACCCAGCTGCGCGCGCACTTACGGATGGTCTCCTCGTAGGGCCATAACCAGGCTGGAAGGACGACAAGCAAGGGGCATTGATTATTTTAAGTTAACACATGTAGTAAAACTGTGGATTTAGAAAAGAGGATATTGGAGATTGAGACCTGAATCTATATGGCAGTGACCCATGGCATGAACGGTGTGCTGGCTTTGTCCATTCCGCTGAGTGAAGAACTTTTGGGCCAGATTGTGGGTTTTGGGAAAAGTGCTAGGATTGGTTGGCTCACAGAGGTTCACCATCTCATTGGCTATGAACAATGCCTGGTAGCCCCTTTGATCTCCTTCTCCAAGTAGCTGAGAGGACAATGGGAGACTGTCAAGATCAAATACAACGATCATACTGACAATAACATTTGTGCCTCAAATATTACCTTCACAATGTCAACCAGCATCTCAAAGTCAGTCAGCAGCTCCCTCACGTTGCTGTTGAACACCACGAGCTCTGCTTTCTGAACAGAATACTTCCTGTCAGGGTCTGGGGCTGCAATCATAGATCCATTCCCAGCTCCAAAGAGTCCATTACAGGCCATCTCTACATACAGGGTGACACTGGTGCACAGAAAGCAGTGAAACGACATGAAAAACAGAAACAACGAGAAGCAATTGAACAGGTAACATTGGCTATGCCCTAACTCTCAGTCACCTATGAGGCTCCTCATCCTTCAGACACTCAGTCAGGATGTAGCTGGTCTTCTCACCCTCTTTTGTCAATCCCTGTAAATACATTTAATTGTTATTCTGCTATACCTTGTACAGCAACCGTTTAAAATAATGGTGTTTTAATACGCTTACCTGCAATGGCTGCCCATCTCTCCACACCATTGCCTCTCCGTCACTCTCCCAAAGGAGGTGGACCTCTTTCCCTTTCCAGGCATCAGGGATTCTCAGGGACAATTCAAACCAGCAAGTCCACCATCTAAATAGGCAGAGATTTAGATTAGAAAGAGTTGTTGCATCACCACCTAGAAGTAGAAACAGTGTGTTTATTAGATGCCAACTGGTAATACACTGCATTTGCTACTTACGTAGGTCCAAAGGTATCGCCAACTTTATATGGCATAAAGTCCTTCTTGACAGCTTCCAAGAATGGAATTCGTTTGAGTGACAGGAAGGACGAAAGTGATTCCAGTGGACAAGTGTTTCCATATAGTCTGTGAATACAGAATACAGCTTGGTTCCGGTTCTTCGTAACCGGACATTAAATCCAAATATAATGCAATTATGCTGTCAAAGAGGAGAACATGTCTCTCGCACACACAATAAACCTGAATGCGTTGTTGCGATAGCATACCTTCCCCTGAGATTGCAGTCTGTGAAATAAATATCGGATATAAATTTCTCCGCCCGTTCCAAAAGGGTCCGGCGGTTCTTTAAAACTGGTTGGTGATGCATTGCATTAGTGGTTGACTATTATAACTTGTTCTGCCTTAATCAATGACAGCAACTTCGAGTTTGCAGAGAACCATTTGGACCGGGAAATGCAATGGAATTTGGTAACTTCTATATCCAATGTCTACCGAGGACGGCAAGATTTGTTGTCCCAAAACATTTAATAAAAACTTTGATTTGTCTTTTCCCCAAAAAATATTCTCCATAAACTGGACGTAATTATTCTATAGTGACTAAGCTACTATTATCTTTCAGTTATTCGAGCGTATGTACTGCTAGCCAATTGGATGTAGAAGACAAGATGTAGTCGTACTTACAAAGACTAATCGCTAGATGTCGATGTTGTAGATCTACTAGGAAGGCAGCAACGTTGTCATCCAAGTATGTTTAATTCTATGAACATTTTGGTACTTAAATTGAATAGAAAGACCTAAGATATGCAGTATGAGATTGAAACCATTTATTAAATACATAACATTCACAAATATGTGCCACAAAACATCAAAAGTACGAATTATTTGCAAACACTTGTACACAAACGCCAAAACACCAACCACAATTAGAAGAAATCCTGAAATACATTATCCCCTACGATTCCACCTTATTCTGCCAGGTACTAGGTCGTCAACAACATGACATTCTTTTTACATTCCATGGGTTTAATGTTTGGAGGTGAAAATCAGTGTGACACTACAAGCAGCAGAGGAATGGTAAAGGGAATCCTTTAAATTAGACGGTGTGATGGAACATGAAATGCCACGACTACGACCTAAGTAGGGCAAACTCTCCCTCTGCACTGTATGTGCCTCAGTTTGCCCTCTTACAATAATCAACAGAAAGAGCATGATTATTTACAGCAATCAACACCGTTTCTGTGTTGATCATACATCCCCAGTATTCCCCCATGTAATACATATCATTCCAAGTATAGTTCCCATTCCAGGCAAGTTCATTTCTAGGTTAAAATCCTCCGCATTTATTACTAGCTTACTCTTGTCAAGTTTTGGTTTGTCAAAGTACATTGATAACTTTCAAGAAACGTTTGTGATCCAAATGATTGCAGTTTTATGTACGTACACACCACTATGCATTTAAAAAGGTAAACCCTGTGAAGTCATTGTCATAGTAGGGCTTACATGGTGCTGTGGTAGACTAGGTTCTGTCTACAGAGAATGTCAGAAGTGGCGAGGAGTTAGTCTCATGATCAGAGTGGCAGAGAGGGTTCAGAGGTCATCCCACATACACCCTGCGGGAACAAAGCCCTTTTCTCAGCATTATTCACAGGGAAGGGACTGTTGTGTGACTGGAGCTGGGTACCGTTTTATTATGAAATCCATAGAGCAGCCTTAAGTACAGGGTGGATAAAGCTGTGGTACAGCCCTTCCTTCTCAGGCCACCCTACCATCAGTGGGAGTCTGTCTCCATGTGTCCCCCTATTGTTTGGACTGTGGTTATGCTTTTTCCACTACGTCTGGACAGCCAAAGGGAACAGATGTCATGGTTAAACTTGACCTGAGTGTTTTGGTCGTAGCTTCAGCCTCCTAGGTCAGCCTGGGTACTTCACTAGTGAACTGTGATTTGAGAATTGATGGGGTGAGCTGATAAAATGGGACGGCTGTATCCCCTTTGCCTAAATCACTGTATTAAAATGCCCGTACCGTCTGACGTGAAGGATTGATGGATGAGATGAAAACAAAAAGAACTGACCTACCAGTGTGATAGCTGCATAAAATCCATCTGGTTTAAGTGTACGTCATGCAAATACGAGGGTCTGAACTGACCCACACGATAGACTCAGGATCACAAATATGACTGAACTACGACAGTACTTTGAGAGTGTTGAATGTTCCAGTTTCCTTTTACGGGGTTCTCTCCACGACAGGTATCTCTAGATGCAGCATGCAGGGTGAGCTAAACTCTCGATCCATACCCTGGCTCTTCCCTCTCTCCGAGGTTATAGCCAACAGCGTTACTCTTTTCTGGCGCTGCTCCAGATCTGAGGACGAAATACAAAATGATGAATGCAGACAGAATCTACCAAGGTTTGTCAGTAAATAGAATTGCGTCCGAGTCCATCTCCATCCTCTCAGTGAATGGTCAAATAATCCCGACTGCAGAAGAAGATGGGACCACCTGTGTGCGGAGCTATAGCCATCCCATCTGTAAGGCAGCATCCCAACGTCTCTCCTCTCCTGAAAGAGCCTCTGCATAATTATCGCAGAACAGGTACCACGTACTGCTACACCAGGTGTGCTGTGCTAAAGCTCTTATTGAAATTAAGATTTGGTTGCCTGTATAAGTGCCAAAAGTGTTGCCTTAATTGTTCCTGTGCATTAACTATCTTGTTCCCCATTGCCATACCAATACCAGGAAGAACACTGTGTCAAAGGGTACAATTATTGTTAATGAGAACTACAATAATACAACACGTCTCAAGGCTGTGGTCTCTTCTGGCACTCTAGTTTCACATCACAATAGAGCAATTTACAATTACAGTGGCACAAGCAAGCACTTTGCCCCAGACAATTAAGAGTACCATCTTTTTAAACTTATGTTTTAAATGTGTCTGGCCACCACACGTTTGTGGTTAACTTAACTGCCAACATGTCTAATTTTGAATCTTAAATTGTCAGCTGAAATCATGCCATTGTCAGCTTTACATAACCCTCTACATGAATCAGCTCTGAAGTGCCGGGAGAGGACCACTGGTTCTTGTCCAAAAATATTAAGGCAGTCTATTTCATTAGAGGACACATGGCATTTGAGAACAAGTCTCTGCTCTGACTTTCTCTGTACTGCCCTTCTGTCTTAAAATGTATTGGACAGCAGCATTAGAAGCCAAATGGGGGGGGATGAAAACTACTCTAATAGTTCATACATCTGTCTGACTTCAATGACGTGCAGGTTAAGTATATAAAATGTCCAGAACATACCAAGGAAAGTGCAGCGCTGACTTTTGGAAATTAGACATAATATTGATTATATATATATATATATATATATAATATTGATTATATAATAACCAATCATCATATTTACCTTTTTCGCCGTAATAGACAGCAAAGGAGGGTGGTCATTATCAGTAGTCCAAGCATTATAGCCACAACTATGGAAACCAGTATACCTGCAGGTATGAATGCATTGAGAACCTCAAAATACCATTCTGTGTTCTGAGTGAGTTTGTGTCTCCATGTAATTGGGCAGTATACAGTATTCCCACTTTAATTTGTACTGTATTGGCACTGTATTTAATTGTTAGAAATGCTGCAAGCCCCAGAAAAATTTAAGTGCATGTTTACAGTACACATTTTGATACAAAAGGACAAGAATGAAAAGTATTAGTAGCATGACTAACGGATGAGTGTTTATAATGTATATAACAGTATATAGTCTTTACATAACTCTAATGGTGACACATCCAGAAAGACGTAGTTCTTTTACACGTCATTCATTAGTCAGCAACTAATTCATGACGAAAGAGAACCAACATGCTGGTATGAATAAAAATGTCATGGTGGATTCATTTAAGATGAGCAGAAGTGTGCATGCATGGGAAGACATCAATCATAGCCACCAGAGTAGAAAACACCTATACACACAAGTAACATACCGACGCTCATCCAGGACAGCATGTCTGGAGAAAAGGAGCAAAATTCAGAGAGGAATGTTAAGGGGAAACAGAAAGAAATATCAGACTCAAGAGTAAAAATCCAGTAAATCTGAGTCATCATGAGCATTCATAAGCAACCAAGAGTATAGGAATGATGTGCACATAATGAAAAGTACACAAACCAACAACTATGACTTGTTCTATTTCCATACCGTTCATTACACAGTTGAATGGGTTAAGGGCCACAGAGAAAGCCCTTGGTGTTGTGTTAGGATGTAAAACTGTCTGTTCAGAGTATTTGTTAAATATATTACTTTATTTAGCAGACAACCATTTCAACCCACATCACAAGCAGCTATAGCCAGTATTATGAAACGCAGTTTAAATACAAATTTTCTTTCTTTGTTGTGCAATACACTAACCACATCAATGTACAATTACTGCAACATATGACTACTTTTCCAAATAAAATTCTAGAATTCTAAAAGACAAGTATGTCACTTGTCTTTGTATGCATTCCATTTATATGTAGCTTTGTTCATTTAGCTTCCCACGCAAATCACTGTAGCATATCATTCCTTAAACAGGTCTCCCCTTGTCATTGAAATTGCAGTCCACACTGTATATGAATGCACTGGTAATGGCAATTGTTCCACAAAAACAAAATACCCATTATTCATCATTAAGGAAAATAAATGTGGTTATATATTATTCATATTGCCAACCGTGAATAACCAATGGATTCGGACAGTTTGCCATTCGAACAACTTGAGTTGTAGAAAAGCAGAATAATAGTGACAATTTGACAGTCAGAGGAAATGTCCAGTCGGTACGAGATGCAGACCTCTCTTCATCGTTTAAGCAGAGAGTACAAAAGTACAAAACACCCAAATTAGGTGTATGCTGTAAATGCACAGAACGTTTAGAGAATGTCTGGCTACAATGTAACTTTGGTTTAGAATATATATTGAATTGTGGGAAGTTCTAGTCCTCCCACTCCATTGGCTGGATCCATAGATATGGTTGGACTGGGCTGTGGGGTCTTTCAGGCACAGTAGCAACAGACAGGCTTGAATACTTTGTGAGGGCCAAGCTTGGCTTTTGCTCCGCTGCACTCTTCCTCTGCCCCACATAGGCCTTGGTCAGAGAGCGATCGAGCTCAAAGGCCTCGTCTGTGGGCCTACCACTGAGGATAAGCCTGATGGTGGGGAGGGCCAGGTCAGACCGGCCGTGCAGGTAACTCCTGAAGTTCAGCTGTGGAAACATCACCTCTCTCAGAGCCTGGACCAGATGGGCCTCAGTGTGAGTTCTCCTCAGCTGATGGAAGACCTTCTGCTCCAGAGAAACGTAACACATCGCGTCCTCATTCAGCCCAGCCCCATAGCGCCCGGCCTGGGTGTACTTCCAAGGTGAGGAGCTGAACACGGTGTCTCCATTCACCTTAAATTTCAGCCCTTGTTCCTCAAAGCCGGTTTGGTCCCGGCTGGGCTTGTGGTTCTTCCATGCGTTTCCAGCCTGGGGCTTTTGTCTGAGTTTGGGCAGCAGTTGCTGCAGCCCATCATCAGCCAGATCTGCAAGGTCACCAAGCTGTAGCTGCTGGATGGTTTGCCTCCTCAAGATGGGAGATGTGACAGTGATCATACCATACAGTCCTCGGCCTGCATCAGATACAGGATCAGGCTGTTAGACATCTGTACCCAGAAGGCTTCCCGTGTATCTTGTTTGGTTTTGACAAACAACATGCAGTTATACCGCCTCCGCTGGTACAGTGACTGCAGAATGCCGACTCCTGCAAAGTCTTTATCATGCAAGCTGAGAAGGAGAAGATGCCAAAGTGCCATGCTGAAGAGATCAGACATTAGGAAAGCGTACTTGTGCAAGAGAATTTCTTGAAATGAAGGAGACGTGCAGATTCCTGTCATTCCACTGCGTATGGTTTTTTAGTCCATAATGTAGGGTTAACCACCGCTGACTAAAACAAGGTCTTTGAAGACAGATTTATGTGCTGAGGAGCATCCCAATTAAAGTAATGTATAGCGTGTTGTGGAGAAGGGCTGTTCTTCAATTTTCATTTGTCAATCAATTTTACAAGGAAGTCAAGAATGTCGAAATAGCTGCATTGATGTATTCAAGCGGAAATCAAAAGGTGGGGAATCTGAAGACGCAAATGCAAGCTCGATGGCCTTTCATAACAAAGAGGCCACAAATGTCACGTCTGCCCCATTGAACCCAGACGGTACTCTTGCCATTTTTGGATTGTTGCAGCATAAGCTTTGCCATTCAATAAAAAAGCATATCTTTAGCTTCTGTCATAATACCAAAGCATAGCCAGGAAGACCATACTTACCCTCCTTAAAAGATACCAGGACTACTCTGTTGTTGGACAACTGTGGTTTCCGGTAATTTCCATGGAGAGGCACAGGGTTTGAATCTTGGGAACCAGAGGCGTAGATTGCTGTTGCTAAGGCTTGGAACTAAGCAGACAACAAAACAGGACATGACATACATTTTCCACCATTTTAGAGCAATTGAAGTGTACATTAAATTGTTGGTGCTTTGATTGGCCCAGATTTCATTTCACATTAAAAGAACATGAAACTTAGATGCTACAAATCCCAACAGTCATACTCTAGAGAAAAAATATGTGATCTTTCATCAACTGTTTCAGCACCTGTTTGACAGATAAGGAGACGGGAGACCTAAAGACCGTCCAGAGCACACTGGGGTAGCATGGAGGCGTGGTCAAGGAGCCATCATAGCGGTAATATTCATCCAGACGCGCAGGCAGCAAACTCCGGATGTTAAACCCTGCCACCTGCACCCTCTGGTCTAAGTCAAATACAAACAGCAGTTCCCATCAATAGGGCTATACTTCTTTTAAAATCAAGAGTGTAAACATTTCTATGAACCATTCCAGCCTGGTAGATCCGCCTGATCTGCCAAGCTAATGTTCTGTATCAGTTTGAATTGAATAAAAACAAAAAAAAAATCAGCACTCAGGGTACTCGTTTCAACCGCCATTATTTCTATTTGAATTGAGATAACCATCAATGTAAAACTCACCTTTGTATTTAATCCCATTGATGTACTTAAGGAGCTGGTCAAATGCTGGGTTGAACTCCCCAATCTGTATCAGAGAGAGGTTGACTTTATATACACAATCTGTTTATGAGATTGGTCCTTCTGATCCAGTCCTTCTCTACAGGCTCTCACCTCTATCAGAACCCCCAGCACAGCCAGTCCATCAGATTTGTCAACTGCCATGGAGATGTTGGCATACTTGTCTGAGTTGAAATGCACAACATGCATCTGAGAAAGAAGAGATATACAGGGAGTTATCCACCATGTTCTCACACAGAAAATGACAGGAAAGATAGATGGGCGTAACATCTCGGTGTTAATAAAGCATTTTAAAAGTTGTGGTTCTCTTTCATTCGGTTAGCGCTACACTCGTCCACGGCACCTGTGGAGTAATCTTTTTGCTTGGTGTTTCAGCTTTGTGTCCCACATAAGCAGGCAGGAATTGATGCAAACATTCATGTAATGTTAGTGTATTTCCAGAAGATGTCTTGGGAGAAAAGGGGCAAGGCTTTACTACTTCTGGGAAATGTTCAACATGGCATCATGCAGGACTGCAACGACAACATGTCATCAAAGAGTAAGTAGGTTTCTTGTGGTTCGGTTGCCTGGAGGCAGTTGAAAAGAGGCTCTCTTGCTACGTGTCCTGTGTCAGGTCATGGAAGTCATGTGTTTGAATTGAAGGGTATGGTCTTTTAAAAGGACACATGATTTAACTTGGCCATTTTAACTATATTACCAGCCTTATTCCGTTACATAGTACACACACCCAGGCCTGAATTCAAGTGTTCCTCTTTAGAAAATAGAGAGAAATTATACCTGTAAATACCTATAATTTCTGTATAATCGTCTGAGGTATTTTTTATGTTACTGACACTTTATGCCAAGAAACCGTTTACTGGGCTATGGATGTGACAACGTTGCCACATAGAAGAGGCAGTCAGAAATTCAAACATATAATAGTCTAGCATTCTGGTTAATCCCCTACAGCATTGGAGTACAATTATATTTTAGCAGGTTTGGCACTAACCATGTGATAAAAAAGCAAATTCAGGTGTAAAGATGTGGAAGAACACCTTTTACTTTGCAGTGGCTGGCCAGGCTATGCTCTGGCCTTCTAAAGCAACTCATTACAATCTTGTACTTCAGACACCATGGATTGACTGAATGAATCCTAAGTTACAAGCAACCATGATTTTCATTTACATATCCAACCAAGTAGTTTGTGCTTGGCTCTCCTCAGACCCACAGCAGATAAAGACACATGGAATCTTTCACATCGTTCTTGCAACTCTCAATCTAGCAACTGCCTGTTAACTTATAGTAGTGGTAAGTAAATTGTAATGTTTTGATGTCTAAAACCAGGAACAGGCCTACTGAGAAAATCTGTGTTGGATAGCAATGATGGAGTCCAAGCCACAAATCCAGACCCTAAATATGCATTAAATTACACCACGAAGCGTAAGATGCACAATAAGCCGTTCCTGTGACTGCCAAAAGGGTTGATGCTTCAGATACACATCTGCCATTTGATGTTTGAGAGAACTGGGACACAGATATGCAGACAGGCAGCTCTAAGCAGTTTCCTCCTCTTAAAGTAAGCCATGCTAGAAGGGTGTCACTGGCTCTGCTCCCTGTGACAGTCAAATGTCACATGCTGAAGTCACTGAATATCAAATGATTAAACTCAGCCTAGGGCACAGTCATGCTCGATGTCCTCAGTCAAGCGATATGATAAGCTGTACTTGTATACCAATATAGAAGGTACACAATATATTTACAGTCCTTTCAACAAGTCTGTCATATCTTATCCAGTCTCCTGGCAAACAACTTCAGGTTACAGCCCACAGCATACCTCAATGTTTACCCCTCAATACATAACTGGTGGTAAGGTTCTTGTTTATTGTTGCTGACCCATTGTCCCAGCCCATTTACCTCTGCTGCAAACTGCTTGCCATTGACAGTGTGCTCTGATCCAGCAGGCAGTCTAGAAGACCCCCAGTGGAAGTGGAGCTGAGCAGCAGTGTAGTGATGAGGGAGGCCGGAGAGGTGCATCCTGGAGGGTAGGGATAGCTGCACTGTGGACACAAAACAAGAGGGCAATATTTCCGTTTACCAAACTAAAGAAACCGAGGAAGGACATTTCTCTTTTCAGGTTGTTGATATGATGCCTTCGGATATTGACATAAACACCTGGCTGCCACACCTGTAGCACTTCATCCGCCTCAACAAGCTACCGGACTACCTGCTGCAGGTATCTGACACATGGGTAGCTTTTTTCCCCTATAGTAACTCATCTCAAATTTGGAATAAACATGCAGAGATTTGATCCCTCATTTCCAGCATATTGAGCCCAAAGGATGACATCTTATAAGAGCAGCTCAAGTGAATGTTAAGTAGATGATCTATGTCAGCTTGATGTTTAATAACTAAATAAAAAAAGCCCTACAAGGATTGCCAAAGCGTCCACTGTTTCCTGCTGTCAAACTGTCAAAGCAACCTCAAGTCTGTTTTTGAAAATCAGGAATGACGCAGTCACCTGCCACTGTCAGGGTGTATGATTAGCCCCCTGTTGGGTAAGTGCATGTCCGAGAGAGAGCTGTATCAGCATACTGTACCCTCAAGTACACAGCCGCTGAGCAAATTCCACTTAACCAACAGCACAACCAGACATTAGCCATGCAAGCATAAGCATCTGCCTGGTTCAGGCACCCTGCTGGCTGATGACATGTGGTGAAACAGCAGCCTCTGCCATTGTAGCTCTATTGATGTCACTGTCAATATGATGTCATTTCCTGAACCAACACACAACACAGACATTGCTCCTGTGTTACTGATTTGTTGCCGTTTATGTTCTGAAAGACATCTCAGGATAAAGTGATATCATGTATATAAACTGTTTTTTTTTTTCTCCCCATCTAGCTCACACTCTGTCAGGAGGTTTTGATGACACTTTTGCCATTACACTGTGTACCACTACAAGATCATCTAGAGTGTATGTGCACTGGTTTACTAAATGCATGTAACATCATTAACAATTTCCACTCACCTGAATGACCATTGTTTCCTAGTGTAAGCTGCTCATCAGTTGATAAGTTGTAGTTCCGGACCTCAATTGGACGCAAGGTTGGATCAAACCTCAGCAGGTCTGTCTGGATGTCGATGGGAGACTGGAATGCCCCTCCACAGAAAGGATATTGCTTGGACCAGAAATGTTCACCATGAGGTCCTGTAATATCATCACATCATAAATTGCTGACAGGAGACCATGTGACCTTTGACCAATTAGATATGAGAGGTTGCATATTAGCAACAGGAAGTACCAGAGAAGCATCTGGCCTTTGAAAACAATTTAGCTGACGCGACGGGGACACTTCACGACCTGCGCCTTATTTCTGCTATGATTCAAGTCCTTAGTTGAAAATCAACAGAAACCCTTTTAAATGTTAAGCTCTTCTTAAAGGGCAAACCAAGAACAAAGCATGATCTAGAGTTAAGTGCAACAGGGGACAACTTCAAAAAGGGTGCCAGGATTTATCCTGGCCAGCAGAACGTTTTATCTGTAATCAAAGTGAAGTATTATTATCTGTGTGAAGCGCAGGGCTAAATCCACAGCAGCATGGGAGAGGCCTGTGGCTTGTGTTCTGCCTGTTCTTGGCCCTAGCACCAGTAGCAATCTGAGGCAGTGAGAACTAAACTGTTGTTAACTGGGACAACCAGTGAAATACCATCCCTTTTCCAAATGAAAGGTTTCTGTAGTACAGTTCACCAATGAGGTCTACTTCACATCACCTATCAAGCCAAGCCATACATGACCTCAGCCAGGCCTGTATCTCCGGCACTCAAGACTCCTGTCAGAGTAGAGTATCCAGTGGGACCGAGAGGACTTGAGGCTTGCAGCAGTCTACTGTGATATGGATGCACCAAAGGATGACCAAGATAACTATGCATGTACTGTGAAGTGTAGTTCATTGAACATGTTCTTCTGTACAAGACAAATACGGTCCCAACTCCATGGCACATGTATTCAATCAGTAGAATAAGAAGAATGGTTTCTTGGTGGACTTTTCCATTGTGCTATCCAAACATTTCCCTCCAAGAAAAGCACACAAACATAAGACAGCTCAATGCACTACATGTATTCAAGTAAAAATTGCTATTCTCGCTCCACTACATGTTGCATTTTGACTATTCATAATTCAGCGTGACAAGACATTCATAATTCATTCAGATGTCATTCACTGTTTACCAAATTACCATTTGTATGCCAGTTGTTTTTTGATGTGCATGGTGCGGCATGCACACCTTTTCCTCCCAATCACATCACAGAGCCCAGTGAATTGATTCCACATGACATGTCCAAAAGAAAAGTACAGAACATGAGGGAAACTATCCTCTCAAATCACTGGGCTTAAAACATTCAACTTGATGTCAAATGTCTCACACATACTATTTTGGTGACACTTACTTACTGTACAATTCATTTGCAGTTTTAATTAGGGCCAATTTTCTGTCTCATAATTACACCAGTGACCTGTGGTAACCCCTCAGTCTTCTTTTGCACAATTTGAATGCTAGTAATGTTTCAACCGTTGGCATCAAATGCATGAGTCAAGAATCCCTCCAAATGTCTATACATTGTGAAGACTGAATGAACTCTGAATTGAGGCACATCACATGAACATTCAGCAAAGCCCCCAGGTGACCTTAATGTAAAGTGTTGCCAGAAGCATAAATACTAATAGCAGTGTTGTGCTCTGGCTTTATGAACACTTGCACGTTCAGTTGAGGTTAAGAGACTTAAACTTGTACCATATGGGAGTTGGGCTGGGGTGAGTCATTTCCCATACTCCAGGGTAGCTTGGTTCTCTGTCACCCAGATGGAGCTGGGAGGTGAAGTCACATGACTTAGCAGTGCCAGGGTCAGCAGAGAACGTCATCATCCCTGTGGGCCACCAGCTTCTGAGTAGGGATGTCTTCATGTTGTTTGACTGTAACTTAGGATGATATCCACCCCGCTTGACATACATGCACAATGTACTGAAGACAGGCCTGAGGTCCTTTAAGTTTTTGCTGTTTGGCTGTCGTCATCACACACTTTCTGCGACGACTCAGCAACTAAAGCTCAAATCTGATTGTATGCATTCCCACAGAGTTGCTGCTCACATTACTTGGCTATGTTATCAAATGGTAAAGACATTGCCACTAAGCTAAATAACCATCAGAATCAGATTTTTCTCAGGAAGTCTATTGTTTCAGTGATCATAGGGTGGCTGTCAGATTGAACAGAATCTGCAGACAGGTATTCTCTCTAATTGCATGTTACTGTTGTTATTAATACTATGATGGGGACCAGCAAACCCAAAATCTGCTAAATGCAGCAAGTATAATTTCCTTCCACTATAAATATTTGACCACAAATTACAGAGTAGTCATTAAGACAATAAATATATATATATAGTCATTAAGACAATGAATATATATATAGACACATACACATACATTGTATTTTTTATGGGGAATTGTTCTTATGAGAGCTAAATTTATTAAGGTTATCATTGATGCCAGCAAGTCCTGGCTTTGGACAAATAGCAACATTTTAAAATGATATGGTAGCCTCAAACAGAAAATAACACACCAGGTCAAGATAACTTAAGGTTGATGCTAAATGCTGTTTATGTCAGAGCTGGTAATCATTCAAGTGGTCTCTTCACTTTGCCCTTATGGTATGACTACCAGGCAAGGTGAAGGAAGTTGTAGATGCATTCAGCTGTGTGGGTTAGATAGTAGAGCTGTGTAAAAATGTGGTGACAGATGGTTGATAGTCTTGGTGTGCTTTGATGGTTGGGTGAAGATCCCATACTGGATCAAGGCTGTATAGGCTAGTAGAGGGTACCTTGTAACCATTTGGCAAGGGGGTGTAAATTACTTTGAACAATTAACTAAATGGTCCTCTTCACAAAGTCTACCCAACACCCTCTGAGGGGTTATCATACTGGACTCATTGAATTATCATTTGTCAAACGTTTCCTTTCAAAGTCATGCTGGATATTGCGTTGATGCTTATTTGAAGACATTTAAGCAATGTTTAGTGTTGTATTATTTATTTATTTTCCACCAGGTGCTAGTCACTAAGTTGTATTGTGTTTCATCATGTTGTTCATTATGTTAATTGTGTTATTTTTTATTATTTGAAAACCAAAGACTTCAGCCTCACTACTCTTGTATAGTAAACTCTCAAAGTAGCCAAATTGTGTGATTGTCCACACTGATAGGACACTGGTATTGAGAATAGCCGACCCAGGAGTCAATTGAAAGTCAGATTGTAACTAGCTTTTGGAGTTAATGTGCAATCATTGAAAGCATTAATAAATTAGGCAATAGTCCACTTACCCGCGTAAGTCCATTTTGCACCTGCAAGAAGAGAAGTACATGTCAATCGATCATCTAACGTTGTTACTAGATTACATTAAATGTACTTTACTAAAACCGACTGCTATACCACACATACTTGACATAGTGAAGCATTGGTAATTCCTTGGTCCACTTAAATGAATGACGAGAAACAGTCACTTAAGAACTACTCTCTCATTAATATAAACCTGATTCACTCGTCAGTACAGTAATGACATTCTTGAAAATACTGGCCTCATGGCACATTAGATTACTTTTCTCGAATAATCATTTATCGTTCCTGTAAAAATGGCATGCATCTCAATCTGAAACATAGTTACATTTAAATTATCGAGTGTCAGTAATTCTATAATTACTTTCCAAATATTGATCCCTTTATCCCTGACCGGAGTCACTATTTTTGTTAAAATATCTCCACTTTACTAGATGGACGATCTTACCATATCGATCACTTAACTGAGCCTATAACTTTATTCTCATTCATCAGCCTCTCATCAGTATTTCTTTAAGACTAAGAAAAGTTTGAGGTAACAAGCACAACAAACTCTCCCAAACTTAAGCAAAGCATGTACTTACCATGCACGACATGAGTCATAAAGACAATCAGCGATGACACAAAGAAAAAAAATAGCATGTTGACTTTACCAATGTCGATGACTTTGCAAACACGGGGAAAAATCTTTAAATCAACGTTGCTGAAACAGGCTTTTATAGAAGTCTTGTCGGCCACACTATAGCGTCAACTGACGTCAAAGCAATCAAAGACGAGCCTCCAATCTAGTGAGCAAGACAACCATTGCGTCCGTGCACGCACAGTTTGCTATTTACCCATCACATAATTTTGAATTAAGTGATGTGGGATTGTGAATGAGACACCAAAAACTCAGTGGCCACGTGCTTTCATTGCATTACCCTGGTTCTATCAAGAATCTGGGCAACAGAACTCCCACCAAAACACATACATTCCGTGAATATTTTTCTCTCTCTCTCTCTCTCTCTCTCTCTCTCTCTCTCTCTCTCTCTCTCTCTCTCTCTCTCTCTCTCTCTCTCTCTCTCTCTCTCTCTCTCACAGAATTCTCTTTGCAAAATGTAGGGTTTCATATTTAATGAAAATAAAACAAAGTATTCAGCATCAAGTTGCTCAATCAATCCTTTATTATAGCTCATCTGATGTACAAATAGAATGGCCATACGGTTATGTTATGGTTTAATTGCACCTATGGTTAAATAACACCCAACAACCCTGTGATGAATTCAAGCCAGAGTGACCAAATGTTAATCACCATATCAAAACGTATTTCTTCAGTCTTTCTTAAGCCCCACTCCACATACCCTCCCCACCTGAACTAAAGGTACTTTACAGTAATATGTGGGTTACACATGATTAGATCATCATTAATAAAATAGAACAGCAATCTTTTAAAGATAATATTTCTTCCCACTTAAAACATGTTTCTTACTCTTCCTGTTACGCCAGGAGAGATGGGCTCGGTCCACTCTGTCCTGGTTGGCCTTTGGGAAGGTCTGGTCTGGGAACACTTCCTGAATCTTAGTCAGGAAGAAGGCCTCAAGATCACGGCCTGCCTGGGCCACCTCTGAGTCTGGCTGGAGACAACAAGAAGAGCTCATTTTAAATCCCAAATGTTTCAAAAATCTAGATACATTTCTTGATTGTATTCATATCTAAACCTTACTACAATATCTCAAAATGGCATAAAAAGTCACATAATTAAACATATATATGTGGATATTTGTCTTTGTAGCATGTTTAGGATATCGAATTTGTATATGTGTGTTTCATCTTGGTTTTTAATATTTAGTATTTTCAGATAAGTCAGAATGAATGAAATAATTCTAATACCGTAGTTCTGACTTACATAGTTAAATGTTGCACAATTCCTGAACATTAGCATGATGTCGTCCACAAACTGCTCAAAGGTGAAGTAATGAAGAGTGTTTCCCTTGTTCAGCTTCTTTCTGATCACTGAGAGGTCAATAGGCCTCTTAATGATCTGGTAGTAGTTACGGGCCTGGAACCCAATCACAGAGCCATTATCATCATCATCGTCATCATCATCATCATCATCATCACCACCACCACCACCATTATCTCCAGCCCCACTATCCTCCTATCTCATGATTACCACCTTCTTTGCATCAGGTATGAAGATGAGACTCACCAGTGGGCTAACAGGCTCCTGAAATGGGGCGCTTGAGATGTGACAGGAAAGCAGCAGAGTCAGCTTCTCACATCTCTGAGCAGAGAGGGAGAAACACAAATAGCTTCAATGACACACCATGTCCCTCTGAGTCCAAAACAATCTACACTCTGATGTGTCTCGAAAGTTGCATGTCTTAATACGTGCTACCCACTCTTTGGTGTGTTCTGGACAGAGTGTAAGGGACTCCAGCACCCACAGAGGAGCATGTGTTCTCACACTCATATTCCATCTGGAGCTCCTGGTCACTTCTACACAGTGTGCACACCCAGTCTCCCCTGTGGGACGCACACACAAATAGCAAATAGACAAATAGGCAAGAGCCTACCTTAATATGAGAGTACATTTGTATAAAGCTATCAGAGCAATACAAGGGCAAAGTACACAACGGTGTATATAACTTTTTGTGTGATTTTTTGTACATATATCTTTTTTTTACAGACAACATTATGTGTGATGTGTGATCAAAAGTTGTTTATGAAGCTCAAAGGAGAACATAACAGAGTGTATGAAAAGGAATAAAAAAGATGTCTGTCACTACTTACAGTGGGAAGAACATGAGAACTGGTATATGACATGACAGGTGGTAGACCTTTGGGCAGTGATCACAGCAGAGCAGCTCCCCTCCATTTAAACAAACAGCACAGAAATCCTCACTCTCCATCTCTCTTCTCTCCAAAGATGCCTCCTCTCTCTTTTCTGTCACTTTTTCTTCTTTGCCATCTTCTTCTCTCTCCTCCGTCACCTTGACAATCCCTCTCGTAGCTTCTCTTCTTTCCTTCATTGCATCTGTTTTCCCTCCTATGTGTTCATAACCTTCCTCGGTTGTATCTTCTTGTTCTTCTATTCTCTCTTCTCCCTTATTTGTCCCATCTTCTATCTTCTCTGTCCCCTTGTCTTTTCCATGCAGCTCCATCAACACTAAGTACTCGTGATTAGTGGAACAGTGCCCTTCTTGCCACTCACCGTACCCCTTGCACACTGGATCAGAAACAGATTTTTGGGATTCCAATTCCAACTCCAGAACAATATCGTGTTCCGGTTCCAAATCAGATTTTGATTTCAGTTCCAATTCTGACTCCAGGTCTAGCATTGATTCGAATTTCATACCTGGATCCCACTCATCTTGGAAGTCAAATCCAGATTCATAGTCTTGTCCCATACCAGATGCCGGTGCCTCTGTAGTAGATGCTGGTGCCTGTGCTGTAGCAGGTACTGATGGTACGGATCTGTCCAGAGCATGTGTTTCTGTTGAAACAAGTTCCATACCTTCTTTTTGAGCTGGCCCGTGTTCAGATCGAGGTGACACATTTATGCACTCTGCACTCTGTTCAATATCCTGATGGAATCGACTCTGCAGACAAATGGAAACATTTTTTTAAATTATTTTAGAAACAAAAAACAAGTATCAACAACATTATTCTTTGGGAGATTCAAGAGCATTTGTTATTCTTGATGGACTTTTTTGGCCTTATTGCATGGTCCCAGTTCAAATGACCTTTGTGCTGATTTTGACCATTATCAAAGTTTGTACCTTCTGAGAATGCTCTTCTTGGATCACAACCCCCTGCTGTTCCGTGTGCAGCTGAGGTGTACGTGGTGTAACCATAGACAACAATGGCTGCCTATTTACTAGAAATACGGACTCATTAGGGTCTATTTGGAAAGTCAGTCGTTCCAGACATACAACAGCTATGCAGGAACTTCCCAGAATTCTCTCTGCCTCTGGGTGGATCCTGTAGAAAATAACACAAGGCTTTACATCAGCCTCATTAACAATGATCTTTGTGAACATGCTCAGACACAACATATGATTTACATTCTCTAGCAGTAAGGAAATTAATAAGGATATACCAGAAAGTGTTAAATTGTATCTCTAAGGAATAAGAATAAATGCAAATCTATTGAAGCTGTGTTGTCAATGTTTGCTTTTTATTTGATGTGTGAGATTTAAACATACCTAATTCTCTTTGTTGAAGATACTATCTTAACTTTTTTCCCATCCATGTCTGTTTTCTTTTGGTTAGATGCACCTCCTAAAGACAAATAGGATAGTTTGACTGAAAACAATTTATGAAGGAAAGAATGTTCAACATGATTGACCTCTACATTTCATTTCCATTTGAGGTCTCATGAAATACCATTTGAACTCTGTGTTTCGCACACTTTCTCGCAGGGAGAACATTTTTTTTTTGTATCAGGTTGCTTGAAATGTCTTTGTTGTTGCTGGGAGGACAATAAAGTCATCCTGGATTTTCTCTGCAGTAACCAGCATGGCTCCATGTTCATCCCTGAGGACTGAGCACCATCAGGCTGCAGATCAGAGGAAGACCAGTATCATCTATGACAACGTTGAACTTACAAAGTTATAAACTTTGTCAAAGTTACAAACTTTAACAAAGCTGAAAACCCAGACTGTCCCCTTTTTCTCCAAATAAGTCTTTACCTTCCACACATATATATACATATATACCCCTGATTGAAATAAATGGTCGTTATGAAGCTCAGCGGAAGCCTGATAACCACCAATTCCCTTTACTCAGGTGTGTTGGAGCAGGGAATGTCTAAAACATGCAGGACAGGGGGTTTCTGAGAACCAGGGTTGAGAAGCACTGTTCTATAATGTTACAGATGACATTCTAGAATGTTACGGACGACATGTACGTTTGTCAGCCCTTCAGCTCCCCCTAACGGCCCAGCCTTGCCTGTTGTGCACTTTATACCACTTCAGTACTACCACTACCAGTTCCAAACAACTTCACTTGCTTCACTGCATGTCGTCAGGTCTTGAAATGTACACCTGGCATTTACACCTCATACAGTTCCCGGTTTGTGAGATAATCCAGTTACACACAGACAGACATACAGCGTTTCCTGGTATTATAGTAACATGCTGTTTCTTTTTATGTTTTACCTTCACATTCTCTGTTTTGAAGCTCCATTCCCCTGCTGGAGTTTCCTGGTTTAAGCCGGTCTAAGCTGCCAAAGCCTCCTGTGTACCAATCCTCCTCACCTGCACCTAGCTATAGAGCACTAGTGACTCATAAATACAGTATCAGAGTTGCCAGCCTTCTGGGATAGTTGCCATGGCAGCTGTGGGTCGATGCTGCCAGCACTGATGCAATAGTTCTCTAGGGGAGCCACGGGCTTATTTCAAAGATGGAGTCTAAGGGCCATATGCCAAAAGCAAAACAACTGTATTGCTTTATGGTGGAATCATCAACATAACTACCTACTGTGGAGTCTCAGGTCTTTAGACACTACACTGTTTCTGATTCAATAAATAATGCCTGACCACCAGGAAAGAAAGAAACACTTATCCCACTACTTATATAATATACTTTTTGCACTATTTGGATCTTGATATAAACATTAATAGGTTGAACAAATTTAGTCACTTACCTGTTCTGGCTCACAAAGATATATTTATAAAATGGATGTAGAAACAGATGGTTATAAATGGACTGTGAATGAGGTAAAGTGTCAAAGTGTTGTGATGTCTCCAGTGCTGAACAGATGTATGACTGTTTGTGCAGCTCTTCAACAGTTTCGGCCAGCCCCATGAATCCCTCAGTACCTCATTACTGCCTGGTTATGTTGTTGTAACTAGCAGCGCATGCATTAGGGATATTTCCCTGCACTTATGTTATCCAAAGTCAAGACCTTTATATAAAGAAAGTTACAGCCATATGAAAATGTTATTAATGCTACGCAACATAATATTTGCATATTAGTGAAACTAAGTAAAAAATAGTACATATTATTAGTGCAATAAAGTAAAGTAGCTCAAAGTAACCTAGTGAATGATAGTATACAAGCAAGTAGTAGGCCTATATAAGGCATATGTGCCTCTGATTAACTGGTTGTCTAAAAATCAGTTTAGCACAAAGTTTACTATTTTCTAGAGAAAATGTCATGTGTAAGATTTCTATTAAGACATATTCGCGATTGACACTATACACACTGAAACTATTTTCCGCATGCATAAAAATAACTAAAACATGAATAAATAAATACATAAATAAACAAATGGTGTATAAACAGTATACAAAATACACCAAATCAATTATTATTTTATTAGTCCCAAGTACTTCCGCATGGTGTCGCTGTCAATTTTGTAACGTTCTATTGGAGACAAGATCTCGCACAAAATCGTGAGACTTCCTTTTCCCTTTCCTCTTTCAACTAGCCTCCAAGATGGTAGGTGCAATAATGTGTTTCTGTACTGCAAAATAAGGTTTACATCTATGTCCATCCCGTGTTGTACAAGCTGAAAGCGACATACAGTGACACAAGTTCTTGGAAATATAAACGTTTGTTTCACTCTTCGGTAATATTACGGATGATTGCGGTCAGATTCTTGTAGATTTAGATGAATTGTTGCAGGGCCAGTCATCTTCAGCCCGGCCATTAGCTCACTCAGCCCCTTTCCCACGTTATTGTTGTAAATTGAGGGAATTTCTTAAACATGAACGTATTCTATGTACTTATAACCTGCCGCGTGATCGAATAAGAAAAGTGTGCGTATAATTAGGAAATACAACGTTAAAGAGTAAGCTAACAGTTAGCCGTGAGTTCATGGTGACTGTAAACTAACCTAGACTGGTTGTTTCATGTTGGCTGCCCAGATTATTCAGCAATTGACATTAGCGTTACTTACTAGATCTCGTGGATCTCAATTCACATTACGGTATAGTGTCTGTAGACATGGGTCTGGTCAATCGGTAAATAGGCTGTTGCTCGGTTGTTGAATATGGGTCTGTATTGGAAGTCTGTTGGTGTATCTTGTCAGCCACAGCAACATAAAATCATACCCTTTCTGACTTCAGCCAACCAAGAAGACGAAGACTAGGAAGCTCCGAGGGCATGTGAGCCATGGACACGGTCGTATTGGTAAGTGTCTCATTTAATTATGCATTAAATCGGACTGTTTGTTTTACAGTGAGTTAACTGCTCTGTACTCATTTTAGGCAAGCACAGGAAGCATCCTGGAGGTCGTGGTAATGCTGGTGGTATGCATCACCACAGAATCAACTTTGACAAATAGTGAGTAAAGGGTTCTCCAAGGTTTGACTTGCATTGTTTTTGGTACTGTACGCATTTGGCATTGTGCTTCAATTAATTCTAATTGCATGGGCACCGATGTTAAACCAACTGTTCAGAGGCTAGAGTCTCATCCTGACATACACTTGTCTTGGTGTGCTAGAGCACTCTAAGATTAAAGACTGATCCTATTCACCGACTGGCCTGTTTTTAGGTTAGTCAACCACATGGGCAGTTACAAGTATGAAATGCCTTTAATTTGCCTTACTTGCATGCTGACTGTTACTATAGATTTGTCTTTTGTTAATGTATATGTTCCTCAATAACTGGGACTGCGTCTTCACAGCCACCCTGGGTACTTTGGAAAGGTTGGCATGAGACACTATCATCTGAAAAAGAACACAGTTCACTGCCCCACTATCAACCTGGACAAGCTGTGGACACTGGTGAGCGAGCAGACCAGACTCAACTATGGCAAGAAGCCCGAGGGACCTGCCCCCATCATAGATGCTGTCCGTGCTGTAAGTACTGAATGCAGAGATGTCTCTGGACTTTGTGTGTTGGTTTATCTTTGTGTGCGCTGAACATCAATTGTACAGGAACAGGATCTTAAAACATGGTATTAGTGGTGCTTTTCTTCAAATTGAGATGGGAAAGTAGTTATCTAGTGGCCCTTTTCTTGTATATTAAGCCATAGCCTAGTCAATAACCAATTGGTTGTTATTATGTTATAAAGTGTAGTGCACCTGGATTTGAGGACCACGATTTGAACACCCTTGGTGTAGAGGTTACTAGCTAGCACTACAATAAGTGAAGTGAAGTTGCCACAAAGTCACAAGAACTGCAACATCATTTCACAAAGCAATAGCAATGCGATTAGAAATGTGACACACATTGACATCTTTCATGGCTACGTAGGCTAAACTAGGGAGGAGTAATGATGGCTATAATGTTAATGTGAGATGGTGTTAGTGTTTTGCCGATGGCAAGCATACTGACTAACCTTCTGTTTTAGAGGTGTAAATGTAGCCTCGTTATGATTAAATATGTAGATGACATCGTGAAAAAAGAAAAAACATTGGTACAATTTGACTAGCACCCAGTCCTAAGACTTAGTAAGTCAGTTTTACTTTATAATAGTTAATTAGTCGATATAATAGTTAATTAGTCAATAAAAAGTCAATGATTTCCCTATACTGTCAGTTCATCTAAACTTTTACTAATAACTGACAAGTTGAGATGGTGCCTGTTACTTGGTGCTTGAATTGTGGAAATGTTTGCATATCTGTGACTCTGTGTTAGAAGTGGTTCGTTAACATCTTGTGTTGTGTTTCAACAGGGCTACTTCAAAGTCCTGGGAAAGGGCAAGCTGCCCAAGCAGCCCGTGATCGTTAAAGCAAAGTTCTTCAGCCGACGGGCAGAGGAGAAGATTAAGGCAGTGGGAGGGGCCTGTGTGCTGATGGCATAAGCTCCTGCTAATGTTTTTTGCATAAATAAAAATGTATGAATGGGATTTGACTCTTGGTGTTTGTACTTTGACAAAACATTAAATGGAATATGACAACAAACTTATTGCAGAGTAGTGTTCACACTTGGCAGGTTTGGTTTGATTCAAACGAACTTTGTTCTGATCTGTTACTATGGTTAATTTGAGTGTGAACGCTGCCATCCGAACACACCAAATATGTGGACCGTGACCGCCTGGAAAGCAGGTCTCGGTCTGCTTCCAAATAAACCACGAAAGCTGTCCAATCAGGTTGCGACCATATCTATATGCCTTAGGTCCAGTGTTATTGATAGCCCTAAGCCTATTACGCATTCACACAGGTAATTGTGGGGGCCAGTTTTCCTTCCTGCTTTTGAAAGTAATAGCCTCGTAATTTGAGCATGCTATTTAATTTATTAGGCCTATAGTTTACGATTTCTGGTTGGAAACGGGTCCTTTCAATTGTTTGGGTTCCCCACTGCACCCATCTTAACCAGTTTTTATTGAATTTCCCTGTGCTGGTGACAGTCGCATTCAAATTCAAGAAGGCGGTGTTTAACAGACCGGATATTGCATTTCACAAAGCACCGCAGTGGAGTTGAACTAAACACCGTGCTTTTAAAAAGGCGCTCAAAATATTATTTGTAGTCTGTTTGTTTGTAAATTGATCACGCGTGTGGGTATTGTGTCAACGTATGCGATAATTTGCTGTAGGTTAGCCTATGTTAAAAAGGTTTTTACTTGGGCTACGTGATCAATTCGACCTGTTGCGTGTTGTCAGTGTTTACTGCAGATTGTGATGTCAGCATTGTGTCGTATTAAGATTTTAAGTTTTATGTTGGCACAGCTCTGTAAAATCTAGCTTTTATATGGAGCTCGAGTGTAGGCTATGAAATGGCAAGTCAAGCGAACTTGGAGTCGTCCTTACGCCGCTGCGCCAGACTCGGCCTGGATGTACTGGAGCGAGCCTCAAGACGGAGTGTAGACTGGACTTCAAATCCGTCTGAGACCCCAACCCAAGAAACGGACGAAGTAGGCCTACGTTAGATTTTCTTACAAATTAATTAGCATATATATCAGGGTAATAAATACTTGTGCCTGTTACAGAAAATGTAAGCTATAGATGTTGATAAATCTGATACCATTCTCAGACCTTTTACTAAGTGACGTTTTTCAACTTTCTTAAGCAGCTGGCCCCACGTGGACTTAATGTGTTTTCACCCTCAGTTTTTTATTGATATGTTTGACCATGATTGTGTTGATGGCTTCAGGGAGATTCAACCCACACGACCCTGGACGATGCATTGGAATCCATAGCAGAATTCATGACACAGACTACACACCAATGCAAGGTCAGTCGTATACCTTCTCCAAGTACAGTAGGCCTATACTTGATTCAACATGTAGTAAATGCCAAATCTGTGTGGAATTGTCAGAAGTTTTACTTGGACCCTACCCATAAGGCCACTGAAAATGAGAGGGCTCACGTGTGTAGATACCACTCACACCAAAGACCGCTGGCACTGCACTTGGGACCAGAAAACACGTAAGAAAGTTACTTTTAGGTGTGTGTATTACTTAGTTATAAAATATCCCATTCTACTGTTGGTTGACAACATATCATGGCTGATCATGGCACATACAACAGGCGGGGTTTACTTCTTAAAGTGCTGAGTGTGTTCAGTAGGTCCAGCTGGGACCAGAGGTCTTCCACATTGAGGTGTCTCCAGGAACATACAGCATAACACCAGACGATGGATGCCCATGAACATATCCGACTAGTCCACCTTAATGCTGGAGAGAGCATCAACCTCACCTTTAACCACAGACATGTGCCAAACTAAATGTTTACATATGAAACTTCCCTTAACAAGAACTGTTCTCCATATTATTTATGTTTTTCTGTATCCAACATGCATTTTGCAGGATTTGTGTTAAATTATTTGCAGCTTTTCTTGCTACTATTGATAAAATCCTGGGTATATTTCAGTGTTTAATTAAATAGAATGAATGTCACGTCTGCATTAAAGAATCTGCGGCTGGTGTTTCTGATTGGCTGGTAGGTGGCATTTAACTCTAGCCTGTAATTGGCTATCAACTTTGCCTAAAATGTACTCCACTATGCCTGCATCTCGTCCATATAGCGGGACAAATATTGGTGTGTGGTGTTTCATGTGAGCTTGTGAACTGTTTGAAATGCGTGAGTCTCGAATGTGTGAGACTTGAGATGCTGTATCAGTATCTGCTTGTACACAATTCCAGAGAATTACAAATTAAACTACATTGCAAAAAATACATGCATTCTGTATTTAGATGAGTCAGATCACATGGTTTGAACGATCACATGTCTATCAGAGAAATAAACTATTAATAATCACCAAAAGGTGATCTGAACATTGCTCTGCAGATTTCCATCTTCTTGATTATTCTATCCTTCCTTTTGCACGACGTCATTTTAACTGTATGCTTGGTTTTATGATTTTGCAATCCATAGGCCAGTGACGTATCAATGAAAGCGGGTCTACTCTAGGCAGATCTCTAGTTCACTGCATTGCCCACATATCCCCATTTTTTCCCACACGACCTTGTTTTCAACATGGATGCCGAACAATCTCCCTGACCGCGTTGTTTACATGATACAATTACAGTAAGCCTGGTCTCAAAAGCACCTAATGAGAAAACGATAAAAGTGTGCACAACTAATTGAATATATACCCTTATCGTTTTATTAGTGACCACTGAGTGTGTACAATTAATCCAGTTTAATGTAAAACACTTCAAACAATACGATAGCCAACGCGGAATGGCGTCTGTAAGGGGCCCATGACGATGAACTACGGAAGAAGGACTTGCTTACGTTCTGATTGAGCTATCTCTAGACCAATTGGAGGACAATAATTGTGGAGTGACATGTGTCCATCCAATCAAAAATTAGGTGTAGAGACGGTGGGTCTGGACTTCTCAAAGTGCATTGTTGTCATACATGTTACAGGGTTGAAGGCATCGCAGAACGTTTCCTGCACTGATGCATGGTGGTCGAACGAAGGGATTGTTGGAAAATTTCTGAGGTTCGTATATACATTTTTACCCAGTGTGCATTATTCCTTCAGCCATCTCTGAAAGGAACTACAACAGAGATTCTAGGAGAAGGATGGGAAAGAATTACATTATATTAAAGTTGAATTCTATACGAAACATCATTCTTAAGGATTCAATAATTAGCTAATGGATTCCGTGCACTTGTCGTTACCGTCCCACTGCATTCTCAGCAAAATATGATACTCAATTAACCATCTAGTTTGTTAGTTTATACAAACGGGGTTGCTACATAATGACGGATGTGCAATATCAATATTAGGGGGCCTAGTCGGTAGAATCTTCTAGAAAATGTTATTTCATGTTGTATTGTAGGCTAACACCCGACTGTAACCTGTCAAGTTAGCAAGCTAGTAAAGCCTATCTTTGGTGTTGGATAGGGTTAGCCTGGACTGCTACCTAGCTGGATTACTTACTTACGTTCTTAAGTTCTTCAATTTACCCTTTTCCCCATTCTTACCCACTCAACAGATGTTGCAAGTCACTTCCGAACTGTAGCACGTAGCTAGCTACCTTATGACGTTTTCTCAGAACTTTATGGAAACGATTTTCTGCCTGCTACATATGAGACATCTAATAAAATAGTTAACATAAGCACACGCATGTGGTCAGAGCAGAAAATAATGTTAACAACATAATTCTGTTGCAATGTCTTCTTTATTTAGATAGCTGTAAAATGAAATGCTATAATGTTAACGAAAACGTCTCCTTATGTCCTTATTAATACAACTGTAAAGTTGTGACCACATACACTGGTGTCGTTACATTAGAGTTTATGTGTACTTTCAGCAAATAGATCATGCTCTTGGCTCAGATTAGCCGTGACTCTCAGGGGATGGCAGAGTTTCAAGACGCAGATGGCCAGCCAGTTACCCTCTGTTTGGCGGAAGCCGTCACTGTGGCAGGTGAGACCTCAAAGTTTTTTATCCAACACAGTAAAGATTCAAAGGTCGGACCCATAAGTCCATAAGGCTGCAGGTTGAAACACTGCGTAAACTAAAGTTTTAATCCCAGTCCTGTCTATGCTTCTCATCCAAATCACAAGCCTAAAATGTCTATCCACTTTGCTTGTTGAGGTTTGCTTTGTTGTCATATAATCACAACCATTGTTTGCTATCCTACATAGATGGTGATCACATGGATAGTATGGACACGGTGAGCCTACAGGCTGTCACACTAGCTGATGGCTCCACTGCTTACATACAGCATGACACCAAAGGTAAGCAGTTCGCTAATATAAGATCATGTGCATAATTGACACACACCAGAAAGATTACCTCAAAATATGTAAATAAACAAGGGAAAAGGGCTTGTAAAGGTAATCGACCACAACATCATCAGTTCCAACGAAAAGTTTGTAATGAATGGTCAGTGTTCAGTCATTGTTCTGACTGCCGTCCTAACAGGTATCCTGTGACACAGGACAGGTTCAATGTCAGTCTAATTGAAATGTGTAGGTTCCTTTTCAGATGGCCAGATCATGGATGGCCAGGTCATCCAACTGGAAGATGGCTCCGCTGCCTACGTTCAGCATGTATCTATGCCTAAAGCAGGTACTAAGTGTGTGAAAGAAAAAAAAACCCAGTCTGCCTATCAAGAACCTGCCTTAGAGTAGTTTGCATTGCCCCCAGAGAGAAACACTCAAAGCTAAACAAAAATTTATCAATTTTCTGTGCTTAATTTACGTTAAAATTGTTGTTTTGGATATTTTTGTGGTGTAGGAGTTGACAGTTTACAGTTGGAAGATGGACAAGCCGTCCAGCTGGAAGATGGTACTACAGCCTACATCCATGCACCCAAAGGTACACTTTAACCCTTGAAACCACAGTTTGAAGTATCAGTGGTTATCATGGTTTTGAATGAACACAAATGTAAAATGCTTTATTCCCAAATAATTAACCAGCTCAGACACATTGGGAATTATGTTAATAACTCAGATATTATGGTCAAGTCAGATTTTCCATTTCATCAAAACTAACCTCTTTGCTAAGTTAAAAGCCCCCCCCCCCCCCCCCCCCCAATGACCCTATCTCCCTCCATAGAGACCTATGATCAGAGTGGTCTTCAGGCTGTGCAGCTGGAGGATGGGAGCACAGCATACATCCAGCACACATTGCACATGCCCCAGTCCAACACCATCCTGGCCATCCAGGCTGACGGCACTATCTCTGACCTGCAGGCTGATGCCTGCATCGACCCAGAGACCATCAGCGTGTTGGAGCAGTACACTACCAAGGTAATGACTTGTGACAGGTTTCGAATAAAGTTGCTTTGTCCCTAGGTTGGATGTCCATAGAGTTGAATAAAAAAGTAATGCTAGGAATGTTAGTGTGGTATAACCATGGTTTGTTGGTCAACACCATTTTGTTTGTTTCCTTAGGTAGAGAATGTAGAAACTGCATTGGGACAGTTTGGCAGAGAGGCAGATAATGGAGTCCACATGCAGGTACTAGAAATACAATACCCATGACAAGTATCTGTCATTCCTTGTTTTAGGTTACAGGCAGTATGGTCTAACTTTATGTTACCCGTTAGATTGTGCTTCAGGGTCATGAGGGCAGGTCAGGAAGGGTCTCACACGTTGGGGAGAAGGCATTCCGCTGTGACCACGATGGCTGTGGAAAGCTATACACCACTGCCCACCATCTTAAGGTAAGACTGTGGGGTGTGTGTATTGTTTTAATTACTCTTTTCTTTAATGCTACCTAGCCAGACCTGGTGTCTTTGTTTCGTGGGTCTGTTTCACTGTGGTTGCCAAACAGTGTTTGTTTGTGTTTCATACAGGTTCATGAGCGATCCCACACTGGAGATAAACCATACATCTGTGAATACCTCGGCTGTGGGAAGAAGTTTGCCACAGGTAGCAAGCTACTGTGAGGGCTTTCACTCTATTCTTGGGTCATACAGCCTCGCTGCTTTTTATTTTGTGGACATGTATGATGGAACTTGACTGACTGTCGTTCTTGTTTGGTGTCTTCCACCAGGGTATGGCTTAAAGAGTCACTCTCGCACACACACTGGGGAAAAGCCTTATCGGTGTCAGGAACTGAACTGCCGCAAGTCTTTCAAAACTTCAGGAGACCTTCAAAAGCACACTCGAACACACACAGGTATAACATGCCTATTGTACACTAATAAACACAAATGAAACACTTCACACTATTGTAGACGACTGACATGAACTCCGGTACTAACAGAGAGCTTTGTTTTTTTTTAGGGATCATAATTGTTATAGTTGGCAAAAGTGTAGTAGTAAACATTTTGGTATATCTTGGTCTTGTCTGCAGGGGAGAAGCCATTCAAATGTCCAGTGGAGGGCTGCGGACGCTCGTTTACCACCTCAAACATTCGCAAAGTCCACATCCGTACACACACTGGAGAGCGTCCTTACTACTGCTCTGAGCCCAGCTGTGGGCGCTCGTTTGCCAGCGCCACCAACTACAAGAACCACATGAGAATTCACACGGGTACACATTGCTCATTGATAACTCCCTGAGAACATCCAGATATGTTTCCATAGAAATGTTGGCTGTTACTTTGCACATTTCTTTAATGAAGCCACTTAAAAGAAATTGTCACAACTTCAAATGTTCATTCCCATCTCTATCTTCAGGAGAGAAACCCTATGTATGTACTGTGCCTGGATGTGAGAAGCGTTTTACAGAGTACTCCAGCCTGTATAAGCACCATGTAGTGCACACGCCATGCAAGCCCTATAACTGTAACCACTGTGGGAAGACCTACAAGCAAATCTCCACTCTGGCCATGCACAAGCGCACAGCGCACAATGACACAGAGCCCATTGAAGAGGAGCAGGAGGCCTACTTTGAACCACCTGCAGGTGTGTGTCTCCATTTGTGTAATATTGAGACACACTTGAAAGAGTATGTGTCTTGACAAAAGTTCCTCATACAGGAATTAGCAATACGTAGACAATGCTATAAAACAGATATGTAGACTTGACCATTAAAATGGATTCTGTCGCTCTGTTGAGCTAGCATACTTATCCCTCTGATGTGCACTGTATTTTCTAATGTCCCTGTCTGACTCCAGATGCCCTGGATGATCCTAACGTGACCTACACCACTATAGTGGAAGGGGACGATTCGGGGTCGGAGCAGGTGACTGCCGACCCCCCGGACATCATGACACAGCAGCACGTCCTAGTCTCGCAAGATGGAACGCAACAGGTCAGAGACTAGGTTGTAGTTTGGGGGAAATGTTTGTAAGTGGTATAGCCCCTGTCTAAATTGTTGATACCAGATCTACTCCAGGAAAGGTCAGGTTGAATATAATTTACAACACATATAGGCCTAAACCGAGGCACTGATCTCTAGTTAATATATTTTTGATTCATGAGGTGTTAATGCAGCCATTTAGGAGGAACAACATTTTTATTTGACTCATCAGAAAGCATCATGAAGATATGATGCTTTTACAATGCCATTTTTTGTCATAAGGAACTGACATTGCCTTTAATCATTTTGCTGATTCATGCCTCCTTCCACAGGTCAGTATCTCAGAAGCTGATCTTCAAGCCATGGGTGGCACAATCACCATGGTCACGCAAGAGGGCACCACCATCACCATTCCAGCCCATGAGCTGACATCACAAGGGGCTCACTCTGTCACCATGGTGACAACAGATGGTTCAGATGGACAGGTATCTACATAAGTCTTTTCCATTAGCTAGCTGTGTTGACATTGTTTCCAACACCAAGGTAGGTACGCTGTGGCTTTCACACAGCCTATTATAGAATATCTACTTTGAAGCCATGACATAAAAAAAATCTAATTTCAAGTGAAACCAAACCTTGGCTGCACTATACACTAATAGCTATTGCAGTGTATTTTAGGGTTAGCTATTTAGTTTGTATGTGTCTACAGCAGGTGGCGATAATGACACCTGACATGGCCTCATTTCAAACGATGGATGAGGCAGTCTATGGGCAGGAACATGAGCATCAGGTGATCTCATCCAGCCCTCACCCTGTCACCCTATTGGCTACCTCCAATGGCACTCATATTGCCGTTCAGGTATGATATAAACATTTCAAACTATGTATTTGGTTGGTTAAATGAAGGCAGGTATTACCTGTTACAGAGGTAATGGGTGATATGATTGTAATGGTTGTCGAGTAATGATTATCGAGGCTAAATCTATTGTATATCCTGTTTTATGAACCTTTGTTACAAGAACTAGTCTTTCTAATACACATTTTAAAACAACAAACATTAAGCTATGCAGGCCTTAATTTCCATCCTGTGTTAGTATAATGTAATGTATAGCTTTTTTGCAGACTTTTATCCAAAGCTTTTTTTTTTTTTTTTAAAGAAAAATACAGATACAGAAACTTTACATTTACATTTAGCAGACGCTCTTATCCAGAGCGACTTACAGTAAGTACAGGGTTATTCCCCCGAGGCAAGTAGGGTGAAGTGCCTTGCCCAAGGACACAACGTCATATGGCACGGCCGGGAACTGATCCAGCAACCTTCTGATTACGATCCCGATTCCCTAACCGCTCAGCCACCTGACTACTTTATTAATTAATATTCCTATTCACTATACTCACGGTCACAGTAGTTTAATCTTAGGTCATTGTAGTGATGCCAAGATCTTTCTGGATGAGTTATTAGTCTAACCTATTTGCTGTAGGATAATCCAGTCCCAGCTCCCACCCTGCTTGGCTGTCTGCGCCAACTCACCGGTGATACTAGGTTTGGCCAGGTTTATTGTTTACCTAATTGTGACACCACCCAGAGGCTGAAAGTCACAGGATATAAAGGGTTTACATGTGACCATTGTTGGGTTGCCTTAAAGTCCCACAGTGGCTTGTTATATTTTGGACTGCTTGACAGTACCAGATCCAGAGCCAATGCATTTATCTAAATATGATTTACAAAGCACAGGGGGACTGTGGATCTTTACTCATTAGGTCTCGGTAAACGCTGTCCCGGTATCTATTTAGATGATCTCACATGATTCATGTATGGGTAAACAATGACCTACAAAAGAACCAACCAAATAAGGATATAGTAAACCATGATATGATGTAATAGTTCTTGTAAACACCAATTGTATTATGCTTGAGAAATCTTAATTTCACAAAGTAAACCTTTTACATTGATTAATGACCCATCAAAACTACAAGCTTCTGAATAACATGTCGTCTAACCAATTGACAGCTTCTCTTCTCCCTCTGTCATGTTAATGCTATACTGAAACCCACTAATGTTGATTGTGGTCATACAAAACTGGTGCAGATAACGAGTGAAGATATGGTTAAAATCAGGTTTTGTTTCAGGATTGTGAAGTTTGAACAATGTTGTATTAATGACTTAACTGTAATTATTCCCCCTCCAGCTCAGTGACCAGCCCTCATTGGAAGAAGCCATCCGCATTGCATCAAGAATACAGCAAGGGGAGTCGCCAGACCTGGAAGATTGACACCAAGCCCAACCAGAATGGACTTTAAACCTATTAGCAAAGAGAGAACATGAAATCACGTCTTCCTCTATTTTCTAAGTCCGACTCATGTGAAGTGATCTTTTATGTGTATATAAGTTTTGATAACTGGAACCTCCCGTTTGCATATCACATTGTCCAGACATGCTGAAAGGAGAAGTATTTCTAATATTTTATAGTGCACACTGCACTTGGCAATTGTGTTTCTAAATAAATACATAAATAAAAGATGGTGACTGCTCATTTGGTTTGATAAAGCACAAACTGTCAGTTTACTTTGTCAACAAGTAAAAACTAAGCCAACAACTCCTAAAGCCAATGAAGTAGCCTACACAAAAATTCGGATCGCTTGACCACAATCTTAACGTTTTGATTTGTCTTGATCTCGAGATTTCCAGATAGGCCTACATAGAGGCTACAGCTAATTATGAAAATCCATGTGGAAAGCGTCAGACGTGCTGGCAAGTGTACGCTCGCAACATGGGGGAGGTTTGGATAGATAGTAGCAGCATGGAAAATAAATATGCTTTTTACTTTGAAAAACTTGATGAATAGCTAATAATAAATATTTAATAGGTTCTCAATATTATCCATTCCAAACAAAAAACAGCCTTCAATAAAGTGCTTATTTTAATTTGACTTCATGAAAGGTTTCATTCGCGCCAAATTGACGTTTCGGGTTTCGTGACGTAACCCTTGTGGAACGCCCCCTGTTTCAAACCCTCATGGTTCACTCTTATTGGCCATGAACTGGATCACTTGACCAACGGTCGCGGGAAGACCTCCACACCTTTGATAGGAGGAGTGAGTTATTTTCAAACTATTTTGTAAACATGTAGAGCTACAGTTTTAAAGCTAAATCTCCAAACGATTATGTAATAGGTAAGCGACTGACCTCCTTTTTTGTTCTAGTACTGCCGTTGGATTGCATTCAGTGAGTATTTGAAGTGTTATATTTGGGTGTGTGATCTGGAACGTCAAGAATTGCCGTGCAGCCATTTTTCCCCCAAATAATTGACTTTTACTTATCAATTTGCTGCTGGCTAAACCTAGCTCACAAGCGAGTCGCTAACTAGCTTGCGTGGAATTTAGAATTAGCCATAATGAGCTACAGTTGCCGTCGACATGGAACTCCATCTCCAAATGTTCGACCTATTCGTCAAAAGTTACAGTTTGAGCCACTGAGTGACGGAGAGGAGGACCCCGGCGTAGAGGATGGAAATAACAGCACTGGAGCGGAGTCTGGCTTTACGGAACTTGACTCGCCAATGCATCAGCGGCGTGAATCCACCGCAAAACTTGTCGACGGCAGCAGCCCTTTGAATCGGACTAGAGAAGAGGATGATGTGGAACTTTGGGACGAAGAAGGATTTGATTCCCCGTCACATCTACGTTCCCCAAGTCTCTCAATTTTAATGAAAGGCTCCCCGTCTCCACGGAAAAATTCTCGCCTGCATGGTAGTTCACCAGACCGGCCGTTTAATCAGGACGATAGCTCTTCACCTATCCCAGACTGTCCGGACACACCCCCGCACAAAACTTTTAGAAAACTTCGCCTTTTTGATACGCCACACACACCAAAGGTTTGTTTCTCACTTTATTAAGTTTGCTGTTTGCCCCAGCTTGATTATTTAGGATTCTGAATTTGTTCACATCGTTTTAAATTGAGGTTAAGACCAGACATGTGGGTCGGTTAACGTTAAAGAAGATGTGGTGACCTGTTGGCACTTTCATATATTATAAATAGTTTAAAGAAACTTCAATTAGCCTACATTTATATTAATGCCTGGATGTCTTTGGCTAGTTGACATTTACATGGATGTAACGTGTCCTTATATCCTAGAATGTTTGTAAATTCAAGACCTTGAAAAATTTTGAAAATAGACGTAAATAAGACATGGGTCATTGAAAGTCTATAAACACACACATTTATAACGCATTTAAAGGTGTCGAAGTGTATATTTTTTCCATTATTTTTAAATGGTAATCATATAAATAATTTCCTTTGCAGAGCTTGCTATCTAGAGCCAGAGACTGCAGCTCAGGATCCTCAAACAGGAGGGTAGCCCTGTTTAAGAATGCAGATGCCACAGGAAAATCTGGTTTGGACAGCAGCGGTAGCAGTAAGAGATGTCGGACTCCCATGGTCAACTTCAACCCTTTTACCCCGGATTCCCTCGATATCCAATCTGCCACCCTTCAAAAAAAGACCAGGAAGAGGGCCCACTGGAATGAGTATGTTCAGCTCTAGTGTTCGTCCACCATTGGGGGCATAGTGCATTGTGAATATCATTGCTACCGTCTGGTGGGTAAAATGTGTACTGTCTTTTCTTTTTGAACAGCTCCTGTGGTGAGGACATGGAAGCAAGTGATGCTGAAATTGAGGAAGAAATCTTACGCCCTCCTAAGGTATATTCTTTATTCATTCCTCAAATTCTGTTATTACAACAAAGGCTGAGATTGTATTTTCTTCTCATAAAGAGTAATGTGAAATAGTCTGCGGTGTGTAAGCTTTCTAATCGCTTTTTCTCTTTCTCCAGAGAATTACAATGATGGAGAGCAACATGATGTCCAGGTATGCCTCAGAGTTCCACGAGCTGGAGAAGATAGGCAGCGGGGAGTTTGGCGCTGTCTTCAAGTGTATCAAAAGGCTGGACGGTTGCATCTATGCCATTAAGCGGTCAAAGAAGCCTCTAGCTGGATCTGTAGATGAGTAAGTGAATCTTTTTTTTTGTAATTGTCAGTTTGAAAAGGAGGAACACTTCTGGAAAGGATGCAAATGTGTGTGTGTGTGTGTAGAGTCAGGAAAGGAAAACAACTGTAGCTCGTTAAATGGTATTGACGGATTATCCTAATGTCCCTCTCCATCGCAGGCAGAACGCTCTCCGCGAGGTGTATGCTCACGCTGTGCTAGGCCAGCACCCCCACGTGGTGCGGTACTACTCGGCATGGGCAGAGGACGACCACATGCTCATCCAGAATGAGTACTGCAACGGCGGCACCCTGTCCGACGTCATCACAGAGAACGACAAGCGTCTCTGTTTCCTGACAGAGCTGGAGCTGAAGGACCTGCTGCTGCAGGTGACGCGCGGCCTGAAGTACATCCACTCCACCCTGCTGGTGCACATGGACATCAAACCCAGTGAGTAGTCCAGGGAGTTCAACAGACGTGCTTGAACGATCTGAGTAACCGATGTGCCAGTACTAAACATTTCTTTCACCTGGAAGTGATGGAACCAATGTTCCTGTGTTTTTCAGAGCACACTTTTTTTTCTGTTGTCAGAAATTGTTCCAGATAACGCATCAATAAGAAAGAAATGATCCAATTACCACCTCCTTGTGATAAATCGAGTTTGCTTTTTTTACTCTCTCTCTCTCAGGCAACATCTTCATCTCGCGCAAGACCATTGCCAGTGTTGATGAGTGTGAAGAAGACGATAATGGGGATGGATTGACCACCAGTGTTGTGTATAAAATAGGTACGGTCACACAGAGGTTCTTTTATTGCAGTTAATGATAACATTTGCTCTTCATTCTTAGTAGCTTTATAATCTTTGTGCCCAGCCTTGTTATTTAACTCTATGACTGAGTGCATTTAATATTCAGTCAATAATATCTTTTTATTCTAATCGCTATTGCTCAGGTGACCTTGGTCATGTGACGAGGGTGAACAATCCTCAAGTGGAAGAAGGTGACAGCAGGTTCTTGGCAAATGAGGTCCTTCAAGAGGTAAATTTTCTCTCACTCATAGTTTAATCTCACAGAGATTAAACTCTTTTCAACAGTTAAGAAGTATGCCAGTCACAAGTCTTGTATCTTATCTCTTTCTAATACAGTTGTATTTATTTATTTTTTGCTATAGAACTACAGTAACTTGATGAAGGCAGACATATTTGCTTTAGCCCTGACTGTGATCAGTGCCTCAGGGGTGGAGCCTCTACCCACCAATGGGGACAAATGGCACGAGATCCGCAAGGGGAAACTGCCTCCCATCTTACAATCACTGTCTAAAGACTTCCTGGATCTGCTCAAAGTAAGAATCGATTTTGAAACTGTGCCATAGAGTTCATAAGACTTGGAGGGGTCCGTGTTCAAGGTGCTAACCCATCCTCTTCTCCTGCTGCAGCTGATGATCCATCCTGACCCTGTGAGACGGCCGTCCGCTTCTGATCTCATCAAACACCCGGTGCTTTTGACCGCCGCCAGGATGAGCGCTGACCAACTGCGAGTAGAACTCAATGCTGAGAAGTTCAAGAATGCCCTGCTTCAGAAGTAAGTCTATGATGTACAGTACAGTTCCAGTACCCAAAGTGGTGCGGCACAGCGAGTTGCACCATGGAAACCCCCCCCACACTGAGCTGGTGTTGGTGTGAATGCCCTATTAAGGTCCACTTCTTGATTTCAGCCCTGATAACTTAACTGCAACCAACTTTCCTTTTTCTTTCTTTTTTTTACTATAACGGCAGCTGTAGTTTAAAAGTCTGTATAGCTTGCTAGGTTACTGCTGTAAATGTTTGACCACTTTTCTGTGGACTTTGCACTTGCCTTTTTCTTTCAGCATTTAAAATACAACTGCACACATTACAATTGTATGGGGTGTAGGGGCAGTGTTCAAGCACCTTTTTAAAACAATAGATCTAGTTCTACAGGTTTAGGAACTTGGTCTGGCAAATGCTATTGTCTGCTCTTCATATAAATTGTGTCACGTTTGGGAGTTTCATCATTCCCAAATCTTACGGATGTTTCTTTGCTTTATTCCCTAGGGAGCTGAAGAAGGCCCAGATGGCCAAAGCTGTTGCTGAGGAGAAGTTTCTGTCCACAGACAGGGTTCTGACACGGTCAACAGTCCAACACAATCCCAGACCCTCCAGGCTTATTGGCAAGAAGATGAACCGGTCGGTCAGTTTGACCATTTATTGAGAATGACTCAATACAAAATCATTCATGCCCTCCTAAGTAAGGTGCTGGTCCATCCTATGGCGCTGGATCATGGACTAAAGATATCAATGGTATCCCTGGAGTATATTTTTAGATACAAGGAACACAGATTTCTCCTTAAGATTGAGAAATCTTGCCCATTGTCACGGAGAACATCCTTTGTCAGACCTGCAGTGGGTTATGAGTCAATGCTCCAGACTTGGTCAAAGGTATCAAGTAAGAATGACCTCTTCAACTTGACCAAGTGTACTGGACATGTCTCAAGACAAGTCTAGCCATTCCCGACAGAGATGCTGTAACTTTGTCAGTCCTAAAGTCACATAGACTCAAGGTTGGAAGGTTCTCCTGTCTTTCCGCCCTTTTTCTGTGAAGCCTAAACTTGCTCTTCAACAAAGTGGACCACAGCAAAAGCCTTTTCCTTGGCTGCTTCTGTCACATGCCTGGTGCCACAAGCTGGAGGCAATCATTGTGGAGTCAAACAAGGAGAACCTGCTGCTATTCATGTTTGTCTGTTCAGTAGAGGTTGGTGGATTTGTTCATTTCCAACTGCTGCGAGTTGAAATCCTTGGCTCTTAAGACAATGTTTCCTTTTGGAATCCTAATATGCATTTGTATATTTTGTTATCTTCTAAACTGATATCTATTTGAAATGGTGAATAGATCATGTAAACAATTCTTAGTTCCGGTCTAATGAAATGATAAAGCATTTGTTGGCAACACTTCAACTAGTGAATATTGTTCAGGTTTGGTTCAATTAGAGGCGCTGACCCAGTCTGGCATTAAATAATCATTGTTCTGTTCTATGAGTCTTTGTGAATGGATGATGCATTCTTTCAAAAAACAGTTGCAGTGGGCCTGTCTAGTTCGACCTTGCACTGGAAAAATAATGCCCCTTTCTTAGCTCCTAAATAAATATTTCTATATTAATATAATATAGAAATTCTCATGAATTTCCATACCCAACGTTTTGTTATTGTCAGTTCTTTTAATAAATTCCTGTCAAATTCATCTGTAGTGTCTCTTCTCATTGTCTATCTCATAATATGGGATTTGGTTATTCCAGGTAAACTAGTTTGCCATTAGAGGACATGGTTAAATGTTTTATTGCTTACACGTTAAATAATCACATCGGTATTCACATACCGCACTGAATGTTTATCACTTGGGATAAAACTTGTTTAAGTTACGGGCGTCTGCCACAAACAAATGTAAATGCTTTTTTCTGGCGCTGAGCGGTGCTATATGCCCTTGATATTGTTTGAGTATCTGACAACATGTCATGTGACCTCAACTGAATTCTCCGTGAAGTTTTCAATATACAAGAGCGAGCGAAAACAGCAAGTGAGAGAGCATTGGCAAAAACACACCGATGGCACTACGAGACGAACTTCTGAAGTCAATATGGCATGCTTTTACAGCGTTGGATGTGGACAAAAGCGGAAAAGTGTCCAAATCCCAATTAAAGGTACGATTTACTGAATACTTTTGTGAAACCACTTGTTATCTGAACATCTCAGCAGATCAAAGGTTTAACAGTTCAGAATTTCCAATGAACATCCAAATTACTTGTGTTTTCATGGGTATAAAAATCCTAAAAAACTAGGATTGTACATTTTTGCCTTTACCGTGGATGGTGGTTTATAATGTGTGAGAGACATAAACGTGTCACTCGTGCGTATCAAGTGAATCAGTGGCTGTTTATTCAAATTCAAAGCTGTCTTATTTCTGGGTTAAATAACGAATAAAACGAATTTTAAGATTGATCAATGTTCAAAGTGAATTGCGCAATCCGAAGTACGCCGATATAGACTTTTTGATTTTCTAAGCAGAAATACATGTAAATGAAACCTGAACCTGAAATGACCATGTTCTGAAGTAAAATGTTACACATGAAATCCTCATAAGTCGTCTTCTGCCATTGTAGGTGCTGTCCCACAACTTATGCACAGTGATGCGGATCCCTCACGACCCAGTGGCTCTTGAAGAGCACTTTAAGGATGACGACGAGGGACCTGTTTCCAATCAGGGTTACATGCCTTACTTGAATAAGTTTATTCTGGACAAGGTGACATAAACGATGCCTCGTAAAGTTATTGATCATACATTTTGGAGGTTTACTTTAAATAATTTTACTGCTTTGTATCTTTGAGAGCTTAGAATTACTGTGATAATTAAGTGATTCATCATGAAGGGTTGGATGTCAATATAACTGGAAAGTTGGTGGCATCAAAATGGACATAACAAATTTGTAATGTTAGAAGAATCAGAATAGGTAATGGGAAGTTTTTTCAGAGGACATTACGTCATAACTGCTTCTTTTTGACTTGCAGCCATGAGGAAATAGGGTAAGAGCACACAGTAATGTTCATGAACCTGGCCTTTTTGTGACCAATGTCACCAGGCAGACTTGGGCGTTGGTCTGTCCACCTCCCCATTCACCACTGGGAAACTCCACCCTTTCTGACCCCTTGGTGTCACCCTCTTAACTGAATCACTTCTCTTGCAAGGCATTCTACCCTCATAACAATAATACATGTGACCAAGTACTACTACAGACAATATGGTATGATATGACAGTATGTTCAGTACTGGATGACAAGAGTGTCCTGAAATGACTGAGTTGGTAAAAATCCAAGTGAATTTATTAACCAATCAAATTGCATATGCAGTAGCCTAACAGTGAAAAACACTTGGGAAAACATTTTGGACACAGCGCGCACTGCCTGTGTGGAGCATGACATTCCTGTCACCCATTTGACCCTGTGCACTCTTGGAATGCATGGTTGATTAGGACCTTTTGTGACAGAGAAGGGGTCAAATAATGTGGAACAGAGACACAACCCCATTTTTTAGTCCGCAAATACATGACCTGCTTTTATTACATGCCACAAGGTTGCTATGGTTGGTTCATTTCTGTGTTCACGTTTTTCTCATATCCTCATACTTATTTATAGTTGGGAAAGTAGGGGTTGCTTGTTTCACCTCTTCTTTGGAAATTGTCTATATGTTTGTAGACCCAAGTGTTGCTGGTTTGCCATCTTTGTTTGAGCAGATCTAAAGTGTGTAAACATGTTATTACAATCCACAATGCAGACGTTAGTAGCTATAAATAGTTCACACGTTCTGTCTGCACAATAGATTTATTTCGACTATTTACTCTCCTCCTCTAAGTATGACCCAGATAAACAAGGGATATCTCTCTTTCTGTAGGTCTCTGTCTCCTTGACAATCCAAGGTCAGTGATAACAATGCCTGGAGACCTCTCTCTCTTCGCGCCAGTGCATGCTAATCAACATGTGTAGCTATGTGGAGTGGTAAGAGACAGCCTCCATTGCTGCGCATGCATTTACAAAGTCCCCATTGTCGAGGTGCAGAGAGTGGGTGAGTGGCATGGAGGAAGGAAAAGAGATTGAGAAAGAGGAGAGATACCACTACCACACTGCCTGTATTGACTTGTCTGGAAGGCAGAGAGAACTCGACGAGTACGACGACTTGACATGTCGATACAAGAAAGAAAGATAATCTGCTACGTTCACAACAGTGCTCTCTCCCCTGTCTGACTGCAAACACAGGATTTCTCAAGTTGCTCTCCGCTAAACGTTTGTTGACTCTTCTGTAACAAACTTCTGAGCCGAGATATCCGAACTGGCACAATTATAAATATATTGCCTGTTAATGGATCTTGGTCTTTTATTATCTATAAAGGCCATACCAGATTTCTCAGCCTTTTTATTAAGGTGTCGATCTATTGTGTTATTTGAAAGCATTATATTTCACACTCAGTGGTGAACGTCCTACTGGGACAGTTTGCTTACCCAGCGTTGCTTTTGGTACGAGATGTGCTCCTGTCCACATGATCACACGCTGGACTTGCCAAGTCTCTATGGAAACGCTTGTATTTAGAGCTGAGGAGAAAACATTTCCCCTCCACCGCACTGATTGTAGCTTTTGTAAGGGCCTTTTCTCAACTGCTCTGAAATCTGAGCTTCAGAGAGAAAATACAATAAATATCCAATGTTGTCTGTTATTCACCTGTAAACAAGAAACAGTGTTCTACCTAGTTCAATTTAAATTGAGTGACCTACATGCCACCTGTTGTCATTGCTGTCATTTCCCTAAAGGAAGGTGCAGTGGCTGGAGCTTGTAGGTCTTATGGGCCTCTGTAGGTCCGTCTACGTAAACAACCTGACCAACTTCTTCACCCGCTGCAGGTCCAGGACAACTTTGACCGGCAGGACTTTAACAGGATGTGCTGGACCCTGTGTGCTCGCAAGAACCTGGATAGGAGCAACCTTCTCATCTCGGATGACAGTGCCTTCAAGATCTGGTGCATCTTCAACTTCCTGTCCGAGGATAAATATCCACTGACCATGGTCACTGAAGAGGTGAAATGCTTGGAAGGGCCTGTGTTCACATAAACAGAATCACCAAAAAAAAACACTAATCACCACTTATGTTAGCAGTGCACTTAAGTTATGTGTAGAGGTTGGGTTAATCATTTACACATTGTTTAGACCAGAGTTTCCTGGCTTCTACAAACTGGTTGTTTGAGTTACTTTGGAATTAGGGACTTTAAATGATAAGGAAGAAATGCGATAAAGAATACAAAGACAATAAATAATGCTGTTTTTGTTCTTTACTGACAGAAACATGAGCATTCAGAATGAAGTGGAGAAGGGCGATTTAGCTCACAGTGCCTTATGGAAAAAATACTGTAGCGAAGATCCTTGTAGTGACCAGTATTGCTCAACCGCACACACAGAAAAGGAAGTTTGCAGCTTCCTGTTGAATTGAAGATTTATTGTTGATGCCAATTATACAACTAATGCACTAGTTGGGTTATAAATGGAAATGTGCACTGTTGTTTTTTATGAAATACTTTTGACTATGAAATAGATTAACATGGTATGTTCTTGCACGTTGATCAGATTGGATTCCACTGCATATGTGTATGTTTTTATAGGTGAATACTGATATTGAAATATCTTGATGTGTGTATCCATTAGATTGAGTACTTCCTACGGAAGCTGACCGATGCCATGGGGGGCAGCTGGGTTGAGGAAAGGTTCGAGGACTACAAGCTGGAGCTGAGTGCCAAGCAGCAGTGTCTGAATGCTTGGGAGCTGATCCACTTGGTGGGCACTGGGAGTTTCAGCAAGGGCATGGACCACCAGACACTTTCCATGGGCATCACCGAGGTCTACCAAGAGCTGATCCTGGATGTGCTCAAACAGGTTCAACAGGCTTTGTTGTTTGCTTTCATGTCTGTTCTAAAGCATAGTGGTCTATTATAATTGGTCACTCTAAAATTCTTTCGCTGTAATGTCTGCATTCCTGTCGTTGGGGGACGCCCCCCGACAAGTGTTTGCAATTGTTATTGACAAAAATACTGCACAAACCTATGTAGAGCGTTATCATAAAATAAAACTGAATTGGATAGAGAGTCACACATACCACAGCCATATCTAATTGCTGGACACAATCTGAGATTAATGACATGATAGCCTGATTATGTCAGGAGTCAGAGAGTGTACTTCTCAGATGGTACGGTCCTCAGATGGTACGGTCCTCTCACACTCAATGTTGGTCTCACCCTGGAGGGCTACATGATGAAGAAGGGCCACAAGAGGAAGAACTGGATAGAGCGTTGGTTCCTGCTAAGGCCCGACTCAGTTGCCTACTATGTGAGCGAAGACCTCTTGGAGAAGAAGGGGGACATCATGCTGGACGAGAACTGCTGTGTGGAGGTAAGAAAGCATTGTAATAAAGCCAATTGGAGTGATGTTTGTACCAAATTCCATATGAAGGCTTTCATTTTGGCTTTATAAAATATGATACTGAGAAACTGCTTGGCGTAAACTGAACCATAATTATTTGACCCTGGTCTGGTGTTCACATCATTTAAGTAGTATGCCTTTAAGACATTCAAAGGCTTATGCTTTCACCATCAGTCATTACCGGATAAGGAAGGAAAAAAGTGCCTCTTCTACATCAAGTGCTCTGAGAAAAGTTTTGAGATCAGCGCATCGGATAAAAAGAGGAAGCAGGAATGGATTCAGGGTAAGAGATGGAAGGGGTCCGTCATTTTCAAACTCAAAAGTCAGCAGAAATCCTCTTGTCCATCATACGCTCAAAAATACTGTGTTGAATATTTAATAGTCAATGACTCCCAATCATTTAAAATAGGTCAAGATTCAAAAAGCTTTATTGTCTAATATGTTGCCATGTTAGAACATTTTCTTTTGATTGAAGGCAGAGTGTGTGTGTGTGTGTGTGATGTTTCAGTAGAATGACTTTGTATATGTCTTGCATTGGGATGGGTTCTCTACACATGGATTATGTCTCCCATGATTATTTGTACGATTAGCGTAGCATGTAAAACGGCCGGTTGACCCTTTCAGTCATCTCTTCTCAGCCATCCAGACGAGTGTTAGCCTGCTGAAGCTAGGCCGCCCAGCGCTGCATCGCGAGTCGCGCCTGAAGCGTCGCGAGCTCCGTCAGAAACAGCAGGCGGAGCAAGACGAGCTGGAGCTCAGGATGACGGAGCTGCAGACAGCCAATGAGAACAAGCAGCAGGAACTGGATGCCATGAGGAAGGTAAACTTCATTTGTAAAATGATTGACAGGCACAATGCAAACTAGGCTATATGAAGTAACGCAATGTTATAATATCTTAAAGAATACAAATGTACCTTGAATGTACCCTGAATACATTTCTAACCTTGCACAGAAACATTATTACAATATATTTAGTTTTGACTGAAGACACACACGTCACAATGAGGTGTGCAAGCAAAAGTTCTTCACTTGTGGTCACATCATCAACTATTTCAATCTCAACCTCAAGAAGTGAAGCTTTGAGCAGATGTGATCTACAACATACAATGCAGCCGAGGCACAATCATCACACTTAACGTCAACAAGCTCACATTGTCTGATCATCCATTGTGCCACATTCATAGTGTATGGACCACACTGTCCCATTGAGGTCAGCCCTTGTCCCTGGTGCTCATCACCCTCGCTCCTACATGCCAGACCGATTTACACACAGATTGTTGACCTCTAAACCCTGGGTTTACATGTACACAATAAAACCTTCTGTCTCCAGATAGTCACCTCACCAACTTGCCCCAGTGATGCTGGAGTAAGAGAGGTCCTATGAACAGTCACAGCTGTATTCATGTTCTGATGAGAATGAACGATGACGTTTCACAACCAAAGTTCCGCTGATACCTTCTTTTCTTTTCATGTGTGTATTAACTGTACCCCTCCGCTATTGGTCAGCAACTAGACGAGGCGGCAGCCAGCGCAGCAGAGGAGGAGCGCAAGCGACAGCAGACCCAGACAGAGCTCCAGGACCGCTACAGGATGGACCTGGAGAGAGAGAAAATGGTACCCATTTTTCTTCTGTTTCTGTTGGCTTCTGTCTGAGTCTGTCCAGAACTGTAGAGGGGGAGGGCCTTACAACGTTATCATACATCCACATAAGCTTATTTAATAACCTAAGCTTGTCTGGTTTATTTTAGGAACCGCACACATTAGTAGCTTCCTGTTTAACCCTAAAACCCTTACAACTGTTTGTATGTTTGTGTGTCTGACGACCCGAGTAAATCATGACGGTGATGTTCTTCCACTCGTTTTGAGTGTCAGTGGTTGTGTCAGTCAAACCACCTGACAAGAAGCCAGCTGCCCTCCTATGTGGCCCTTTAGGTGCGTCAGGAGATGGAGGAGCAGGTGGCCCAGAAGTCCAGTGAGCTGGAGCAATACCTCCAGCGGGTCAAGGAATTAGAAGACATGTATCACCGCCTGGAGGAGGCACTAGAGGACGAGAGAAGTGCCAGGCAGGACGAGGAGACCGTGCGCAGGCTACAGGCCCGGTGACTGGAATAAATTTTACATTAACATTTAGTCATTTAGCAGACTTTCTTATCCAGAGCGACTTACAGTAAGTACAGGGACATTTTCCCCGAGGCAAGTAGGGTGAAGTGCCTTGCCCAAGGACACAATGTAATTTGGCACGAACCAACAACCAACCTTCTGATTAATAGCCCGACTCCCTAACCGCTCAGCCATCTGCCATCTGACCCCCTGAATACATGCGGGCAAATGGGCAAAGCTCACCAGAGAGATCAAATAACCACTTTGTTGTAGTTTAATCTTGGAAACCATACACAGAGAAATGGAAACATATTTCTCAGGCTCAAAAATGATTTCCCTCATCCCTTACCGTCAGGTGTAAAGCGCATACAAGAATAATTTACAGAAAGGGCATGAATTTCTTCCACCCTCTTTGCAGAGGTTAACGCAATCAAAAATGCTGTCTTTAAAGACAACATTTTCATATCCACATGCCTTGAGTATTAAAGAAAAATCTCATTTTTAATACTGTCGAATTACTTGAGTTTGGCCATAAGTGTGTGTATGCGTGTTAGTTTTACATATTTAAAGCAAATAAACTAAAGTCTGAATTTGTTTCTGGGCAGGTTACTGGAGGAGGAAGTAGCCAAGCGGGCTGAGCTGGAGGAGATCCACATCCACCAGCAGAGGGCGATCTCTGAGACTGAGGCAGAGAAGCAGCAGCTAGAGAAGGCCAGGCTGGCCAAGGAGAGCGCCCTGGAGGCCGCCATGCTGCAACTGGAGCAGCTTGAGAGTGAAAGACAGGGGGCGCTAGAGCAATACCAGGTCAGATACTTCACTACCATAATGTACGCCTATTGTTTATCCTTTAGGCTAGAATTTTTGGTGTCACAGTATTCTAATTCTGATGTCTGACTTGGAAGAAAAATTGAAGTTTAGAATAAAATGCAATGGAAGCTGGTTAACTAAATCTTTTTTTTATGACCTTAACGGATCTATTCAACGGACTGTGTATTCTCTTTGATTCTGTCTGCTGTTCCTGTCTGTGCGGTTGGTTGGTTTGACACAGGAAGTGATAAAGAAACTGGAGGATGCAGCTAATAACACCAGGACATGGAAGCACAAAGTGGCCCACCACGAGGGCCTGGTCCGCCTCATTCAACCAGGTACCACCTGTCAATAGAACGTCCCCCATTCTTGACCCCCTCGCCATGTCACAATCAAGGGGAGTGACTAGGCTATTCCCTGCTCTAGACTTTGACCCTTTATCCCCCTCTCTGTTCTTTCACTTCTTTTGTCCATCCTCAGGCTCCAAAGGATCGCAGAGAATGACAAACTGGGGCCCTGCAGCTTTCAGTGAGGGAGAGTTGAGTCTGAGGGAGAAGGACTGGCAGGAAAAGAGGAACAGGCCCCCCACAGAGGCACAGTAGTACCTCCCCCCCAACACACACACACGTCCACACAAGTGCCTTCCTGAACTCATGAACACACATCACAACAATGTTGTACTACAGATGTTTCACATTTAATTGGCTCTGCACTGCATCACGCCGTTGTGGTGATTTACATTTTGGTCTTTTTCTGGCAACTTGTTTACTGAAATAATTCAGTTAAATAACTTAGTTTAAGTTTAGTTATTGTTGTGTGATTCACTAACCCGTTGTCATACTACTGCATAAAAAACAATCCTTTACTTGGGTACCATTCAAACAAACCTACATAACCTTACATGAACCTTTCCATAAAAACACAAACAAAAGTAATTTAAAGAGTCTGTTTTCTGGAAGCAAATCAGTGACATGTTTTGAATTTTAAAACGCATTGAATACTTAATATCGAAATTTAAACACCACCGAATTTGATGGTTTTGAATTAATCTCTTTAAATTTGAAATATTAAGTTATTTCACTGATTTGGTTCCATATAGCTTCACTTTAAACATGGTTGCAAACTGTAAAATGTATGCACCATTATGATCTACTTCTGTCTTGTCATTGAAATACTATAAGATTTTATACTTTACGGTTTTTAATACTTGTAAATAGAAGACTGAACTCTGTAATAAACTGTAAAAATATATTAATGCACAGTGCCTGTGATGTAGTCAATGATATCGGTGACTCACAAACACAGATTCTTGTAATTATAGTGCAATGTTCATGTTTGTGCCTGTGATACAGTTGAAAGTTCTCAGATGCTTTTTTACCTTCATTTGTCAGATCACAATTGAAACGGTCAAAATTACTTGTTCAACTCTTAATCTGTTCATTTATGCATATCATAAAAGCAATTACTTATTCTTATGAACAAATTACCATTGCTTTTGTACATTCATGCTCTTTCATAGGTTCTTTTTAATTACGTTACATTTTAATTGTGTATGAAACATGTGAGGCAAACGTGACGTCATTTACAAAACAGTCAGTATTGCAGATATTTTCCAGGTCAAACTTTAGGTTTATATTTGGAAGTCCACTGTAACACTTTGTCGCTCAAAAGAGGTTTCTTTGGAGTCCTGTGCCCTTCTGTTACATTTTGGCCCTCAGTGGAGCCAAACTGAGGAACTGGAGGAATTTCTCCAGGGTGGACAAGTACTCCTCAGGGTGTCGCCTAAGGTGGCCTGCATGTGTCGAATCCTCCCATTTCTTCTCTGTGACACTCATTCCTCGTTTCCTCCAGAAGGCACTGATCTCTTCCATTCCCAGCGGGTCGCACAGCACATCGTTCTCACAGAAGTAGAACAGGGCTGGCGCGGTGACCGGATTGTTCCAGAATACGTTGAGGCTTTTGTTGAAGTATGCTACCGTGTGCTGTTTGAAGGCCCAAAAGTAAAGCATACTGCCGTGTTTCACTAAGTTCTCGAAGCGAGGGAATATGTTCTTACCTAGGCCTGAGGAGATAAAGAGTCCAAATGTTGGAGCAAACACTTTAGAGGTTTGAAATTCAGTAAGTAATTAGTTGAAACCAAAGCACTACAGTTATAGACACAGCTCTAAACCACCTTCCCCTTGAACGTCTACACATTAAGGCCTGCTGTCCAGACAAACTCACCAATCGCCATCCTCTCCAGAGAGCCCATCACCAGGCTGTCGTAGATCTGGCCCCTAATCCTCTGGGTGAGTTCCTGATACTTGAGCGTGTCCTGGGACACGTGCACCAGCAACTGGGTAAATGTGAAAGCGCCTATGGAAAAGGCATGCACGAGCAGGGGGCGTGAAACAAACTGCTCACTTTGAAGCACGTCTAGCACCCGTGCTCCATAGTCCAGCCCCCATCGAGGCCACAGGAACAGACTCACCTGAAGGCAAGGAGTTAAGGTACAGAGAGAGATGTGAAATTCAGTGATGGCACAGATGAACTTGCTTGGATGAAGAGTTCAGAAAAACAACAGACTGGATTTCAGAGCAGTACACAGCGGTGGAGAGAGACGATAAGTGGACAAGGTCTGAGCTAGGCTAGTCAATGGGTTTGTGGTCGAGGAGACATGACACATTTCTCCAGTTGACACATAGAAATTTCGACACATAGAAAAACTCATAAAGAGTTATGTCAAGCAGCCTCAAAGAAAGACGTTTGTTGGCTACCACGAGAGAATATGCGGTGACGGGATCTCATTGAAGGTAAACTCGGAGAGGTAAACTTTCACCTCGGCTCATCTGGACAGCCAATACATGTTTTCTGGGTGTAATGGTTCACTGGATCAGCAGTTTAACTTTGGAGCGCAACAAAGCCGCAACAAAAGACTCAGAGGCAGGCCCATTTGAGATTAAAATTCAGATTAAGATGGAATGCATGGTTAATTTGTAGCCACTGTGGGGGTGTATGAGGTTGAGACACTGAACCAGATCTATAACTTCTTTACATGAAGTACATCACTGACCCCATTTAGCGCACCTGTGGAGCCGCTTAGGAGATTGGTGCTCACGCCTAGAAGGAACAAACTGTCTTAAGGTTTGAGAAGTTTCTGCTAATGAGATACAATCCTTGTTTCCCTTCTGAAGATTAGGATTTTGCTTGATATGTCCGATCAAAAAGAACCAAACAAAAAGCTTTACACAACAAGAATCAGCCTAAATGTGGTGTTTTGGAAGAGTTGAGAGGCTGCATCACTTCTTTGGAAAGCAAGTTGCTAAAGTAACATAATATTGCGACTGAGTGCTTTTGATACCAATTAATAAGTACAGCAATTGTTATCATTTTAAGTAGTGAGTAAAAAGTAACTTATTATCCATCCTGAGTAACTTGCCCAACATGAATCACAATGCCTGCTCACCTCACTCTCCACAACGAGCACATCAAAGCCAGTGCGGAAGTAGATGTCACAGTACTTGGCCACAGCATGGGGTTGAGACCCCAACCACGGCATCATCAGAAGGAGAGGTTTGGCTTTGACAGGGGCTGGGGTTCCGGAAGGTTCAAGGGCAGCCGTCTCGTTTAGGTAGAAGGTGATGTTCTTGCTGATTCGGTGAGCTGTGACCCCACTACTGATGACCCGGGGTAGCATGGTGACAGCTAGACGTCCTTAACACGGGAGGTCAGGGAGCCAGTTGGAAAGGGTGGGTTCAAAGACGCTGGGAAAACTTCATTAATAAAATGAAAGAAAGCGGGAAAATGTTTAACATGTAGTCATTTAGCAGACGCTCTTATCTACGTTTAAATCTAAGCATGGAACGGTGAAAACTTTAATTGCATGGTAGCTCAATTATCCGTGCCATAATTAGTAGACGAGACACCATTGAAATGTTTGAGGTATATCACAACAAATTAACTTGTCTAGCAGGCTATTGATGTTGTCGAAAAAAACAAATGCAAGGGAAAACTACACCAACAGCCACAATTGAACAAAAACCTAAATAAACCTAACTAGTCCAGATCGACTACTTGCCACAACGCCGTAGTAGTAGTAATCACAATGTTCGAGTTGAGACTTACTATTCTGAAATCAATCACGATTGAAAGTGATAAGTACTAATTTAATCGGTATGCTAAAATATGCGTGCATAATGACATGAAAAGCGATTTACACGATCGGTTATAGTTAGCTAGATAGGTCGAACTTCACCCATGCACACCGGGCATCTAACAACTTTGGCCCGCCCCCAAATTATGCAATGTAGCCTACAATACTTACCATTCAAAATAAGCGACTTGCTGCTCTCTCTATATATACAGCTAGAGCATTTTATTATAATCTATTACATAATAGCTACCTACCTTTAATTATCTTGTTAACTACATCTGTCTAAACCACTTTACGCCTTGATATGGTTTCATAACTGATCACTGAGTTGATTTTATAACTTGTTTTTCAGCTTGGCCCCTTTCACATTTTGTTGCGCTTGTCGATTTTATGCCGCGAAAGAAACTGCGAGCTTAGTTTAGCCTAGCCTAGTCTTAAATAAGCGAAGAACAGGGAAAAACGCATGTGCTCTTCTCTTGTGGTTGTTCGTCATGCAATAGCCTAGAAACGGACACAAACACATTTTACAACAAGCATGCAACAGCTTCCCTGACCACCTAAAGGCTACACAGACATTGGACAAATTTAAGACTGGCCTAAAAACCTTTCTATTCAGGAAGGTGTTTCTTACTTTTAAAATTTATTTTATTATAGTTGGTTTATAACTATGTGCTTGCTGTGTACTGTGGCACTCTGAGATTCAGCTGAATGTAGAGTGCGTTATAAATTAAATGAATTATTATTTTTCATTATTATAACATGTACTTTATGTAATGGGCATGGGGATGACTTGTAAAAACAGGGGCCAGCTAGGCTACCATCTGTGTGTGTGTAGCCAGTGAGATGTGGGGGTTGTTGGCCATGCACAGAGCTGAGCTCATTTGTTTGACCAGGTATTGTTCCCCTCTGGACTCCTCAGTTCCGCTGGGTTGGTGGCTTCCTGTGCTGTCATCAGACAGGGTTCAGCCACAACCAGCCTGGAGGTCTCTTCTCTCAGAAATTATGGAGAAATTTACGCTTAAACGATAAAAGGATCTTTTCGTTGCCGCCGAGTACACACTGCACTTTATTGAAGTCAAGTTTCAAGAATAATTATTGTCTTCTCATGCTTTTTATTGATAATCCACAGGCACATTTGAATGGAAAATATGTAACCAATCAGTTTTAATGCCTCATACTTTACTCTGCGCAGCCTTTAAACTAAATGTGGAACAGCATCTATTTTAGAGTCAGCCAATAAGGAATTGAATTAGGACATGGGTCTGGACTTCCCCCACTGGGAAATGAACAGCCATCAGTCAACATGGGAGGGGGCAGAGTGGTGGTGGTAGTGTAGGTTGAGCATAGATGTGAGGAGATGTGGAGGAGATTAGGACTGAGGAGGGGTGTGTGTGTGTGTGTGTGGGGGGGGGGGTGATAGCACAGAACACTGTGAAAGAGGACAGATCTCTGAAGATGTTGCTATAGCAGGCCATCAGTGATGACTCATCACCAACAGGGATAGAGAGTCATGTGAATGGCAATCGGCGACATTGCCTCACTCATTAGAATATCATGTTAACAAGAACTGAAACACACACTCTCTCTTTTGATACACACCAACTACACACTGACCAGTGTGGCAAAAGTTTTTACCAAATAAGCTCCCAAATCAACTGAAGCACAGACATATCCAGTTCTATAGCCTAAAAGTACTATATTACTATGTTTCTGTATGTTACATGCTGAGATTTATGCAATTCCTCTCTACTATTTCATAATGCATATTAGTAGAGTATAGTGCTTCTAGCACTGTGTCTTGGTTTGTACAACCTTTAAAGGACCCCCCTCCCCCTTCAAATACTATTTATTGATCTGATCTTAACTCAGAGTTGTGTACCACCCACTAGCCAATGAGGCTCATTTGTTCTCGGTGACATTGGCTAGTGTTTTCCACTAGTGTTTGTGTCTGTGTGTGTGTGGATGGCTGGGTGTGTGCGTGCGTGCACAATCAATTTTTTTGAACCATCCCATAACACCAGCCCTCTCCCCTTTCTGATAAATAATTTGCTCAGTGAGGTGTAAGGAGAAAGAGAAACGGAGCAGGAGAGAGACGTCGAGAGAGAGAGAGAGAGAGAGAGAGAGAGAGAGAGAGAGGTGGGAGATACTCAGTAGGACTGTTACCCTGCTGCTGAGAAGAGGAGGAGGTTGGATCGAGGCTCAAAGGTGCGGCTGGGTCTTTGCAGCGGCAGTGCTGGACTGGTGGGAGTTTGTCTCATGTGCCTGAGGTCCCATGGAGACGGAGCGACGCTTTCCACAGTGAGTACAAGAGAACAGAGCACTACCGAGAATAACAGCAGCAATGTGCACAGCGGCATGTGAGAGAGAGAGAGAGAGACAGCAGAATGCGGCAATGTGGGGGCATTTATGAGACAGGAGGAGCTCTCAAACAGACCAGTAAAAAAGAAAGAGAGAGAGAGGACAGAAGATGGGAGAAATGAATGATTTACCATGCATTGCTGAATTCTAGCCTGCTGTGTGTGTGTGTGTTTTGCAAGACAAAACATGCATATAGTTGTATATTTGAGAGGTATTGGAACATTGTAGCATTGTTGGGCATAAGTGGACAAATTCCTGATCTCTGTTGTTTTTTTTCCACCCGCAGATGAGCTGAACCAGACATGCTCAGGACCTGAGGCCACCATGTAATAGGAAAATGACATCCACACACAACATGTAACTGTTCAGTGTCGTGTCCAGCTTCTCCACCATGACTGCCCTGTGGACATGGTCTCTTCTGCTCTCCCTCGCCCACCCTGCTCTGGCCCTCACTAGAGAGGACGCCACGGACACACCACTGCAAATCACTGATGCAGAGGAAGACAATCTTGCCGGAATGTTAAACCCCCTAGTGTGGCCCACGCAGGCTTCTGTAGTTCTCCCAGTGAGAACCAAAATGGTGGACTTTCTGCCAGTGCCTATTGGTTGGTTGACACCAACCTCAGAGGATTTTATCTGGAAGGATGCCACAGATGAGTTCAGAGGAATTATTGGTGAATATGCTGATATGGCAGATATCTCAGAGAGGCCAACTAGTTCCTTTCCTGGTGAAAGACCACCAGAAATCCCTGGTTCCACAGACAAAAGTATGATCTCACAGACAGATTCCCATCCTCCACCAGGGACTTTATCCAGGGACAGGCAACCCCACTTTACTCAAGCACCCGGACGTGGGACAACTAAGAGGAATACCACAGGCATATTAGGACAAAACCCTTGGACTCTCCCAGTCTTGCAGAGAGAGGTTACCGGTAGTTCTTCATCCCTCCTTCCTTCCAGCCTGGTCCAGACAGGTAGCACCCCAAACTCAAACTCCTCCCCTTTACCACCAACTGGAGTGTCAAGGGAAGGCCTGCCCACCCCTGCCCCCTCCAAGCCCCTCCTCCTTACCCCTCCAACGACAGACAAGGCTAAACCACCTGTTGACCAATCAGACAGCCTAACAGAAGAGCCGGGGGCGTCAGCACCCATGGTAGAGGACACTGGAAAGGGATTCCTGAACTTTACGAAGGACTTCTCAAACACGGGCAGTAACAGCACGGGGAAAGATAAAGGTATGGTACTCTCCACCACCACTCCCCTCCCCCATCTGTGGAAGCACTGGCCCAGTTTAACAACCTCTCCCCCCCCCCCCCCCCTCCACATCTTTAAATGATGGACGATGCTTCTTTGATGCTTTTTATGGAAACCGCAGAGCTTGTCTTGTTTCTGTTTGAGGTTGGCTTCTGGAAAATAGCAGTGAACACCACAGAGCTAGTGTGCTGTTTTGTACTGCAGTGTGTGTGATATGTATTCTGCTGGCAATTACAACTGTTTTACATTCATAGAGCAGTTTGCAATACAGTTACCAGGATCTCCTCTCTCTATCCCCCCCTTTTCACCTGTATAGCTCCCTTTCCCTTTTCTCTTCATCTCTTTTTTCTGTCTCCCCATCTCTTCCTCACAGCTCCTCCTGTGCCCTACATAACAGGAAGCAGTTACAGTTCTTGTTCTATGTAGTGTACTGCGGTCCTCTCCCATGCCCTGTCAGACGGTGTAATAAAAGCACACATATGATGGCCTGACATGTGATTCTAGAAGTAGGATGAGAGGTACATTCAGAGGCACGCAGGGTTGAAGAGGTCTGAGGGGGGTGAACTACATGACAAAACTGGGTTAGATGATCTCCCACCTCTGACAGTCAGACAGTCTGTCTGTCTGTCTGTCTGTCTGTCATACCCCCCTTCCCCCACTTCACCAACCAGAACACAAATGCTTATACACACACACACAGACTCAAATATAAACACACTAAACTTAGGTATGGGGTCTGCCATGGGTATTTGTATACATCTATTACGCAAGGATGATTTGCTACAATGAAATACGTTAGCACACATGCAAAACATCATGCAACGTTAGAAATAGTGTAGAATTAAAAATTGTTCAGTGCAGCAAAAAAGTCAATACAACCTAATCTATCCATACACTCCCCTTCCCCCCTCTCTCTCTGTCCCTCTACACACTCTCTGTTTGACCCAGTTAGAGATTCCCAGTTCCAAGCCAGTTGTTCTATAATGGATCAACTCATGTCATACACTTCAGTCTCTCTTTCTTCATCTTTCTTGCCTTCATATTCAATGGCATGCATGCGTGCATGGTAATAGTTTTAGGACACTCCACCAATCCGTCCTCTTTACCTTGTGAAAGTGTGTGAAAACTTTATTATCCAGACAGATAGTGGGATAAGGGCCATCCAATCAGCGCCAACTGGAGGAAACATGAATCAATCAACCACATTACTGATGGCAATTCGTTGCCATGCCGATCATGTATCTAACAATCCAACAATCTATCAGAGCATGCTGATTGCCCAGTTCATGAAAATATAAGATATTTAAGATAAACACTGGCGGAAAGCAGAGTTGGTTAGATGGACTTGTGGAGATAAACACATGAGCAGAGATCAGGCTGAATGTTAGGTGGCTTAGCTGTTATTGGAAGTATTCACACTGAAACACTCGGTCATTCTCATGGGTCTTCTGTTTTCTACTTAGGTCATAATCTCACACACATTTCCACCATCTTTGTCTCGGTTTCACAGGTAGAACTTCAAATGAAGAGTGGTGGGACCCGGAAACCAATGAAACATCTGTTTCACCTGACTGGAACGTGAGCTCCCTTACCCCACCCAGCAACACGTCTGGTCAACCCTTGAACCCAGCGGACCCAGACGACATCACCTCCAAGCAACCCCTGCGTCCTTCTCTGGTTTTGATCCCTCCTCTCTTTGTGCCTCTGTATTCTGATTGGAACTCTGCCATGGCCACATGGGGACTGGCCTGGGAGGCACACGTCTATGGCTTGGCTTCTGTGTTCGCTGGGTTCGGTTTGATCTCTGTCCTCTGCTTGTTAGGCTTGCCCCTGCGTTGCCCCGCCGGCAGCCCCTATTTCACCGTCCTGCACCTGCTCCTCCTGGCCACTGGGGGAGTCCGAGCTTTTTCTCTCCTCTATGACGCCTACAGTCACCAGGACCGCCTTCCTCTCCTGGGCTCTCTTCTTCTGTCTGAGCTCCCGCTAGCCTGCCTCACCTCTGCCTTCTCTCTCTCCTTCATCCTCCTTTCTCAGCGTTCGCGCATGCGCCTCTCCCTCCGTTTCTCCCTCTCTGCCCCCCTGTCGACCCCGCCCCGGCCCTGTCTGTTGCTCGGCCTCTCCCTGCTTCACTTTGGCGCCTCCCTGGGCTGTGTGGGCCTCCTGCAGCTCCTCCCCAGCCTCCCTGCCCTGCTCCTGCTCCCCCAGGGCCTGTTTGTGTCCCTGTGCCTCCTCCTCTCCTGCTCCTACCTCCTCTTCTACTGCCACGTTCGGGCCGACAACACGCACATCTACCAGCTGAGGGACACCGGCGAGGAAGGGGGGTCTCCCGAGATTGGCCCACCCGCTAGGTGTCCATTTGCGGAGGTGGGGGAGTGGGGTAAGGCGGCGGGGGCGGGGGTGGGGGCTGCCCTCTGTTTGATGGGGTGCGGAGGGCTGCAGCTGTATGGGATACTGCATGCCCTGGGACTGGGTGGGGTCAGTGCGGGGGCGGGGTTCCAGCCCTGGCCCTGGTGGGGCTATCAGATGGGCTGCAGACTCTGCGAGGTGGGGGTGTGTCTGTCCCTGTCGCTCATTGGGGCACAGCCTCTTTTATGTCACACTAGCTCTTCCTCCAGGACTACATCGAACCCTCGACCGGGGTCCTGGTCGCGACTGCCCTGTGTCTCCACCTCCACGGGGCCCAATCACTCTCCTCGGGCGGAGAACAAGTCCCCCACCCTCCCCCCACACTACCCTTGGTCCCCGTCCCAGCAGGACAAGCTGGTGGTCTGTGAGGTCATCACTAAGAGCCCGTCAGAAAACCTGCCTCTCTACTCGCTGGCGGACCCCCCTCAGAATGGGCCAGGCTTGCCCTCCAATCCCAGCCACACCAGGAGCTCCATACCCCCACTCCTCCCCAACCCTCCGAGCCCCCCAGGAAGACCCAGAGATGGGGTTGATTGGCACTTCTCCCTGGACAGTGCCACTCTTTACAGTGACTCTACTGTGGACCTGCGTCCTCCTTCTCCCATAAACCTGTCCCGCAGCATAGACCAAGCCCTGTTCAGTGAAACTCTCTTCCCCCATGGTCTTTTCAGCCCTCCTAGGCTGTTCCATGCCTCCTCCAGCCTCTCACTAACCTCCCCCAGCCAGGGAGACTCATACCCAGGCTCCCACTCAGCCAGTAGTCCCCTCTACCGTACCTCCTCCTGTGGAGACGTGGACCAGGATGACTCCATGTCCCGGTCGCGGCTCTCTCAGCCAGACCACGACAGAACTCCGGGATCCCCTGACCCCTGTGGATGGAAGAGAAGTAATGCCAGCTCTGTGGGCCAGGTTTCTCTGAGCAGCTCATCCCAGGGACTGTGTTCTAGTCCCATTGATAAAGTGAAGAGTCGTTTCTGCCCCCGAGCCACCAGGGGGCAGCACCTCCCCCAGAGCAGCCTGCCACGGTCCATCCCCCACATGCCGCACCACAGACGCTACCGCACCCTGAGCTCGGCCTCCCAGTACAGCCAGGGGGAGGGCAGACTTGCGGGGACGGAGCACCTGAGTGAGAGCAGGCAGCTGGAGCGAGACCTGGCTGTCCAGGCAGAGTTCATCAACGTGTGTAGACAGATAGACTCTCTTAGTGTGTGTAGTGATACTATTGACCTATAGGAAGTTAGATTTAAATGGTTATAACATTTGCCAATTTTACGCTCTTTCTGGTGAAAAGATGGGGATTTTCTCATAAATATTTATTAATGCGGTGGATGAAATGCCTCAGTGAAACTTGAGACAAGCCTAATCATGTTATAGTAGTGCTAGCTAGTTCCAAAAACAAACAATCGAGATCGATTGTGAGTCTGCAAAATTAAATGTTGGATTTGTAACTGAAACATCATTTGATGTTGAAGGTTTGTCCCCATTTGACTTTCTTTCTATTGATCACCAGTCATATAAATCCTTTTAGAGACGTATACATTAAAGCCATTGGCACCATTTTATGTCCATAGATTCCATACTGATGCTCTCAAACTCCGACTGAGTTGTGTTCCCAGCAAGCACATTCAAGGCAGGGTACTTTAGACACTACCAAGTTGGCCCTGAGGTGCACAACACAACAACATTAGTGAAGCAAACCAAAGCTGACAACCTAATAGCATAAAATTACAACAAATGAAACACTTGCAATAAGGCCGGGATTTATGTGGGGGATGTTTTGGGATATTTTGACTTGAATATATAGAATTTTATTGAATAGATTTTATAGAATAAAATTACCGGGACGAGTTGGGTGCCAAAACAGAAATGCAGTAACCCCAAGATCCCTTTGGGTCTTTTCCTCAATGATGACACACAGCTGAGGAGCAAGGCGTGGGGGCTTGTTCCCAATCCTCTCTGCAGTCAGTTGAAGCTGCACAGACTGCTTTCTGTAACACAAGTGATGCTCTAGTGACATCTACTGGAAAAACATGGGCATTATGCCATTGAAAATAGTGTACTGGATTGAACTGCCAAATTTCTGCAAGTACTTCTATCTTTACAATATGGAATACATCCAGTGGTATGTATACTGCTGTTATGATGTGCAGATTTGATTATCTGTGTTGTTGTTAAAACAAATCAGGTTATTTTCTAATTGCTTTCGTAAAACATGCATACTGCTGCTGTGCCCGTTTGATGCCATACAAAATGCTCTGTAAATAATACGCTACATTGAGATTTAAAATGGTCTCGTAAATCCTATACAAAAGGGGACATAATGGATATGTCGTTAAGAATAAATATAGAATGCTTAAGTGTAAAACCACTGTTTTTATTTAACAGTTCTGTACACTGGTAACTCAAATAAAAATGTGCACTTAAAGTACAAACTCAAAGGTCAAAGGTGAATTTGCCTGCTTTGTGAGTGTTTTTACTCAAAAGTCTACATTTCCAACAAACTCAATTATTCTTGTAACGTAATGCTTGAGATCTGTTTGCTGCTGTTCAGCAGTGCTTTGTAATCGCTTAGAATCTAGTTTAGGCTGCTTTGTAATGTTCTTTGACGGTGCTAAAGGTGTCACTCCCTGATCTTTATAGAAATATCATAATCCAGTTTTTAGCTTCATATAACTTTAATTTATTTTTGAGATTTTCTGTTGAAAACATAAAGGTCCCATTAACATGGAAGCTTTATCAAAACACACAGCATGGAAGTACTAGTTTAACCAACCTATTCCTCTTTACAAGGATGTTGTATTTAAGATTTAAAAGCCTGAGAGTGAAGTTGGCTTTAAATGATATGCAATGTATCCAACAAAGAAAAAACTGGAAATTCAGATCAAACAGATAATTATATCATAAATGTTTATTTTTTCATTTCCTATTCCTTAAACGTTAGTGAGTTCAATGCACACAACATGTTTCTAACACCCACAATGATATGTTACAGTATACAATTTCAGGATAAACTAATAGGTCAACAAACCACATTCTGCCACTTATTCCCAACACTGCCATATGATTGAAGAATAAGATAACAGACGTTGACTAATAGTATGTAGAATATACCTTTCTGTTGTAAGGCGCTCTGGTTTAACATGTCCCTGATTTTAAGGCTAATGCCTAGCTTTGATCTCCTAAGCTCTACTGTCTCTTTTAGAGATCTCTGCTATACCTTCATAAACAAGACTACCTCTAGGCACAGTTGAGACCTAGCTCACAGTGCAAGGCTATCCAGAGTTGTGCACAGCTGTCCTAGTGGACAGCGACAAAGCATGGCATCACTGTCCCACAATTGTACAGGGCTGAAGTTCTCAGGGGATTGGGGCTGGGAGAAGAGGGGTGGGGTGCGGAGGGGGGATGTGTGTGACCCAAACTAAACAAGCAGAGGCTGTTTAAGAACAGCTGTTCATCTGGCTCATACAACTCCCAGGTTCATGGGGCAGACTGAACAGGTTCTCCATTCACACAGACAGTCCCTCTTGCTGTACATGACTGGCTCTCTGCAATGTGCCAGTACAGGCAACCACACACAGGAACAATCTCTCATAGAGCACTGTGTGTGTGTGTGTGCATGCGTGCGTGCAGGTGTGTGTGTGCACGTGTAATACTATAAAACACCAAAGATAGAAGAGAGAGCAGTTGGTTGAACCATCAGGTGGTGGTAGTTTGGTCAGTGGTGTCCATTATTCTTCATTGTTGTAGGAGCGGGCACATTAGGGGCCCCCCGCGCGCTGGCCTTACTTCCTGCCTCAGTATAGTCGCTTCTCGTAACTGCAGGACAACACGTATACATCAGATCGCAGTATCTGGCTATGACAACTGTAAATATCAAATAGGCTGTAGCAGAATGAAGCAGATAGGAGTACATGGTGTACTTACATGGCAAAAAAGAATATCTATAAAGTGTGCATGATATGGAGAAGAGAGAAGACAAGACATGTTGATGTTGAATTTATAGCTGAAGACTTGTACATAACAGGCAGGGGGGGATCATGGCCACTCAAAGCTGAAGTTTTACCCCACGTCTGCACAAACTGCAATAGCATTACAGAGGACACCATCATTATACTGGATTACTTGACATCATACTAAGAGGCAACTGGCTGAGGTGTCGCTTCTACCAACAGAGACCCCGTCCTCATGGAAACGACAAGCAGCAGACATGCCAAGCGGATGACAGGACACAGACAAGGAGAGACACAGGCCACAGGGTGGATCGCTGATCACACAGAGCGCAGGATGGCGAAGGGACGCCGGAGCGTGAGTCAGACTTACGAGTGGAGCCCGTGGACTCCTCCTTCCACCTGGGCAGACATGGTCCTCTTTTCAAACTTCAGCTCCCCGGAGTACATCATAGACCTGGGAGAGGACCGCACACATCAGTGCAACTCTATCACTCATACTGACACCCAGACATAAACACACACACACACACAGTCTTACCGCAGTATGGACAGGCTCTTAGCTCCTATGTCTTGACAGCCATGTTGAATTCCAGCGATGAGGTATGGGGCAAACTTGTGGATGGAGCCTTTGTCCTGGACCGAGCCCGACACACCCTGTGCTACCTTCACCTTGTCCCCTTCACTAATCACACACAACATAGGCAGAGAAAAACTGCTAACGCACACTACCCAAGCATAGAACACTTTAGGTGTACAACAGCATGCCTAGGTGTTACTGTAGAGAATCTTCCTCTCCACCCCTCCCTTCCTCCACCTCTCAAATTCCCCTATCCCTACCCCACCACACCCCTCTCCATGTAATTTAGTCATTTAGCAGACGCACCACAGCGACAGTACAGTAAGTACAGGGACATTCCCCCCGATGCAAGTAGCCTGAAGTGCCTTGCCCAAGGACACAATGTCATTTTGCATGGCCGGGAATCAAACCGGCAACCTAACCAATAAATAGCCGAATTCCCGAACCGCTCAACCATCTGACCTCCCAGTTTCTACCTGAAGTAACGCTTCTGACTGTTGCTGTTCTTCTCCATGGCATCCAAGGAGCCCATGCCACGGTACTTCTTCAGGCGCACGCCATCCGAAAAGAAATATTCCCCAGGAGCCTCGGTGGTTGCCGCCAGCAACGACCCCATCATCACTGGAGGAGGGAAGAAAAGGGAAGTGCAAGGCGGAAGGAGGCCGGATCACAGCTTCGCCTCTCTCATCCGTACATTCCCGCTTACTCCGTCACTCTCTCTATCTCACACACACACACATACATGCGGAAACAAAAACACACACACCTGTAGATGCTCCGAGGGCCAGAGCTTTCACCACGTGCCCAACAGTCTGAATTCCTCCGTCCGCGATGACGGGCACACCAAAACGGCGGGCGTACTCGGCCACCTTGTACACCGACGTGCCCTGGGGACGTCCGCAGGCCATCACTGTGTCGGGACGACAAGGAACACGACGCCATCAGTCCCCCCACGGCCCGGCTCGGCTCGGCATCGTACAAGCCGCGTCTCCGTACCCCCGTTTCACCTCTTTGACTCTCTTTCCTCACCCCTCCGCCTCGTCTCATACCTTCCTGGGTGATGCAGATGGAGCCACAGCCCATGCCCACTCTGAGGGCGTCTACGCCGGCATCGATCAGGTTCTTGGCCTGGGCGGCAGTCACCACTGCGCAAAGAACAGAGAGACAGTGGGGGGTCGGCAACCACAGTGACACACAGGACAAGCAGAAGAGAAGGGATGGCGGAGGGGGGGGGGGGGGGTAAGACGATGGGGAGCGAGGGGGCGGGGCTTGGGGGAGACTGACCGTTCCCTCCCACCACCTGCAGCTCTGGGTACTTCTGTTTGATGTAGTTGATCAGGTTGATCTGATAGACTGAGTTCCCTTGTGACGAGTCCTGAGAAAAGCAGAGCAGTGCACAGCTGGTCATGGACCTGCTGAAGCTAAACACCGCCACCTTCATCTTGGAGGAGCATCGTGAGGTTCTCCCGGAGCGGGCTCATCTGCATGTCAACCACAACCTCACCCCAGGTTTATGAGAACCAGACCCACCAGAACGATCACGTCAACCCCGGCTTGCATGAGCAGTTCCAGGCGATACTTGTCGTCCTCCCTGGTGCCGATGGCCGCACCGCACAACAGCTGCTTGCGTGAGTCTTTGGAGGCCAGGGGGTAGTCTCTGTTCTTCTTCAGGTCTGTCCTGGCGATGATGGCCACCAGCTCATCGCTGTCGTTGACGATGGGCAGCTTACCTGTCAATCACACACACACAGCAGGCTCAGGAACCAAATCTTCATCACCTGACCTGGAGGATATGACAGTGGAGTTGTGACCTGGGTGCCAGCTACCTTTCTTACTGCGCTGCAGGATATCGTTAGCCTCTTTCAATGTAACACCAGCCGGTGCAACCACTAAATCTTCCCTCTTGGTCATTGCCTGGAACAAAATAGTTCAATCACAAACATGGTTCACATCATCAGTGATATTTAGTGACTACATTTTGACCAAACTCACGCACTCACACAGGCCTGAACTCACCTCCTCCAGAGGTCTATCGTGGTCCTTCTCGGACAAGAAGTCGATGTCTCTCGAGGTGATGATACCCACCAGCTTGCTGCCCATCTTCCCCGTCTCAGTAACGGGGATACCGGAAAAGCCGTGGCGTACCTTGGCCTCGAACACATCCCCTACCGTGTGACGAGGACTCATCACCACTGGGTCTGTGATGAAGCCCTGCTCAAATTTCTGACAACCAAAAAACAAACAAACAGGTCAAACCGTGCAGAAACGCAGCAGCTCATTTCGACAACAAAGGGGCTGAATGAACCTCCCTCACCTTGACCCTGCGGACCTCGTTAGCCTGGAACTCAGCGGTACAGTTATGATGGATGATTCCAATCCCGCCCATGAGCTGAGAAACAACCAACGGAAACAATAAAAAAAAGGCTTTCATTTAAACAACAGGTACCAACAAAGACCCATTGATGAAAAACAGTACTCACTGCCATAGCAATGGCCATAGAGGACTCTGTGACAGTGTCCATGGGGGAGGAGATCAGGGGGGTCTTCAGGGTGATCTTCTTGGTCAGGGCTGAGGTCAGATCCTGGTGATGACACGTGGGACACACAAACACAACCAGATCTGTGTTGTTGATCTGCAGAATTGAACACATAGTGCCTCTGTGGGAAATGATTTGTTTTGATCCTGTCGTGGCCTATGAACATACAGCAGACAAACACCTCTTTATGCATTTTGCTGTGGTAATTCCCAAAGCGTGTGGATATTAGTAAAAAGGGACCTACTGATGTCATCAGTTATGTCACACTCAGTTATGAGTGTGACAAGCCACCAGTCAGTCTGCGTATGCAATGAGCTAGCTTAGCATCATTTGTGTCTGAGAATTGTTAGGCGACGCAGGTGTGCGTTGCTTAGCAGACGGTACGAGCCCTGTAACCTCAGCAGGAAATTAACAATCCCTGTAGAGATCACAAGACTACAATAAAAAAAGAGAGCAAATTGAAATGTAGGTTGAAAAGCTCTAAATCCAGTAATTAGGAAATTGCATCAATTGTTGTGGAATATGTAAGAATATGTTAAAGTTTCTTAAAAGGGCTGAGTCACAATGCAACAATCAGACACACACGCACACACACACACTGTTATGTATGTAAGTCTCAGAGGACGAGATTTAATCCTGAATGCATGTGTGAACATGCTCAAAGAAAAAGCTGGTTGATGCTTACACACACACGCATGTATACACACACGCACACACACACACGCATGCATACACACACGCACACACACACACACGCATGCATACACACACGCACACACACGCCTGGGTCCCCTTGAACCAAATCAAATGTCATGGTTCTGTCAGTATAAATTGGCCAGCAGGACAGGTCTTCACACATGAGTCAGCTGGGAAAAAGGACACAGTCTTCAGAGAGGCTGAGCATGGGGTCCAGAGCGACCATAACACACAGACCAAAAACAATGATGTCCCAAACACAGCCAGGGATACTCACTACTTCATCTGATGTGAAGTCTATGAACCCAGGAAGGATCAGGAAGTCACTGTGAGAGGGAAGAGCAGAGGACAGAGATGCAGCAGGAAAAGAAACCACAAGAAAACTACAATCACAGAGACAATCGACTCCAATCAACAACAACAACAAAGTCAACAGGTCGACTTCAGACAAAGCAGTCATCAGCAGTGGTAATCTTTTCCGAGAAAGGACTGGATGGTTTCCTTCTCACATCCCCTATCTGTTCACACGTGACCTCAGCCATTACAAAACCGTTTATCCTGCATCCACTCAACCTAGTCTGCAAAACCAATTCGCCCACGCCCCCACATCTTCCACCCTGAAAGCCTTTCCAGTCGAGAAGATGCACCAGCACCATGTGACATCGTCCTGGGTACACATTACATATGGGCATCACTCTAACAAAGTTGACCTTCCCACAATAATCCTCTCTGTAAGAGCAAGCCGATGGCTCACAGCTTTCACAGTGAATGTTCACTGGAAAACTTCACATGGCACAACACATCAGAACATGAGGCTTTAAACAGGGACCTTACTTGTATGTGAGTCCGTCACCGATGGCAAAAAGTTGTTGCGCTGTCAGTCCATCCTCCGGTACGTACCCTGTCCCCCCGCTGATCAGGTAGTCTGCCATGCTGTACACACGGTCAATACACACACACACACACACATACACACACACACACACACATAGGGCTTGTCGTTTTCAACCAGGATTTGTAGTTTTAAATATAAAGATTATGGCTATGATGCATTGTTAATCCCGCTCTGTCACATATCCTCACATAAGCTCCTGCTTATGAAACTGATATGGTCATGTCCCCATTACTACAACACACAGTCCAACATGTACCACCTTGCAGCCCACATTACTCTTTTACGGTTCATGTTTCGTGCAAATGTAATACACTATGGTTACTTCGCAAAATAACTTTCAGTCTGGCACTAAAGATGCACCTGAGGAAAGTGTTTGTAAATACACTCCCTGTTGGTCTGTGACACTATAACCACCTGTGAGTAATGTGAGCAACAAATTTATAAAAACGTAGCCAGGCGAATGGAAACTTCTCTGTGACAGGAAGTGACAACCATAGGCCAGGTAAGCAGATTTGGTTACGTCACTGTGTCTTGGTAGCAGCTCAGGGGCTTTAATAAGAGGCCAGCCAACATCAGCGAAGAGTGAAAACACAAGCTGAAAGACGTCCACCAGTTGACTTACTCAGGAAGTGACTGCTTACTCGACAGAAACACAAACTCACAAGCAAAAGCGTAATTGATTAGCTTGATGACTGGATTTAGCTCAACAGTGTCTAGTGCCAGACTGCTCTGACCAAAACATAGCACGTTTGTGTGGGTTGAACTTTTTTTGTGTGTGTGTGTCTGTGAGTGTGTGTGAGTGAGTGTGTGTCTGTGTGTGTGTGTCTGTGAGTGTGTGTGAGTGAGTGTCGGTTGCTGGGTTTGTCTGCTGTGTGTGTGTGTTTGTTCCTTCAAGACTGACCTCTCAGGTTCATATCCCGCCTGGACACGAGTAGCGTTGTATCTTTGTGCTGCCGTCTCATGCCCATGCCCATGGGGGTTGGAGTGAGGGAAAGGTCCATACGGGGGGTGGGGGTGCTCTCCATCACGGAGCGAGAGGCGGGGCCGGGATGGCTCCATATCTCCCACGATCCTGCGATAGTCAATCTGGTAGGTGTCCCTCTCCCCATCCCCAAAGCGGTCATAACCATGACCCTCCATCTCGGGGAAATCCAGGGCTCCTGCCTCCACGGTCACTGTTGCCTCAGACGCACGCTCACACTCGCACGCCAACCCAATCTCCTCCGGAAGTGCCTTCTTCCCCTGTAGGTTCCCCAAGCAGATCACAGCAGTCCAGAAGGGTTCGAACAAACACACAACCTCCGACACGTCGCTAGTCGTAAGGAACAGGTTCCTTACACCTGACCCGGGTCCTCCAGAGGACACAATCTGTGGCCGTATTTGGTGTGTCCCCTTGCCTGCCTCCCTGTCTGCAAGCACTTCCAGAGTTCTGTCAGTGAGAGACAGAGAAACACACAGAGAGAGAGAGAGAGAGAGAGAGAGAGAGACACAGAGAGAGGGGTGGGGAAACAAGGGCTAGGGGGACTCTGGAGATTTAGAGCAAGATGAGGAGATGCGTCTGTTGGATGTTCCCTAGTCGGCTTGGTGTCGAAGCCCTGGAGGAGGGAGAGTGTAGAGGGAGCCGGGGGGGTGTCAGCCCTCCTGGGGACCTGCAGTGCTAGGTCAGATGAACCAGAGGTGTGGGTAAGACAGGCTACTGTAAACTCCTGAGACAGAGAAGACAGCGTGTGTCTCCAGTCTCCTCAGTTAGAACTGGCTGAGCTTAACTCTGTTTCTGACAGCAGCACACGTCACTCCCTCAAAGAGGATTGGGGGAATTAAAACACGAGAAGGGGGGCCTAGTGCGGATGGAGTACAGGAGGGCGGGGCCAAGGTAACTTTATCATGTGCTGCACATTTGGTATTACCATGGTGCAGTCTGCGTATGTGTGTGTGTGTGTTTGTGTGAGGGCATATGTGTTTGTGTGAGTGTGTTTTGTGTCAGTGTGTGTGTGTGTCTGCTGTGCGTGTTCAAGGAAACCAAACTGAAAGCGACAAACAAATGTCAAATCCCAGGATACCATTTGAAGTAGAACATCTTCCATTGGAGCGCGTGTGTGTTTATCAAGTATGTTTCTATAGAGGTACACCAGTGCAGCTGTGTGTTCGTTTTTGGTATTCATCATGTGTTTTGGTTTTGGTTAATTGCAAAATATTGTCGGACAAACTTGACCAACTTTAAAATGAATAAATAAAATGTCCGTAGGAGGTTGTGACATGTCAGATTAACAGTCAGTACAACTGCTTGGAGAGTGTGTGTCTGATGTTTGAAACACCGACTGAGGCTGACTGAGGGCAACTGAGGCTCTGTTGCTAGGGATGCCCTCAACAACATCATCTGCAGGTGACTGACTGACTGCTAGTGACAGTTACTGGGGGATTGAAGAGAAAAGCCTCTTACCTACTTACCCAGTCTCTCTCTCCCTCTCCCCCCTCTCTCTTTCTGTCTCTCTTTCTTTGTCTGCCTCCCTGGCTTTCTCACACTCTTTCTCACATCCTTTCCTCTCACCATAGACTGCAGCACACAAAGGCCCCATAAACCTCTCTTCGCCATCTCTTCTGCCACCAGTAGGTGGCTATACAGTGTCTTCTTCTTTCTTCTCTTAATTAGTCACATGTTAACATGTGAGGGCTATACTGTACTGAAGGACAAACACACAAATTACATTTCTTTACCTTAAAAAAATTATGTACAGGCAATTTTTTTATTCATGAAAACTGCATATAGCCTAAAGATTATACAACGTTGTGGCGTCTTGCTTACACTTCAGAATATTGAGAGTGAAAGTATTGAATGAAATAAGGTTCTCGTTACATCTTCCAGACTTCAGACTAAGTGGTAGAGGTGATGTGTGGCTCACTGTCTATTCATGTTCCTGTGCTGTAGGAAAAAGCCTGTGGAACCACTTGACAGTTTTACTCTTCTAGACTGCCCCTTCAGCACAATGGGACCGCAGACCATGCCACCTGCTGTTGCATCCACAAGCAAACCGCAGACCACATAACTAAGGCCTCGCACACAGGTACACGCAATGGCCCATATTTCAAAAGCATTCAAGTGTATGACTGCTGTTTTAGGATCCCCAATTATGTATCCTTGATACAATTATTTATCTGAACAGAAAAATCTATTCTACGTCTTCACACATTCTCATACTCTTGATAAATATTCCTCCTGAAGGAGGAATCCTCAATATATAAATGATATAACAATAGTATGCCTTGCAGATAGCAAGCACGCAAATAAAATACTTTACTTGAAGTAATGTGTATGCACCATTAGGAACCACTAGATGGCGATGTAGTTCAGGAGAATTACATACCATGCGTGCTCACAGAGATCCACATAAACACACCACACACATTTTTACTTTCCTCTGCCTTTTATTTAGACTTGAACTTGAGTCCATGCACTCAATGTTGTTTTTGGCATTGATGTCATCAGGCTTCATCTCCCAGCATGGGTCCAATTAGCCCTGAGAGAAACAGATAATCTCATGGTGAGCACTTTCGCTAATGTCTAAATACTCCACCTACCAAAGCAGGGCTCTCCATTTTGGCGTGAGTTTACCATACCACCAACGTTTGGGTGCAAACATCTGGGAGACGGATGGGAGGCTGTTGGTGATGTTTATGATGATGAGCTGGTAGGTAGCATTTAACTTTGTATAACTCGAGATCAACTCGGCAGAAAACTCCGATTTGAGAGCTCTGTTACCTAAGTAACAGCATCCAGAGTGCTGCAGAAAATCATACATACATGTGTAAACAAAATATAATTGTTTTAAATGTTTGTTTACCATACATACATGTGTGAACAACATATAATTTTTTTAAATGTGTGTTTATGTATGTGTGCACTATCTGCAAGGTAATGCAGGTGGACCGCCAATTACTAAAATGTGAAAAAAATATTTATATATCACGTTGGTAAATTATTATGAAAATTCTTACACATTTTTTTATTAAATGTTGCATTTAATTCATCATCAACCTATGTTACTTTGGCACGTTGACGGTAGCCCAACTGACATTTCAGCGTTAACTTGCATACCCCCAAAGAGTATAAGAAGCAACAGTATATTGTTTGGGAGAAGTCTTCCATACTCTTTGATACCCCCATGCATTACTTACGCATATTGCAAAAGCCAGGTTAACAACATCCGGTAGCTAGCAGTTACTTTATAGCTAGTTCTTGAACACACAATGCAGTTTTTGGGGTTATCTTCCCAAAATGACAATTAACGATGTACATCGGATTCTAGGTTGATGTCCTTCAAGCAAGAAAGAAAAGGGGTTTAAATGTTATGTTTCGAGCAACATCAACAATTATGAAGGTAAGGTTTATCTAGTAACTCATACGGTAAAAGTCGCTAGCTATCACTAGCTAGCTATCTAAGCATTTGAGCAGAAACATTAGTTAGGCTAGCTAACCATTTTTAGCTACATTAATATATGACATACTGATTTGATTGTCAGCTTGCTTGGTAGTCGTTAATGTTAACACATAAATAATTGGTCTGTCATATTTATTCCCTATGGATAATGTAGACTACCTATACCTTTTTCACAACCACACGCATCCCCTAAATAGTCCCCGTCCCCCCCACCAACACTCTCTCTCACAGACACACAGACACTCACAGAACAAAGCAAGGCTGGTATGGTTTCTGTCTGAATTATTTATCAGCCATGTGCTCACACACACACACACACACACACACACAGACACACACACACACCTTTTATGAAGTGAGTTGTGTTTACTCACCTGCCAGGCTCCTTTGCAGCGTTTGATCTCCTCCGTCTGCATCGAAAGGCGCGGTCTGCACTCTCTCTCTCTCCCTCGTTCTCTCCCTCGTTCTGTCTCCCGCTCTCCCCCTCCCATCCTCATTCCTTCTCTGCTCAGCAGGAAAATCTCTCACCAGTGACACTCTGGTTCCTGCTCCATCTCTCTCTCTATCTCTCTTGTAACCGTATGCTCACTCTCTGCGCCTTTCTCTCTTCCTCTCTTTCTTTCCACTCGCTTTTCTTTTTTCTTTTTCTTCTTTTTTCTCTCCCGGTGTCATGCTTTGCATGTGAAGAAGGGATCAGAGTGACTGTAAACCAGTGAGTCCACCGTCTCCACTGCAGCAGCAGCCTGGATGTCCGTGTGAGGGGCTGCCGCAAGGAGCACTCCGAGCCTGGGGACCTGGACTTCGGGAGCAGAGAGAGCCAGAGAGAGAGAGCAGAGCCTAGTGAAAGAGTAGGGGGACTGAGACCAGAGCAAAGGGACTGGAGCGGAGAAGTGAGGGGAGAGAGAGGAGACTCTCAGCCTTACTGTCTTTTTTGTTTCGGACCAGGACAGGAGAGGGGAGGGAGGTGGGTGCTTTTTGCGGAGGTTTGGTGTCTCAGTGGGTCTGGGTAAGGGGAGTCTACGGCATGTGTGTGCATTAAAAGTGGAGAGGCGGTGGGCGTCTTAGTTACACCGAGATCAAAGAGAGGTAGCAAGAGTGGAAGTGACCGGCTCAGAGTCGTCTGACAGACATTGGAGACTGGGGAGGGTCTTGAGAGAGGTGCTGGGGAGATTAAAGACGAGCGGGCACATCTGTTTAGGGGGGGAGAGAAAGGAAGGACTAACAGACACTTGGACGGAGGGGGTGGGGGCGTGTTACCACGAGGGTCCACACAAAGCAGCCTGACATCTCGGAGTCTTTGAGGACGAGGAAGCGGACGGGAAGTAAAGAAGAGGGGGGGGTATCTTCAGCAAGTCGTCAACATGGCAATCCAACTCATGCCTGAATCTGCTGTCTGTCTTCTCATGGTGAGTGTTCCTTATATTCTCTCTTACTCCATTAATCAGTCATTTTCTCTCTCTCTCTCTCTCTCTCTCTCTCTCTCTCTCTCTCTCTCTCTCTCTCTCTCTCTCTCTCTCTTTCTCTCTCAGTCCCTTTCTGTCTTTCTCAATGTCCTCCTCTTTCTCTCTCACTCTCATCTCACTCTCTTTTTTTTCCATCTCTATCTCCTCTATATCTTCTGGACTATTTCTAAACCAGTACTGCAGGAGGTGTCCTGTCACCTCCCAACTGGAGGTAAAGAGTATGGTCGCTCCTCCTTTATCTACCTTTCCTCTCCTGGTGTGTCCACCTCTCTATCCCACACAATGCAAGCTTGATTCATCGCTAGAGGATGAGTGGACTGTGGTGAACAATGGGATGGTTCTGCAGTGGAATAGTCAGACATGCAGAGGAACCTGGTGACTGGGCAGAGTGAACATGGTGCGTTTGTTCATCTGTATCACGGCTGCATGGAATCAAATGCCGCTGCATTTACTCTGTACCAGCTGACCACAATATGTTGGCATGTATGTGTGCGTCTTGTTAGCATGTCCAATACAGTATTGGACGTGCTGTCTGTGTTGAATTAGCATGCTGCAGTAGTCTGAAGCAGGTCAGAATACTGGAGGTGAAGGGGATTCGAGCAGGCAAAAGAGGAATGGATACATTTGTTTCCCAGTCACAGTGATATTCAGTTTCCTGTGTATTTTGAGATTATTACTACATCATTTGATTCTTTTTAAACGTGGGCCAAGATGTTGTAACCACAGACTGGACCCACAGGGGTCTATTCTAACACCCCCAAGTACACACAGTTACTCCAATCTAACTCTCTTGGCAACATTTAAAGGATTTTGTATTGCTCACGTAATTTATGGAAGTCAATTAAACTGGCTCATGTGGGTAGAATAATTCCATGTGCCAATGAATGACATGCTAGTTGGCAATGAGTTTTATTTATAACTGATCTGCTTTAGAAAATTAACACGTTTTTTGTTTTGTAATGTCATGTCCCATAGGCGCTACAGACGTTGTGCCAGCGAGTCTTTGTTCGGTGGCACTGCAATCTCCACTAATGCATCCATAGCCTCAATGTGCCACTGAGCACTTACCGTACAAACTAACGGAACACCATCTTTAAACAGATTTAATGCTGGGTCTACCTAATAATAGGACTATGGGTAATCCAGTTTTGCATACAGTAGACACGAGTGACGTAAACTCTCACGCGACACTCAACCTGAACATTTATACAATTAATTGCCTTCCTAATTAACATAGTGCTCTATAAATACATGTGCTTGATTGAATCGATGGTCTAAATAGAGTTATGGTTTTGGAAACTAAATACGAAAAGTAAGACATCGCTGATGTAGAGACCTCTCTCGACAAACTCATCTACTCAGTGACTTCTTGCAAAAATCTATGCAAATCTCACTTGAGGTGGCATGAAACACGTCAAATGTGGAGCAATGGCCGTTAGCTGGCTGTGTGACCACAGAGCAGTATCAGAATTGATTGATTGATTGATTTTTTGACAGTCAGTGCAACATATGGGATGTACACAAGCAACATGCGTGGCCGTAAATTTTTGTATGCGTCCATCCGTCAACCGTTTTCCCTGGGGGGAAAAATTAAACATGCCACATAAAGTACCACAAAGCGATAAAACACCCTGGAGGCTGGAACATTCCAAACGGTCCACTCAACATGGAGGGTCACTCAGGCCGGGAGAGTGTGCTCTGCTCATACTCATTCAGCGGAGATGGTGTCCCCTGTGTCCCAGCGGGCCTTACGCATCACTGCCCTACCTGCTATCTCCACCTGTCATGCTGTCTGTTACTATGGCAATAGGCCATGCAACACGCTATGGGCTTGGGCTGAAGGAGCAGGGGGGGGGGGGGGGCACACACGAGAGAGCAGAAACATACGGAGAAGGGAGGGACAGGGAGAAGGAGGGGTGGAGAGTGAAGTGAGAAGAGGGGCTGGGCAACAGGATTGTTGTAAATGTGGGGGAAATTGTGAACAATAGAAAAAGAGATTGATTGGCAGGAGCCGGGCAAAAAGGTTGTTTGGTATGGATGGAGAGAGGGATAGAGAGGAGGTGGGAAAGGAAAGGAAAAAAGAGATCAATAGAAAGGGGCTGAACAAGGGAGTGGAAGGTAAGAAGGGTGAGAGAAAAGACAGATCTATTTCACAGGTAAATGAGTTTGAGATGAGACATTCCTAGAGTGCGTTATGAGTGTGTGTATATAATATTAATTTTCGCTGTGAAGTGAGAGAATACGAATGAGCCTAGCCCACTGTATATCGCTGATGAACAGCCCCAGTGAGACCCCTGACTCCATTTTACACCATCATTAGCATTAGCATGCAGGGCGTTCCCTAACAAGAGCCCTTACTGTCTCAACTGACAGTCCTGCTCCTGCTGACTGTCAGATCAGCTAATGAAGCATGGATGCTCTCTGCTAGCACTCAAATCGTTATAACCATCAAATACATAAGCTATGTCAGTCCAAACAACTTACAGTTATGTCAAAATACTGTTGTTTTCTTTGCAAGTAACAGGAAGTGCACTTAAACATACTGTACAACTAGCATCCTATCTCTGAACACCATTAACAATGTATGAATCAAGTAATGTTAAGTGTCATACCAGCCTGATCAAACATCAATTATTAGGAAAAAAAAAACTGAGATTTATTGTTCACTAGGGTAAGAGTATCTTCTTGGTATAATCACTGGAGTACACACATTTAACTTTAGTAAAGAAACAAGCTAATTGATTGACATTATTATCAGATCTTTCACCACAAGACACATTAAATTACATGTACTTACCCTTAAAACAATTTGCATTCACCCTGTCATGTTCAGAACTGAAACCTTGCTTAATTATTGATGTAAGTTTATGCAGTTGAAGAGTGTGAGTTTCTGTATGTGTGTGTGTGTGTGTGTGTCTGTATGTGAGGGAGAGAGAGAAAATAAAAATTGATGATGCTTCCACTGTGTATTAATCATTTAGGCGAAGCAGTGATTATCTACAGCAGTAATTACAGGAACTGCTTTTAATATCCCAACACAGACAGCAGAGCAAACGAGCCGCACAGGCCACAGCAAATCTTGACAGATGACACGTGGCCACGCCTGATAGACACAAGCTCTCTGGTTCTCACAGGCACTCAGAAAGAGAGATATACGATCATCAACGAAACATCCGATTGACCCGACTTGCTAAAAGGGAGTCAGGTGGCTGAGCGGTTAGGGAATCGGGCAAGTAATCTGAAGGTTGCCGGTTCGATTTCTGGCCGTGCCATTACGTTGTGTCCTTGGGCAAGGCACTTCACCCTACTTGCCTTGGGGGGAATGTCCCTGTACTTACTGAAAGTCGCTCTGGATAAGAGCGTCTGCTAAATGTGTAAAATGTAAAAAGCCACTCATAAACCATTTTCTATTTGTTTTCCCTTGCTTGACCTCTTTCTTTCTGATCTGTATGTGTGTCATATCTCCCTCACTCTCAGCCTGCGTGTAAGAATAACATCTGCCCACAGATTATTTTGGGGGGAAATACTTTTTGTGGTAGGTAAAGGTTGCATAGACAACATCTCTCTCTCTTTTCTCTCTTTGTTTCTGTCTCCTCTCTCTCCCCTCCTCTACAGTCAAATCTGTCCTCATGTAATAATGGAAGCTGTCGTACAAAAACAAGATCATTGGGGTATGCTTGAATGCTGCTGCATTTCATGATGGATGTGTATTTTATTACATGGGCTCAGCAGACGGCTCGAGTGAGGTCGGCTGAACACTGTAACCTGCCCCAATTATTAATACTTGTTTGAGAAGGACCACTGAGTCATACATTTTTATGCACCAGGAGTCCTACTCTCTAGACCTAAAACACAAACACACCATCCACCCCTGGCAAGCCATTGGCGCTACCCTTTCAGACCTCATTCAATTATCAAACAGGAAGTGACCTCATTAAATTACCAGCATCCTGCAACTGATGGCTGTTTTGTGTTCCCCTTGCATCAAGATTGAGTTTGAGTTTCCGAATAAATAAATCCCATAAATTGTGTTTTAGGCATCTACTGAGCTCCATTTGTCTGGAGCTAATGTGATTGGAGCAGAGCTACTGTAGCAGAGCTATAAAACGCAGTGATCTCCAGCCTGTCATGTGCACTGGGCCCAGCCCAGGGGTCAAGAGGCTGACCTGGTAAATATGATTGAGAGTCAAAGTCAATATCCAAATAAGGAGCTGAATGACTAATACTTTGTGTGTGTTCCTGAATGAATGCATGAGTCAATTACAGAATGAAGGGACATATCCTCAAGCTTTTATCTGTCATCTTTCAGCGCACAAGAAAGTGGCACAAAGCTATTGTTCTAAATATATATATATATATATAAGCAAATTCACAGTGTAGAGTTAAAACAATTGACCTAAGTCCAAGAGAAGTCAAGTGAAGATGAGACAGCTTAGATGTGGTCTCTGTGGTGCCTGTCTGGCTGTGTGTCTATCTGTCTGAGGACCTATTTGAGCTGAGGATGTGAGGATCGATGCTGGCTCGCTCTGTGTGTCTCTACAAGCCTCAGCCTCAGAGGCTTGCTGTCATCTGATCCAGGTTGAGATAGAGTAACACAGAAGGCAACAGGAAACAGCCAAAAGGTTGACCTACAGCACTGTAGAAATGCCTGCAGTAGCAGATCTGTATTACCCCATGTCTCCTACTACTGTAGCATCAATAAAATGCCATTAGACACCTGAGTGGGATTTAGCCACTTCTACGGAGTGCAAGTCTTCCTGGAGAAATCTGCAACAAAAACTCGTTTTGAATCAAGTGTTTGATTCTGATCCGAAACCTCCAACTGTTGGTTTTGGACGTGCATGTACTAACGCCCACGCTCAAGATCCTCTCCCTTTCAAGTCCGGATGACAGAACCCACGTCTTGAGGCTCTCTACACGGCCTTGGTAGGTTGCTTGTTTCAGATGACTTTGATCTACAGTTGTCTGTCAGAGGCCGGCTGCTATCTGGTGTCTCTTTGAACCCCTCCTACAGCCTGGTGTAGCCCAGTACAGGGACTGGGGAGAGGCATGCACTATCTTCACCCACATGCGGCTAAGAGGATTACAGTCAAACTACCAGAGGGCCGTGCTCCACAGACAGAGCTGTGGAAGGAGCAGAGAGCGAAGACACGACTGCACTGCATGGGAGAGAAGCAGGGGCTGCAGATGGGAGAAGGGGTTTCGTTGTGGGCGTGTGTGTTGTGCGGGCCTGAAGTCCACATCGCTCACAGTACGCTAGTGTCCTGGACCCTCCCCCCTCACCCCTGCGTGTTCTGTCTGCTGTATGGAACTGAATTTCACCCTAACTCAATTACTTAGTGCACTATTTATATCACTTGATGTGTGTGTGCATGTGTGTGTGTGTGTGTGTGAGGTTTGTATGAGATGACCCATTCCAAGGCCTGATGGTGGCCTATGACTCTTCATTACTCTCTTTTATTCAATTATGCTGCAGTAGATCCCAGATACCAGATGACTGAGTGTGATGGAGGCCTGGGCTTCATTCACTGCCAATAGAATGACTCACCATGATGTCATGTGTGTGCATCTGGGTGTGTTTTGTGGATCTGTGCAGGTGCATGTGAACATGTACCAGAATAAACTGCCCTCCATAGTGTTTGGTCTTTTTTCTTTATTCTTTTTTTAAAATTTTCCTCTGTAAAGTTTTAGAATTGCAATTCACGTGTGGAGAAAGGTCTCTCTCTCTCTCTCTCTCTCTCTCTCTCTCTCTCTCTCTCTCTCTCTCTCTCTCTCTCTCTCTCTCTCTCTCTCTCTCTCTCTCTCTCTCTCTCTCTCTCTCTCTTTCTCACAAACACACACACACACAGTCATGGTTAGTGAACACCTTGAAGGGCAGGTAATCTTTCAAATTGACACGGTCTTGTGATTTTCCAGCAACAATGCCTAAAAATGTAACCAATCAGATTTATTGTGCTGTGTGTGTGTTGGTGTGTGTGTTGGTATGTGTGTTGGTGTGTGTGTGTATAGCCTTTGTAGGCTTCTGTTTTATCTCCACTCTGTCACACTTTAGGTAATTGGACGAAGGATGAATAATGTATGCCAATCAGCTGCATAAATGAGTATTGACGTGAATATATTCATTACATTGTTTCAATCCACATACTGTAGCTCCTTTCATAGCCTCTCATTACTGCCAATAGCTGTGTGGATCAATCTCACACTTCTTCTGCTGTCGCTCTCTATTTATACCCAGTTAGGATTCAGCACACCCCTGGAGGACTGTTGAAGGGACAAGCACAGATTCTCCTTGCCTCCCCTCCTCTTTCCTCTCCCTCTCTTAAACTCGCCCACTTAGACATCTCCCCTGTCCTTTTCATTCTGGTAGAAAACTCTCTTGGTCCTCACGGAATAAGCCATGACTGAAAATTGGTTTTGACAAAACGAAAGGAGTCAGGTGGCTGAGCGGTTAGGGAATCGGCTAGTAATCTGAAGGTTGCCGGTTCGTGCAAAATTACGTTGTGTCCTTGGGCATGACACTTCACCCTACTTGCCTCGGGGAGAATGTCCCTGTTTACTGTAAGTTGCTCTGGATAAGAGCGTCTGATAAATGACTAAATGTAAAAAGGAATTGCCTTTATAGTAAATCAGTGGTGGTGGTACATAGCGAATGTGCAGCTGAATGTGGCGTTGGATGAAGTTTGCAAGACATCATCAATATATACACGTTAGATTTCTGTTGCTGATTTATGGGCTGCAGAGTGGACCTGCATGTGTGCTGTCAGCTGGGATACGAAACCTGCTGATGTCAGCAGCCCATAGCCGTGCTGCTCCATCTGACTCTGACTCCACCAGCAGCCCACAGCCGTGCTGCTCCATCTGACTCTGACTCCACCAGCAGCCCACAGCCGTGCTGCTCCATCTGACTCTGACTCCACCAGCAGCCCACAGCCGTGCTGCTCCATCTGACTCTGACTCCACCAGCAGCCCACAGCCGTGCTGCTCCATCTGACTCTGACTCCACCAGCAGCCCACAGCCGTGCTGCTCCATCTGACTCTGACTCCACCAACAGCCCACAGCCGTGCTGCTCCATCTGACTCTGACTCCACCAGCAGCCCACAGCCGTGCTGCTCCATCTGACTCTGACTCCACCAGCAGCCCACAGCCGTGCTGCTCCATCTGACTCTGACTCCACCAGCAGCCCACAGCCGTGCTGCTCCATCTGATTTGACTCCACCAGCAGCCCATAGCCGTGCTGCTCCATCTGACTCTGACTCCACCAACAGCCCACAGCCGTGCTGCTCCATCTGACTCTGACTCCACCAGCAGCCCACAGCCGTGCTGCTCCATCTGATTTGACTCCACCAGCAGCAGCCTGGAGGGATCACCAGTCGGCCGACAGAACACACCTTCTCAACTAATATCATGGGGCCGGAGTTTGTGTATTAAATATCCTCTCTCCTTACAGAAATACCATTAGCTTGTTAGCCTGCTCTTACCGTAAGTCAGAGAGAGAGAGAGAGAGAGAGAGAGAGAGAGAGAGAGAGAGAGAGAGGAAAGAGAGAGAGATCCCTGTGGCATGAGAGAGCCGCATGGCGTGGCAGTTGTTCTGTCATTGTCTGGATCCTCTTAAATGTGATTGTACTGTGGCATGGTAAGTCATGGGCAGCTCCAGCGCTGGGTTTGAGTACATTTCCACTTTAAGCTGCTTAAGTGCTAAAAATGCTGCAGTATTTCGACGTGAGAGGCGTGCAGGAGAGATACCCCGCGGCTCGTTCACGCACAGACCTGCTGCTGTGGCTGGTCCACCGTGGGCCAAGCATCTGATCGAGTCGAACATCCTCGGCAAGGAAGAGCCATTTGGCACGTGAAAACTAGCCCTGCATCAATGTCCAAAATGTACGGCATGCCTTTTCCTGTGTGAGTGTGGGCATCCTTTTTCTGGATTCAAATTCATTTGACCAGAACAAACTATTTAACCCCTAAGTGTTTACTCTGCACATTGCTTAAAGACTATTGATTGACTATTATGAAGCAGTGGTGAGTTCACCTCATTAAAAAAGGCTGCTCTCTCATGCTCTGTGCACTCAGCAGTGTATATATGTGTGAGTGTGTGTGTATGTGGGAGAGTGTGTCTCAGGAGTGAGTTTATAAAACATATTTGGCTAGGCTGAAACCTTTGTTACAGTCTACAGAGGCATACGTATACTTGGAAGAGTGTGACGTGTGTGTGTGTGTGTGCGTGCTCATGTATGTTTCCCCGCATGTTAACTTACTAGCTGCAGTGGGGAGAGACTGCACAGGCCTGTCTGAGTGTCACGGCTGAGCGACTGCGGGCTGCGAGGCTATCGATTGAGCCTGGTGCTGAGAGACAACGCAGGGGGACAAGCTAATTAAAAACCCAATGAGGAGCTGGACGTGACCCTGGTGTGCTTGGCAGATGCCGCTGCGCTCATCAAAACGGGTCCCCTCCATCCTCCTCCCCTTCACCCTCCTCCCCTCCACCCTCCTCTCCTCCACCCTCCTCCCCTCCACCCTCCTCCCCTCCTCCCTCCTCCACTCCACCCTCCTCCCCTCCACCTTCCTTCCCTCCACCCTACTCCCCTCCACCCTCCTCCCCTCCACCCTCCTCCCCTCCACCCTCCTCCCGTCCCAGTCTTCTGACGAATCAGGTCGCTTCCTGTCTGCCTGTCTCCCTCTTCAGTTTCATCTTCTGAATTAGTATGCACGAAAAAATAATTACTCTCCATTTCAGATGAAAAGGGGTTAGCTAATTATGGTGTGCGCTTGTGTGTGTGTGTGTGCCTGTGCACACATCTGCATTTGTGTCCAGTGTGGTTTGTCTTTAAGCAGTTGTAGACTGACTGATAAAAGAACAGCATTTGGTCCTGCCCCCCCCCCCCCCCCCCCCCGCACACACACACACATTCTCTCGAACACACACACATTTTCTCTCTGGCTCACTAATCCAAACATACATACACGAAGATCCCACCTACTCACATGATCTTGTGTACGGTGGTCCAAACACACTGTATGCTGAGGCAAATCCCATAGGACAGAAACCGTGGAGATGTTCTGGAAACTGACTGAAACTGGCATCCTATTTTTGAGACTACGTTTCCATAGCCCACAGCAAAATACATTCAGTGTCTTGACATATATTTTGTGCTCCTGAGGTCAGTGTTTTGCACAGTTACAGAATGCGTTCATTCAGCTGAAAAGAAGAATCTGGAAGGGAGTCGAGTACCTTCGAGTGCCCTCTGACTTCAAACATCCCAGTAGTTCTGGGAGCTCTTGTGGAGGATCCCCTGTATACGGTGCCAGGGTGGGAGGAGGGTGACAGCAGTGAAAATGTATACCAGCCTGTCTGATTGGCTGGCCATCTGCCTGTGGGACTGAGCAGATGTCTATATGAGACCCAAGTTCCATATTTAAAGCTGGTCTACAAATTCAAGGAACAGTGATCTGCCCAGTTCACAACTATGGAAGCATTGCAACCATTACTGCAAAATCCTATAACTCTGGAATATACAGTATGTTTGTAATTGCATGCAAAAAGGAACAAAAGATTGAAAGTTTAGTATACCAGTCGGATTGCGACTATTTTATATAATTGGGTTGGTCATTTCGGTTTATTTAAAGCTCTCTCTCCCTCTCCCTCTCTCTCTTTCTTTCTCTTTCTTTCTCTTTCCCTCTCTCTCTCTCTATTTCCTCTCTCTGTCTCTCTCTCTCTGTCTCTCTCTCTGTCTCCACCTCGCCAGGGGTCTCTATTGTCTTACACAGCTCCTGTCTGTCAGGATTAGCCATGTAAAAGTCAGTTAAGATTTGTTCTAATGAACACGCACACATGCAGATAGTGGCAGAGAACCAGAGAGATCAGCAGGGAATATATAGCTTACAAATGGTGCTTTTGTATAAATGACTCATTCCAGTTCAAATGAGTCTTCCTTTTGGTTTCTGTAAGCTTGGCTTGACCTCAATATGAAACGCTAAATATAAGGAGTGATGATCCTGTCATGTGTGTCATTTGTGTGGTGCGAAGCAAACATAAACAGCATAGTTCGTTACTGGAGCTACAGTAAGTTGAAGCCTCGGCGCATCCGTCAAAGCTCAATGAGGAGCAGCACACAAAGCCTGATGTGGAGACGGTGCCTCTCTGCCTCTCTGCCTCTCTGCCTCTCTGCCTACCTGCCCACCTAAAGACAAGAGTGCTTCACCTTGGTTGCCTTAGTAACGAGATGGCCAACTCACTCTGTAGTCAATTGCCCACACGCGCGCACACACACAACTGCGCATACACACACATGCCGAGACACACACACACAAACTCGCACACAAACACACACTCTTTAATATAACCCTTCTAACTCTCGCTGGTTACTCATTTCCTAGTTCCAGGCTGACATTAGCCGATCAGTGGTGTTGCAGTGTCCTCTAGAGGGAGGTGGAAGACATGGAAGCAGGTTTGTTCTTCCGCCAGCAGAGGAAACTGTCAGTCAAGTGTATGTCTGCAGAGAGAAGATCTGTGGATCTGGGACTGTTTGCTCTGGTCTGAGTCTGCATGATCACAATGACTCCCTCCAAAGTCCTGCTGGTAGGAATAGGTCAGGGTCTGGATCAGGGTATGACAGGGATGTCGAGGCAGGATGCTTCTCTGCCATTTAAAGGGCATTCCCCCCATGGTTTCACCACTCTCTACGACACGTGCAGAAACATGTCTACAAGCAGTAGAAAGAGGAAAACGTTTTCGAGGGACATCTTTTTCAAACGTTCCCTTAGGAAAGAGCTTCAGTTTCTTCAACATCTGGTGAAGGGAAAATGATTCTGTTTTATCGTCTATGTGATGTTTATCTGAGTGAGACTGAGTGTCATCTCATAGCAGGAAATGATAGCAACACATTCATGATGTGTTGATATAAGTCATTTATGATGTCTTAGCAGATGCATTTAAGTTGCCTTTTATGTCATTTTTGAGGACCGGGGTGGGGGGAGGGGATTGGAATCTGAATGAGGGATTTTGTTTTCAGTTTTTAGTTTCAAATCAGTTGAGGGCCCAGGGACCTGATAGAGATGGCATATTCAACACTGAGTCATCCACCGGCAACTGAGATACAGTTGATAGCTACTTGTATCTACATAAAAGTATCTATGTTATCAAAATAAAAATATCAGATGACTAACTGCGTAATAGTCATAGTTGTGTAAAATTCAGCATCCCCAATGTTCAGTGTAAGGTCTTTCCACTATTCATCAGTAGGGGGCAGTGTGTGTATGTGTTTGAGAGAGGTGAAGGGATAATGACTGTGTGGATTGGTGAGCGTATGCATGTGTGTGAATGTGTGTTAATGGGTAAGTGTGTGCGCATGCATAGGGTTGTGTGTATGTCTGTCTGTGTGTGTGTGTGTGTGTGTCAGACCAGAAATGGGTCACACCGGTGTAAGTGACACACATAATGCCTTGTACATAGGAACCAAACATATCCCTCCACAAAATGACACGGATGAATGATGGATGGTGATAGATGCACAGTGGCCCTAAGATGTATAACACAACGACGTTAGCAAACCAAAGCTGATGTGCATTGTAACATGAATCCACGACACGACGGCAAAGGAGCGTTTCCAAACTGTTCTGCTGCTGTTAATGCCGTTGTGTTATGGGTTGATGTTTATAATGTATGTCTGCTTTTGTTTGCTTCGCTGTCGTTGTGTTTGCATCTTAGGGTCCCTACATAGCTTCCTGTCTGCAGGGTGGACTGTGGGGAGGGAGAGCATGGCATGGTTTTATGGCCGTAAGGACACAGCCGTGTGATTTACCTGACATCACACACACACACACACCGCGACCACCATCGCTGCAGAGGGTGGTGTGTCGTCTTAAGAGAATGCGGGTTGCCCCTAACAACGGTTGCTAGGAGACCATGCTGAAGTGACTTCACATGAGAGAGAGAGCAGTCTGACTCTTTGGCTCACTGTGAATAAATCCTTTTT